>NC_141147.1:32335040-32664067 GCF_053477565.2 Lygodium microphyllum
CTCTGCCTGAGCTGCTGGAGCTGCCACTATTAGAATCGTCAAGTGGAAGAGGTACGCACAGAGGTCAAAATTTGAAGAGCTTGGACGAGAAGATGCATGCAAGCTGGCAACATTGAGCTGAGTTGATAGTGACCTCTTCCGTGGGCTCCTCATCACAGCCTGTGAGATCACGAGATGGTCGCAAGTCCCCCATACCCTCTATGGATGATTTTCTCATCTCATTCAAGTTTGATGACGATGATGCTTGAACTTGGATCAATTTTGGTTTTGCCATAACTGGCTTGTACTGTTCTTAGGGACTACCTATTCAGGTAGATGACATTGTGCGTCCCACTTTCCAGGTGAAGATGTGCTAAACAGTCGCATCATAAAACCTTAATGTGTTGCAATGGTAGGATCATGTTCTTGTTTCATAGCTCCATGACTTTTTGAAGATTCCCAGGGAGGCCTAGAGAATTATTCTTGGTAAAGAGTGTAGGCCAATGCAACTTGGACT
This sequence comes from Lygodium microphyllum, assembly GCF_053477565.2. Classification (NCBI taxonomy): domain Eukaryota; kingdom Viridiplantae; phylum Streptophyta; class Polypodiopsida; order Schizaeales; family Lygodiaceae; genus Lygodium; species Lygodium microphyllum. The sequence continues at coordinate 32,335,537 of NC_141147.1, forward strand.
ATGGCTGCCTTCCCGCATAAAGAGAGTGCCTCTAGGGTTCCAATCTTCTGTCAACCAGATAATCAACCCTTGTAATGAAGAATGAGGCTATACTGGCTATTTTCGATAGGTCAAGATTTACTTATGCCACTACTTCCAAACCTTCTATGTAGGCATCTATAATAGCCTCGTACCTTGGCAAGGAGAATATAGGAGTGACATTAACATTGATACCTAATGAAATAATTGATTTGCCAGAAGGAACACATTTTGCAATTGCTAGGATTTTGATGTGAACATTGGGTTTATTCACTGATGACTTGTCCTAGACAGCCTCTTTTCAATCTTTGTTGGTTGATCTCTTGCATCCAAGTGAAAGCAAAGGTCAAATTGTGGGGAGTAGACAAGGTAGAAGTAGGCTTGGACAACAAGACACAAGCTTGTTTTAAGAGGGCAACAATAACTTTGTCTTCTTCATCCTCTCTCTAGTGATTCATCGGTTAGTTACCCTCTTCTTTGGCCCCATATTCAGTACTAAGCAAAGCACGAATAACACTAGAGTGGTGAATAGCATAGCTTCTCTGGAAGGTGCTTTGCTCTCTTGATTAAGAGTAGCCCCTTGTCTATCCATAAATAGGCACCCTGTTTATGGACAACAAACACAAGGATGATGCATAGGCAGTGTTCTCCTTGCAAGCCGCAAAAAGAGAGGCAATAGCTTCTTTGCCAAGACTTGCAGTCACCACATCAAATTGGAATGCAAGTTTGTTGGAGGCATTGTATCTATAGTTGAATGGGAACAAAAGACATGTACTGACTAAGAATGCAATAGTGGTTATTACTACAAATTTTTAGTAAAAATTGGTTGCACTACCAGTCATTAAAGTGCATTGCCTATTGGCATATTGGGAAACTGACTCTATACACATCAAATCTTATTTTGCAAAGCTAAAGACTTTGGAATGGCAAACACATGACACTATCGCTCAGATAGCAGGTGAGAATCTGGACTATAACAACTTTGTTTTATGGAAGTTCAGGATGTCAAATTTCTTAATTGGAAGAGGCTATTGGGACCTAGTCACAGGTCTTGAGGATGAGCCCAAGCCACCAGAGGATAGACCTCCAACACAGGATCAATTAAAGGCACATCGGACATGGTTGGAAAAGGCTACCAAGGTCTTGCATTGGCTGTCCTTATGTGTGTCAGACACAAAAGCTATGCAAATTGCAAACTGTACTTCACCAAAAGCTGCTTCGGACTTATTGATGAAGAATTATGGTCACATCACTCATGCAAGAAAGACACAATTGAAGCAAAAATTTAGCCACATATCTAGGAATGGAAGGTGTATTGAAGACTATGTGAGTGAGATTAGAACCATTTCAGAACAACTAGGCTCAATTGGAGCTAAAGTTGAGGATGATGATTTAGTGGCCACTACCCTCCATGGTCTTTGCACAGATTGGATGCTGTATTCTCGCGTAGTGAACACCGGAAGGTCCCCAAGGACAAAAGAACTCTACTTTTTGCACAAAACTCAAGGTAGAAAGCATGCGCGACATGAACAAGAGACCAATTGGGTGCAATCTCCCCCCATGCCTTGTGTGAGCGCTCCACAAAGCATGTGTTTTTATGTATTAATCATCTTCAAGCTCAAATAATAGCCTAAATTACAAAATAGCACGCTTTTGGCTTTTGAGTTTGCTTTAGCACAAAATAGAAATAAAGCTAATGGGCGGGCGCCCAAAGAGTCAGGGATACCCAATACAATGTCCAAATACAAATATCATAATCGTGCGTCCATGTGCATACAAAATAATAAATAAATATCCAACGCCTTAATAAATAGGCGCGACAAAATATAGGCGCCATGCCTAAGGCATGCACCCATCAAAATATAAGTGAAAACTCGAATACGCGCTATCCTCCAATGCTTTCCTCCGCCACTACTGCTATCTCTACACATCAACTAAAGCATTCACAATCGTTAGTAAAATAATACAATTAAATTGACAAAAGTGAATACCTAGCAATCTTCAGCTACATAAATAAATCAACTGGTTAGAAATCAATCCTAACCTTAATTTATCACTAGTGTACACTCTAAACTCATAAATGTTTATTAATTTAATATGTATTTTGCGGAATCACCCGCTATGGAATCACCCATGTATGCACTAAATTAATGAAATGCCCAAAAAGGATAGGCATCCCCATCAACTTCTCGCACAAAGAATCCACTTTGTGTATGAGCCCCGGTCAACAAAGTTTACGGAATCCATCGTAAAACCTCATGGAATCCACCGTGGCACGAAATCCACCGTGAAATATGCCTCCTAGCATCATATCCCTGGGGTGGGATAGCAATTGTCCTCAATTGCTATTAGCTCAATGTGGAGCTAACAGAGTGGGGAAAGCATTTAAGTCTCTAGCGTGCATCCATTGGGCCTCTTCAACAGGATGGTTTTTAAACTTGACCAAATATCTAGAATATCTACGGCCAGTTCTAGTGGTCATAAAGTCAGTATCTATGATAGCTTCAGGCTCAAGTATTTCAGTCTCTTCATCTAACAAAGGTGGGTTTTCATAAACAGGGTGTACAGGTAATTGGTCTCTAAAGGGTCGTAATAAACTAATGTGAAAGGTGTTGTGAATTTGCCAGTGTGGTGGTAGTTCTAACTTGAATGCATTGTCATTGATTTTGTGAATGATCTTAAATGGTCCATAGAATCTACGTGCTAATTTCACAACTGGGTGTTTATCTACACTTTGTAATCTACGTTTTTCTATTCTTAACCAAACATAGTCATCAACTTTGAAATTCTTGGCCTGTCTTTTCTTATTGGCTTGTTTTGTATATGATTGTTGGGCTTTGGCAAGCAGGTCTTTAACCTCATAAAAAATAGTAGCGTGCATGTTAGCAATATCATCAGCACTGTGAATTCTATTTGATAAAGATGCAACAGGTGTAGACAATCTATAACCATAAATCACTTCAAACTGTGCTTTCTTTGAAGCTGTGTGTGGTATATTGTTATATGCAAACTGTAGTAAATGTAAATGTGTGTCCCATGTTTGTGGTTTAGAAATAGTGTAAGCACATAAAAGATCTAAAATAGTACTGTTAGTGGCTTCTGTTTGTCCATTAGTTTCTGGATGAAATACAAATGAGAAATCAATCTTTGTTCCTAGATTAGCAAACAAAGTAATCCAAAAGTTATTACAAAATCTGGAGTCACGGTATGTCTTCAAGCATGCGTAGTTGGAGTAAGGCATTCCAAAAGCGTTCGGTGTACTGGGAAATAGGCTCACGATCTCTTTGCTAAAGAAGGTCCCATTGCTTTATGGCTTTTTCATGGAATTGTGGAGGAAGGAAATTTTGCATAAACTTCTTCTTAAAACTCTCCCAGGTAGTGGGACAATCTATGCTCTTATGAACCACGGTCCACCAAAGAGATGCTCTATCTACTAAATGATTAGTGACACACTTGATTTTGTCTTTTTCAGCATATGTCTTTTCATGAAAGTAATCATCAAACTGACTGATGAATGCAAGAACAATCTTTCCATCTCGAGTGCCATTGAAAGTACGGAATTTGAATTTTCTTTTACTTATCTTTGTTTCTTTGCAGATGGATTGAGCTTCGAGAGTCACATAGATGGTTCGTCAGATAAGATCTTCAGGTTGTGGTCCATCTTTGTTGGTAGTCGATCTTTGTAAATTGGCCAATTGAACTTGCAAGGCTTGCAGGGCTCTTCATTCTTCGTCCAACTGCATCATAATTAAATCCAATTTTTGTTCCATCGTAGGTTCAGGAAGATCGCCTTCAGCCATTAAATCATCCATATTTTGTTCCGTCATCCTGCAAAAATTCAAAAGACCTCACACTCTCAAAATCCAATTAGTGGGATGAGCGTAGCTCAAAGTCGGGTGTACAAGGCTTATAGATTTTTGTTTGGCTTTCACGGTCTTTGACTTTTGCGGTTGCGGGATTTAAAGTCTTTGTAAAATCTGCGTATGACCTTCTGCGTGTGCTGAAATTGGTTCAACAAGTCTGCGTATACGAACAGAGCCTTCCAGGGAACAACTTTGCAGTTCGGTGCTTCTGCGCAGGAACAGTCCTTATGGGAGTTTTTGGCATAAGTCAGTTCTGACTTTTGGGAACTTGTTAGTCCTTCGTGACTTGCAGAGTAATAGAACTTATTGTACTTGATGAACTTTGAAGATTTGTGTGACTTATGACTTATGGGATTAAGCTTGAAGCTTAATCTGCACCACGTCAAATTTTAGGGGAAGGAGGGGGCCGTTTTACTGCTGCGAAAATCACAGCGATCCTCTCCAGATGCCGCTTGTTGACAAAAAAATTTTAAAAGCTTCTTAAAGCTTAATACTAAGCTTTCTAACTTTTAAATTTAAGCTTTTAAGCTTTTTGGAAGATATGGAGATTATTGTATTCTGTTCAAAGCGACTTGGAGAGAGGGATGTAGGAGTGGTCCTGCGCTTCCTCAGGCCGGTCCTTCACGATCAGAGGCTGTAAACAGAGGTTCTTGACCGCTAGGAATCCACCCATATCGACCGTTCGCGATGAGATTGACTGTAGAGCTCGATCGTTCCAGGAGCTCTGCCTTCACTCAAGATGAGTAGCGATTGGAAGCTCTCAATCTCAGCTTCGCTCTGATACCACTGATGCACAGATCGGATGTTGTATGCTCACGTAGTGAACGCCGGAAGGTCCCCAAGAACAAAAGAACTCTACTTTTTGCACAAAATTCAAGGTAGAAAGCATGCACGACATGAACAAGAGACCAATTGGGTGCAATCTCCCCCCCATGCCTTGTGTGAGCGCTCCACAAAGCATGTATTTTTATGTATTAATCATCTTTAAGCTCAAATAATAGCCCAAATTACAAAATAGCACGCTTTTGGCTTTTGAGTTTGCTTTAGCACAAAATAGAAATAAAGCTAATGGGCGGGCGCCCAAAGAGTCAGGCATACCCAATACAATGTCCAAATACAAATATCATAATCGTGCGTCCATGCGCATACAAAATAATAAATAAATATCTAACACTTTAATAAATAGGCGTGACAAAATATAGGCGCCATGCCTAAGGTATGCGCCCATCAAAATATAAGTGAAAACTCGAATACACGCTATCCTCCAATGCTTTCCTCCGCCACTGCTGCTATCTCTACACATCAACTGAAGCATTCACAATCGTTAGTAAAATAATACAATTAAACTGACAAAAGTGAATACCTAGCAGTCTTCAGCTACATAAACAAATCAACTAGTTAGAAATCAATCCTAACCTTAATTTATCACGAGTGCGCACTCTAAAATCATAAATGTTTATTAATTTAATATGTATTTTATGGAATCACCCGCTATGGAATCACCCATGCACACACTAAATTAATGAAACGCCCGAAAAGGATAGGCATCCCCATCAACTTCTCGCACCACTTTGTGTATGAGCCCCGGTCGACAAAGTTTACGGAATCCACTGTAAAACCTCACGGAATCCACCGTGAAGTATGTGTCCTGGCATCAAGTATAAGCAATTTGACACTTCCATATCAATACGTTAGGAGCAGCCTGACTTTGTCACTATTGTGGCAAATATGGGTATATAGCTAAAGATTGCTACAAGAAGTAGAATGATTAGAGAGCAAGAGGAAGGCAACATGGTAATTATGCTTCTTTTAGTGGTATGCAGGAGGATAACAGGTTGTTTGCTATGCAACATGTGAAGAAAGGGTTTCCTACACAAGGCAAAGTAGATGATGTATGGTATATAGACTCAGGGGCATCTAACCACATGACTCCTCATGGAGAGTGGTCTAACACAGTGGTAGAAGGTGCTCATGGATGTGTTTGCACAAGGGATGGTGTGCAGCATGACATTAAGCATGTAAGTACTGTTCCCTTGATGATGCAGGGTGACAAGAAAAAGAGTCTTTATGATGTGTTACATGTACCCTCCATAACCAAAAACTTGCTTTATGTGGGACAAATGGCTAAACTGAATCTAAAAGTTAAATTCAATAGAGATGGTTGTTACATTGAAGAGTATGGTCAAGGATGCAAAATTATTGCTAAAGGCAAAAGAAATGGCAGGATGTTTACATTGGATACAAATTCGAGCATTGAATGTTGCTATGTACTCACATGACAATGTTGCAATAAGGGGCATTGAGATATGACGTAAAAGAATTGATCATGTAAATGTTCAAAAGCCGACGAATATGCAGCATAAGCAAGTTGTAATTGGACTCCCTAAGTTCAAGCATGTGGAATCGGGCCATGTATGTCAGTCATGTCAATTTGGAAAGCAATCAAGGCTTCCATTTATGAGATATGTAAGCACTATTACTAGATTATAGCTTGTACATTTTGATGTATGGGGACCTTCACATAGAATACATCTCTTGGGGGATCACGTTACTATGTGTCATTCATAGATGACTAGATTAGGTACACATGGTTGTATGTGCTAAAGCACAAGAATGATGTCATGGATGCCTTTCAGGACTTCAAGAGATATGTGGAGAAAGAATTGGCTTGCTACATCTCATGCTTGAGATCTGATAGTGGTGGAGAATATGTCTCTAAAGACTTTGATCACTTCTTGGCAGCCCATGGGATAACGAGGCAATGGACATGCAGTTACACACCGCAACAAAATGGTGCGGCAGAAAGGAAAAACAGGGTGATCATGGAATCGGCTAAAGCCATGTTGAATGAGAAGAGCCTACCAAATGCATATTGGGCAGAGGCTGTAATGACTATTGTGTATGACATGAATCATACACCAATAGCAGGGATACATGAGGTGACTCCTCATGAGAGGCTTTATGGAATAAAGCATGACATTAGCCATCTTAAGGTCTTTGGATCTTTGGCATATGTACATGTTCCAGATGAGAAGAGGAAGAAGCTTGATCCAAAGGTAGAAAATGCCATCTTTATTGGGTATGCACACGATAGGAAGGCTTACAAATGCTACAATCCTTCTACTCGTGAGACATTGGTCTCAAGAGATGTAGTATTTGATGAGTTGAAATCATGGCATGAGAAGAAGACCATCTTGATGAATGATGATGATGTTTATCAGGAGACTTATACACATGCAAGTACAAATGAGAGTACAAAAATTTATGGGTCTTCTAAAGATGCTACTACATCAGTTAGTAGATTGAGGACTTCAACATCTTTGTCCACTGACATAGGTATGTCAGTGAGGGAGAGAAATGTGGATAAAGGCAAAGGAAAACTTGATGATGTTACAGGGCCACTCACTTGTGGTTATGATTCACCTGGCACTGACAGCTTAGATAGTGAGTTTGGTATTCCATCAGTTGTGACTCTTGGTGTGAGACATAGATATGTACCACCTCATGAGAGAGGAGAGTCTCATACTGCACCTTAGTTGAAAAGATAAAAAAGAGTCTGGAATCCTATGGATAGGCTTATGTACAATGGCTTTATAGTGAGGCACTATGCATATATGGCAAAAGTCACTAGCTTCAAGGAACCCACAAAGTTTTTTGAAGCTATTTTGGATGATAATTGGTGTAAGGCAATGGATGAGGAATATTCAACATTGGCTGAAAATGTCGCTTAAGATTTGGTTGATCTGCCTGAAGGTAAAATGCCTATTGGTTGCAAATGGGTATACAAGGTGAAGTGCAAATCAAATGGCACGTTGGAAAGATACAAGGCAAGACTTGTGGCAAAAGGGTATGCACAACAATATGGCCAGCTTGATTATGAGGAGACATTCAGTCCCGTTTGCTGAAATGGCAACCCTAAGAATAGTGATTGCATTGGCAGCATCTAGAGGATGGAGTATGTACTAGATGGATGTGAAGAATGCTTTTCTCAATGGTGATTTGGTTGAGGAAGTATACATGGATTAGCTTGAGGGCTATGTACATCTGGATTTTCCTACACATGTGTGTAGATTGAAGAAAGCATTGTATGGGTTAAAGCAAGTACCTAGAGCTTGGAATGCTAAGATAAGTGCATGCTTACAAAAACTTGGTTTCACTATGGGCAAGGCTGATCATAGCCTATTCTCACAAAGAAGGCAAGGGCTGGTTATATGATATTAGTCATCTATGTGGATGACTTGATCATTATAGGTGATGATGTCATGGGAATCAGAGAGAACAAGGAAATGTTACATGTTGCTATTTAGGTCAAAGATTTGGGTGAACTAAAGTATTTCCTTAGGATTGAGGTTGTCTCTGCACCTCATGATACTTGGTTGTTGCAAAAGTAGTATGCACAAGACATGTTAACTAAGTATGGTATGTTGGATTGCAAGTCTTTGAGCACTCCATTGGAGCAAAATGTTAAGCTACTTGCAGATGTTGGACATGAGATTGAGAATGTCACTATGTATAGAAAAATGGTGGGTAGCTTGATTTACCTTACCATTACTAGACCAGACCTTAGCTATTTAGTTGGACTAATTAGCCAATTCATGCATAAGCCTATGAAGCCTCACTTGGATACAGTAAGGAGGATCTTGAGTTATGTGAAGGCTACATCAGATTATGGTCTATTCTATGAGCATGGTAAGCCTTTGGATCTTATAGGATATATAGATGCTACCTGGGCAGGAAGTACCTATGATAGGAGATCTACTAGTGGGTATGCATTTTCCCTTGGTAGTAGTATGGTCAGTTGGAGCAGTAAGAAGCAACCTATAGTTGCACTCTCTAGTAGAGAGGCAGAGTATAGAGGTGATACACTAGCTGGATGTGAAGCAACATGGCTCATGAAGCTCCTTGATGATTTGGGCATGCAGGAAGTCAGGCATGTCACACTCTATTGTGACAACATGAGTAGTGTGCTCCTAGCCAGTAATCATGCCTATCATGCTAGGACTAAGTGCATTGAGGTAAACTATCACTTTATTAGAGAAAACGTGATTGCATGTGACATTGATTTGGTCCATGTGAGGACAGAAGACCAAGTTGCAGATATTCATACCAAGTCATTGGGTAAAGATAAATTTGAGCATTTGAGAGAGCTACTTGGAGTGAAGTATCACACTTGAGCTTGAGGGGGAGTGTTAAGAGTCAAGCTTATGAGCCTTGGTTCAGTTGTCTACCTTAGTTGAATAAGGTTGGGTCACATCAACTCTCAACCATGGTTCTACCTAGGTTACTTTGTTTTTTGTATGTTTTGGTGTGTTGTACTTCCAGTTGACTGTGTGGAAGATAATGGATTGAAGAGGGAGCATGGCTGCTACCCTTTTGGCCTAGTCTTTGTCAGTCTCTCTCTGGTTGTTTACACTTAACATCCTACATATGAAATTTCTCAAGCACATTTTCTACGTGCACATGTTGTGACAGGTAAAGAAGCCCCGTAAAGTAATCTGCATGATAAGCATACCAAGAATATGTGAGGGCTACCCTATGTCCTTTATCTCGAAGCTCTTCTTGAGCTGAGACTTCAAAGCATTTAGCTTATCATGAGCTCTTCTAGCAATCAATATATCATTGACTTAAAGTACCAAGATAATAAGGCTACCATCACGAGTTATGTTCATGTAAAGACATGGATCCATATTGCTATGAGTATATCCTTGTGAATGCATGAAAACATTGAACTTATGGTACCATTCCCTAGGTGCCTACTTAAGGCCATAAAGGCTGTTTCTCAACTTGAACACTAGGTGTTCCTTGCCCCTTTTCATAAAGCTCTTAGGCTGCTACATATAGATATCCTCATGCATGTTCCCATGTAGAAATATCGTTTTCACATCCATTTGATAAAGGTTCAAATCTAATTGTGCAACCAAGGCCAAAACTAATCATAGGGTAGTCATCTTAATTATAGGAGAAAAGACATCATCAAAGTCAACACCATGCTCCTACTTAAAACCCTTAGTAACCAATCTAGCCTTATATACTTACTTGGGGCATCTAGAGGTACTCTTCCACTTGTACACCCATTGCATGGCAATGCATATTTCCCACTAGGAAAAGAAACCAAATCCTATGTATGATTATTTTGCAACGAATTAAACTCAGATTATATGGCCCTCTCCTAAGAGTGACTATCACATTTGCACATTGCATTCTTATATGGGTAAGGGATTCACTAGAATCTGTCACCATAACATAGTCCATGGAGGGCTCAAACTGGTCAGGATGACATCTACCTGTAGTAGATTGTCTCAAAATGGGATGTGGGGATTGTACATCCTGTCCAACATCGTGATCATGGGCCACTAGATCATTGATTGGAGGTTGTCTAGCTAATCGTATGGTAACAGGAGGCTCCTCTCTAAAAGATCACCATGTGTACCTCAACTACCTATTTAGGCTACTTATACATTTTCTCCTTACGAAAAACGACATCATGGTTGTGAATAACCTTCCAAACCTACAGGTCCCATAAATAATAGCCAATCTCACATATATCCACATAACCAAGAAAGATGCATTTCACTGACTTAAGACCTAGTTTTTTACGTTTGTCCTTAGGTACATAGCAGAAAGTCTCATATCCAAAGACTCTAAGATGTGCATATGAGGGAGGTTTTCCAAACCATACCTCCTCTACAACCTAACAACCAATAGCAGTACATGGGGAACTATTTATCAAATGTAAAGTGGTTGTAATTGCCTCAGCCCAAATATGTTTTCATAATCTTGCTTGACTAAGTATACTTCAAATTCTTTCCTGAATGGTCTTGGTCATTCGCTTGGCAACACCATTCTAGGGTGGTGTGTATGCAGCATCGACTGATGCTTAATACCCCTGTCATCCTATGGTACGATGTATGTGGTGGTCAGCTGATGCTTAATATCCCTCTCATCACAAAACTACTCAAAATGCTTTAGGAACATGCTCATTCCCATTTTTAAACCTTTGGCACTTTTGTTGATACTCAGACTGGTTCTCAAAACAAGAGTAAGTCAATGATGAAAGGTAGGTAAAACATGTGAGTTTTGCTTAGTAGGATATGCTAAACCTTATGTGAACAATCATCAACAAGGACCACATACATCAACCATGCATGTAATGCTAAACTTCTTATGAGAATTGCAAATTTGCTTGCCATAAAGACAATGGTCACAATAATTAAAATATCTGTAATCGAGGTGGAAGATATTGTAAACAAGTAAGCATTTTCATTCCCTTTAAGGACATGTGCCCAAGGCAATGATGCCATAAAGATATATGTGATTGTTAGCCACAACCAAAACATGGTAAGAGACCTAGATAGAAATAAAGGATAGAGGTTGCTAGCCTTGGCACCTCTAGTAAAGACAAGTTTCCCATGGGTAATCTTTCATGCATAATCACCAAAATATACATAATAGCTTACATCATCCAACTATCCAAGATATAGAAGGCTTTTGGGCAAAGCTAGTACGTGATGTACATTATGTAGAGTGAGAGAGTTGCATGAGGGAAACTATAGTAATACATCCCCAATACCAATAATACCCAATGCCAAGTCATTTCCCAGTCTCATAGAACCTATCATGCTACAATAGGATTGAAACCAATCCTCGTGCAAGGTAACATAAAAAGAAGCCTTGGAATCAAGTAGCCAACAATAAAAATATCTATACAAAGCATCCATAAACTAAGAAGCATCTAGAGAGGAAGCTACTAAGATGTGCTTATCATCTCACTCTTAATGCACTATATTTATCTCTTTGATCTTTACACTAAACTTAATAGGGACAATGCTATGATCATCAGACTTTTCTTGCACTTTGTCCTTGTCTTTCTCTTTGCATTTATCATCACACATCTTATGGTATTGTAGCCAAATATGATCACACTTTCGATAGTAATGACATGTCAAAGAGGACTTACGATCCTAAGACTTACTGTGAGAGTAAGATCTCTATGAGTCTCTATCATGGCGATTATTACTACTCTCACCATCATGTTAGACCCTAATAGTCAATGCACGAGAAGTATGGGAGGCATCCATATTTATTTTGTTTATTTCCTCTGTGAGTAACACACCCTCAATGTCCAAGAGTTTCAAGACATCCTTAGGCATATTACAACTTTTCCCACAATTGCTAGGCATCAACCTCAAGTGCAACAACATTGAAGTAAACATATTTAGATAATCACAGTACAAGGGTGGATTTACATAACTCATCCAACTCATCTCAATCATACTGATCCATGCCTTTGGCCTTTACACTCTTGGTTTTCAATAGCTTAACCTACTTCTTTTGAACTAGTACCTGCCATATCTATATCTTCCATTAGGTGAATTTGTGCCACAATCGAGCTTTTCAATATTGAAAATAGCATTGACATTCAAAGAACCATCCATCATGACAAGATACCAATGCAAAATCCAAGAGAACAAACTACTGTAAATGACTGCAAACTAGCCCCAAAACTCAGCCAAAACAAGGGTAAAATAGGAGGGATTACCAAGGTATAGAGTTATCCACCAACTAGAAGCAATGGATTGCCAAAGTACAATGCCTGCTCTCTAAGAAAATGCTAAAAATTGTAATTACAACACTATTTTAATAAATGTAGTAGTATGCCAAGACCATTATAGGCAAATAATCAGGAAAAACCAAGCTCCCACTACTAGGAAAATCAGGATAACAATTGGAATGTGTAAAAGCAACTAGTAATGAATAGATATACAACTAGTACTAAGGTCTATCATAAACTCCACGGTATACAAACCATACATCCCATAAACATATACATCATTGAAAATTTGTTGATAGGGGTAAGTGCTAACATCCAAAGGATATTGAATCAAATTAGTCCACATGTAGAGGTAGCTATATCTAATAGCATACAAGAGAGCATATACATGAAACAAGAGTCCCGTTGTCTCAAAGAACTAAGCTCTGCCAAGTAAGTATAAGTGTCTCCCATTACAAGCAAATATGAAATGCAAAGTGAGCAAGAAAATCTTGACATATACATCAAGCATCTGTTAAACATGCAGGATCTAGAGCATGGCAAATGCGGAAGCCATGGAGGTTGGAAGAGAAAGAGTGAATTCATGAAGACACTGACATGGCTGACTATTACACAAGTGAATTGGGTTCCAAGATGGAAGCTTGGACTCATAAACACAATCTTGTGTATAGACTAACAATGATACAGAGACTTTATAGAAGGACAAAAGCACTATGACATTGCATTAGAAAAGAGAGCAAGTACAATGCTTTATAGGAAACTAGATGGTATCACTTCTCCTACTGTGCATATGGGATTCTAGTCCTGAGCCCTCACTGCTCCTTACAAAGAGATTGAACTAGGTGTGATTGCAAACATCTCAATAGCATCCAAGAAGCCCAACTGCATCACAAATATATCTAGCAACATAAGTGTCCAATGAAGCTTCAATATCCGTATGTAAGTAAGCATGAAAGCTCAAAGCAACTGACCAAACCCCAATACATCAAATGTAACTTAGATCCAAGTGCCAAAGCATGTCATAAGCATAGACTATATCTCACACACACACAATGTCATGAAAAAACATTAAACTTCCATGAATTGAATCCCATGTAATGCAATGTTCTACTTTCCAATTAAAGGTCTACCTTCAAAAAGGTTAGAGAAACATCTCTCTTTCTCTCTCCTCTCTCTCTCTCTCTCTACTTTTTGATTCTCTTGATGTTTGAAGCCCATGCACAACCATTCCAACAATATGTCCATATCAATGATACCTTACTCCCAACTTCCATCTTAGTTTGCACATCATCTACACCACCTTTAAGCTAGCATCAACATTTGCTCCACCTTCAAGGTGACTTCAACTTTCACAACATTCGATAGCTATGTGTTACAATGTTGTAGTCATTTTTGAACTCCCTCTCATGTCTAGTTGTCCATCACTTAGTTACAAACTAATCTACAACTTCTACAATCCTCTCATGGCTTACTGCTTGCCATGATTTTGGCCATTTCATGATCTTTGCACTTGTTCATAATTATTTGCACATCTTGCTCAAATTGTTGCCAACTTGACCACTCAAATTCTTTTGCATCAAATTCTTAGTGCACATCACATTCCTCAAGCACTTGCATAACCTTGCGGTTCTTTTGAACTATTGCATACATAACATAATTATAAAACTATTTGAGATTCCACTAAAGACTTATTTGCTTTTACATCCAAAAAATGAGGTCAAAGCAAAAGAGAATTAGGTATTTCAATTGCAACACTCGACCACGAAAAACTCTTATCAATTATCCTCTCCAAAGCATGCATAATCATAAAATGACATAGAAGTAAAACAATTATTTTGTAAGCCAAAGACATTTGCCTATTTCAAAGGCAATACTCCACCATAATAGACTACACACTTCGAATTTCGAAAACATGTAGTTTAAAGACCCTTCAACCTATGGCAGCAGCGTGTGATAAGAAGTGAAGTTTGGAAATCAACATCTCTCCATGCCTCCATTTGAGTAGGACTGTGAAGTTGGTGGTAGCTTATGGTTTTTACATGCACACCAATCATTGGACAGTAGCTTCTCCTCTCCGATACGCAGGCAAACCATTGGGTATCCCATCCAAATCAAAGGGGATTGACTTTGATGGAATGCTATTTTACATCGCCAAGGAGAGGACCGTGCTATGCAAGTACTAGATGTGGCAAATCTATTGGTATTGGGGAGTTATTTTTGTAGATGGGAGATGGCAACAAAGTCTCCTAGAATCTCCTCTATCCATGTCTCTAAGAATTAATTGGGTTTATCTATGTGACACAAATAGATAAATAGATTCTTTTGTGAAGGCATGGGGGAATTTGAAACCATTCATTTGTAGAAAGGAGCTCATGCCTCCTATGGCCATTGCAAGCATTGTTGTTGCTCCAATCATGCACCCTCCTCTTTGTCCAACAACCTCATGTCCCATGAAGTGTTTCATTTGACTTTCAAAACCCAAAGCTAGGGTCTAGCTTGCGTCATCTTATGCTTGTGCATGGAACCTACTTGCAAGCTTCTTGAGGTTGCACAATGAAAAGGTAGTTGTATTTGTGGTTAGGGTGCTACCTTGTACTTGTAGAGGGCTTTTCTTCCTCTCCTTCATTGGGCTTCAAACTCCTCTCAAAGTCCTCCACCTCTTTGAGGATGATCATATCCTTTCTACAAGGCGAGTTGAATTGAGAGTAGTCAAGGAAGTTTCAAGAGGTGTGCAATTGAGAGAGAGAGAGAGAGAGAGAGAGAGAGAGAGAGAGAGAGAGAGAGAGAGAGAGAGAGTTAACACTAGTGTCGTCTAATGAATTGACTATTCCAAAAAGAAAATGCATTAACTAAGATTGTGTGCTATTCCAAAAAAGAAAATGCATTAACCAAGATGGAATGTTATGCCAACAATATGAGGCAAGGTTGGGGATCATCTTATAATGCCATGTAGGCTCAATGTTAGATTTGGGAGATTCTTGCATTGTAAGATAGTACGGATATTGTAGAAGTTTGGTTGCTATATTAATTCTCTGTTTTCTTTGTTGTTTCAACCAAGTTCTCTGCTCAAATAATCTTATGTTTCAAAAGGTTGCTCATTTTGTCCATCTTTTCTTCTTCTTTTATGAACCAAGGGATTGTTGTGCTTTCTTTGGAGCAAATCATTGCCCAACTAAGTCCTTTCCTCATATGCAAGTTGTAATGAGTTAGATCAATTCACGAATGTTAACACATGTTCAACTTTTATTGAATGGGCTTGTGTGCAAATCCCATGAAATGGAGGTACATTTCTTTAGGCATTAGATGCCAAATGCCAATTTTCAATGGGGCAAGGGTCCCCTGATTTTTAGTGGGTTTGAAAACTTCTTTGAAGACATGGGCCCAATGAATGGGCAATATCTAGGATGCATGCCCCTTTTGCTATTTTGTTGGCCGTCTTATGCCAATTGGTGTAGACTCCAAAGTTTAAACCTTGGATACATCCCTTGGAGGAATGTGAAAGTTAAAGCCTTCTCCTCAAAAGAGAGAGAGAGAGCGAGAGAGAGAAAATGCAATAGAAGAGAGAGAGAGAGAGAGAGAGAGAGAGAGAGAGAGAGAAAGAAAAAGCAAAAGAAGAAAATCTATCTCCTTAAGGCGTCCAAGGATAGGAACATTATCGCCAAATTATTTGGTTCGAGTGAAGGGAAGAGGGAGCCCTCCCCGACAGCAGAATCTCGGTGTCGAACAGCAGGTTTACTTCCTCGTGTCTCTCTCTCATGTCGAGTGCCTGCGTCCGCTAGATGTTCTCTGCATTTTCCTTGGCCAGCGGTTGCATTGTTTGGCAGTTCCGGATCGCCACAAATTTGTCTGCGATTATCATTTTCCGATCACTCCCGGACATGTTTCTGCATCTGTATCTGGCGACGAAGACTTAAAAAACTGGGGTTTTTGCCCTCCAAACAGTAAACCTTTGCTAAATTGTAAGCGAGGATAATCCGCGAGAAACGAGGTCAGTTGACAACCTATTGTCTGTGCATCTCAGTGTTGAGCCTCGCTTTCACACATCTAATCCTCTAATTTGGCTTTGCCTGTAAGCGCATTCCGGGGGTTCGACACACTCTTAAGAACGCCTTTTTGGGAGACAACGAGTCGATCGAGGAATACAGATTGGTTTTGTTTAGAAAGAGTTGGTGATCTTAGAGATCAGAAGTCGCTATGCAGACTCAGCATACTGATAACCTGGGTGTTGTAGTTATCCTGCTGTAAGTCTTATTAAGATAGACAAAATGGCTTCACCCCTTCATGGAGGCAGTTGATGAATGTCAACCCATGCATGGTTGTAGAGAGGGGATTGCTGCAAGTGTGATCTTACTCGGTCTTGCTACGGTGTATTTCCAAAGAAGTCCTATTGGTGGTTACCTCCTGTAGGACATCTTTTGAAGTATGGATGAAGTTGCGGTTGTTGTACGTGGCACCTTTCACCATGAGAGTAGTTACTCTTTATGGGCAGCTCCAACAAATTTCGTTCGAGGCCAAATATACTATCCAGTCTTTTCTACTTCGTGTGACCCAAATCCGAGACCAGCTTTTGCAAATTAGTCTCCCTTCAAGAGGCTCATCTTATTGGACTCGTACTCTTCAAACTCCCTTCGGTATTCGATGGAGTGGTGAATGCTTTGAGGGCGCAGACATCTTCGACTCCTGTTAGTTTTACACATATGATCTCCATGGACTCGTACTCTTCAAACTACCTTTGGTATTTGATGGAGTGGCGAATGCTTTGAGGGCACAAACATCATTGACTCCTGTTAGTTTTACACATATGAACTCCATGTTGCTTGAGCATGAGGCATCCTTGCGGTTACAAGTGCGGCTTTCATCAGATTCTAGTGAGGCTCTTGTAGCTTCAGAGAGGGGTTCAAAGAAGAAGAAGTCAAAGACCCAGTGTTACCATTGTGGGAAGAAAGGTTATTTATGGAAGGACTGCAAAGAGTTAGTGACTTCTAGAAAGGAGTAGAAGACGAAGCGGGATGCGCACTTCTTCGGTGAGTCATCATTTTTCTTAGATTCCGACTTAGTTCCTCTGGCCAAGGTGAAGTCTAAGGTGCGGAAGGGATCTTCTTCGAATCGTGGGAAGGGCTTAGTGGTCCCTTCCTCATTTGCTTTTTAGTGGTGGCGATGAGGTCATCCCTCATAACTCGCTAGTACCAAAGAGAGAGTGTGAGAGGGTGTTGAGCTGGGGCAGTCGCACCTCATCTATACATTTATACAGATGCACATGATCTAGAGAGGGACATCCTTGATGCATCGATTGAAGTCTAGTAGATTCAAATTTTGGAGTTGGGATTGACATCTTGGTTCATGATGGGGTGGTTATTTGATAGAGAGTGGATGGCTTTCGTCTAGAGCTCACATGAGGGGATACTTTGGTGGTTTGGCCAAAGGAGGGGAATTCATGGTCATTTATGCGTTGCAGCATTGGTGATAGGATGGTCGCGTGTGCTACATCAGAATCATTGTTGACAGAGGTCGAGAGCTTCTATGATCTTCTCTATTTTTAGGAGCTGGTATGATTGATATCAACATCAGGTTCTCTCCAAGGTACCTTGGTGGTGGCTTGATCACCCACTGCCTAGGTATCCATGGTTCTACTTGGTGGTTCTCTATTGTATGGACTATGATAAGTCATTTCTCATTGTATCATTGTATTGTATCAGATCACCCATGATTTGAGAGTGGCCAACATTAATACCATAGAAACAGGGAACGCCCGTTCCGGGCCTTAGGAACGGATTAACGCGTTCCGGCATGTGTCTTCTAGCGAAACGCCAATGGAACGTTCCTGCCCGTTCCCAGCCCCGTTCCTGCCCGTTCCGCACCGTTCCGGGCCGTTCCAGCAACCGTTCCCTGTTTGGAACGGCCGTTCCCTGGAACTGCAGCAAGCGTGGACAGATGACTGGAGGCGACTGCTGTGCGATACGTAACAGGTAACAGCTGCACGCGACGGGGCGACTGCACGGCGGACACGGTGACCAGTACGTAACGGCGAAAGGCGGGCGTCACAGCGCACAACTGACGGGTCCGTTGACCCGTAGATTTTTTCAAAATTTCAATCTTTTTTTTGAAATCTCCTTCACCCATTGACGGGGTTTCGCATGCGTGAGCACAAGATTTCTTATCTGTTCAAAATCGGCTCAAAAATTTGGGGCTTTTCTCGAATCTGGGGATCTTAACACAGAATTGGACAATTTGACTCAGAAATTGCAAAGTCGGTGCACATCTACCTGGGAATTTTGGGACTTTTCACATTTTAGTGAAATTCTTTCAATTTCACTGAAATTAGTGCACGCAGGACTTGGAAAATTTGGGGATTTGTCCAGATTTGGTGTGAGCAAGATGCAACGGTGATATCATGCCACTCTTCTCACTTCCACCATGCAATCTTCCAACTAACTTAATCTATGAGCTCTCTCTCTCTCTCTCTCTCTCTCTCTCTCTATATATATATATATATATATATATATATATATATATATATATATATATATATATATATGCCGTTCCCTCCGTTCCCGTTCCCTAACTTTAGGCGTTCCCCCCGTTCCCGGGGGTCCCGTTCCCGTTCCCGTTCCCCGTTCCTGGTAACTATGATTAATACTGGCCGACCTGATCTATTTTATGGCATTATTTATGCCTATATATTTTGGGCTCCTCTGTCAGTCAGTTCACTACCTAGAGATCCTATAGAGAGAGGAGCTAGTGCCAGTGCCCACGTAGCCAATGACTCACTGTTGTATGTGACAGTCTCGTGTTTGATATATGGATTTCATTTCCTGAGCATACATCTAAGTTCTCATTTGTGTTGTGTTCTCTCTTTCTTTTCTTTTCTGTTTTGTCTTGTGTTCAGCAGTTTATTATAGCATATGTTTACGCTTCCATTGATTGCTTCACTTTTAACACATACAACATCTAAAGCTTCGACCATATCTTAGGGGATATCCTACAGGAAGTAACCGCCAATAGAACATCTTTAGAAATACACCGAAGTAGTGTAGATTTGCACGGGCATTGTTTGAATCCCATGTAAGCATAGCTTCTTCACGGCTGTCCTCATCAAAATCTTTTGGAAGAGGAAAAGGATGTTGAGGCTGAGAAATAGCTCCACATACAATGTACAAAATCCGCTTCTGCACAAACCAAGCTTTCATCACAACACTCCATGTAAGATAGTCAGATCCATGTAAGTTATCATTTGTTGAACTACATGGAGGAGCCATCTGGAGAGGAGAAGAAGAGAAGATAGAGGATAGAGGGTATACGGAGAGGGAATATAGCTAAACCAATAGCAAAGACTTCACAAAATGAGAGTCCATATATAGTGTAACAAAAAATCTGACAAAAAATGAAGGCCAATTGTTGCAAAATGAAGAAAAACCTGTCAAAAACTGCCAAAAACAATGGCCTGTACAAACAGTCGCCAAACCACGGTTTAGGGGCAGAAAACTAGAAACACAGGCTAGTGGAGCATTGAAGGCAGCAAACTGACGATTGTAGCTGAAATCCAAGCACAGACTGAAATCACAGGTTGTTGGTCTGAAAAACGCAGGTCTGATCAACAGGGGGCAAAAAGACCTATAATCAGCAGAAAAATCAAAACAGGAACCTAGATCCTGCAATCTGATTCCGTGTCAAAAGTGGTGCAACGATGGAAGTATAGACAAGTGCTAAAATAAACTGCTGAACACAAGACACAAGAGAAAGAAAACAAAAGAACAAAAGAACAAAAGAACACTACAAAGGAAGAGAACTGAGAGATGTGCTGGGAAAACGGAATCCATATACCAAACACGAGTATTACGTGTACAACAGTGAGTCATTGGTTGCATGGGCACCGGCATTGGCTCCTCTCTCCAACAAGAAGACCATATGAAGAATGATGATTATTGAATGAGAGGAGGAGTAGCCACTAAATAAATAGGCCCAAAATATGCCAAATATGGCAGCTTGTCGGTCAGCAGTAAATGTCTAAATAATCATTAAGATGACCACCATAAAATGCCTAAAATACCTAGTAATGTCAAGCATAGCCCAGGCTCACACATGAGCTGACTAGATTGCTAGCACCAATAGCTTGATAGCCAAGTGTAAAACTCAAGCCCTTCCATGTGACATTTGATGTAAACTCAACTAAGTCCACATGAGCCAGAGAATTCCATGTTTGGACCATGGGAGGGTGTTGAAAGTATTGTGGATTTGTGCATGTATTGTTATGGTCCAAAAGCATAAGAACAAGCGCTGAATGTTAGGCAGAGAAAAGAGCGTGAGAACTAGCTCTAAAGTGGTGGAAAAGAGAGCCTAAGTAGGTGGAATGTTAGGTAGAGGGTTGTCAAACTACCATTTCATAGATTCAACCGAATTCAATTCAATTCATGAAAGATGTGCGCTGCTGCATTATGTTTATGCAGCAGCCGGGAATTCACGTGTTGTTGCTAGCCAAAAAAGTATGTACTTGAAATACCAGAACATGTTTTGCATGCAACATGCAAGTCTATATCACGAATTTTAGTATTGTTACTGCCATTCAAGTAGGTCCTTCAAATACCTAAACACCATTGCCAAGGTATTGCAGGATTCATCATAGCAATAATGATGTGTTAATCCTTAGCCCGTGATGAGTGGGTGGACAGTGAGATTGCTTGAAAGTATGCGAGGGTAGATATGAATCTTTATTTTGAGAGCCATTCCTCTATCAGTGTTGGTTTCAAATATACTGTCTTGGTTGTTTCTGTATCACCTTCCATATCTGGATTGTTAAATGGACAAGAATTGATCTGTCTTTTCAATGCAACTACATGTACAAGAAAGCATGATCATAGTTTATACAGATATTGGACTGTTAGCATTCTGATTTTGCTGATTAGAAAAATGAAAAACATATATTTATAGCTCTTATTGATGTTGTACAGGTTGTGCACAGGTGGTCTCAGCTTGTGTGTTAGCTGATACTTAAGCTGCTTTGAACCGATTTAAAGCTAGAGAAATGGGAAGGGGCAAATTAAGACGGGAAGAAAGGACTCTTCTGTGTGTAATAAAGGCACTTCAAGGTCTAGAGATCTTGGTAGAGCTACAAAATGATTTATACATCCGAGGCGTCCTGGAAGATTGTGATGATGCCATGAAGTATGTTTTCATTTCTGTTGAATCGTAACTATTCCATGTGTATCTCCACACATGAATTATTTTTTGGGAGAGAAGAAAATAGAATATATTTGTTATGTCATAATGGCCTAGTTTGTCATGCATCTGCAGTGTTGTAATCAAAGATGCAGTAAGCGAGGATGTAGAGGTACGCAATATTTGTTTGTCTTCAATTTAGTTCCAATGCTATTGCATAAATTGTTTACAAAGGAAGCCAACCAGTTTAGTCATGCCATGAGTTCTTTGATGTGTGTGGATGTGATGGTAGGGGCATGAGAAAAATCTCCCATTGGTCTTTCTCAGAGGAAGCAAGATCCGGTTCGTTCACATACCAGATTCCATAAATGTGTCTGATGCTGTAGAGGAAAAGGTAATAATAGAATAGGCAAGTTAATTAACAATGTTCAGATTGTCCAGTGAATCAAATAAAGCTCCCAAATGGATTGTTGTAATCAACTTGCTAAGCAGCAGCGACTGTTGATGGAACTTAGTATTTTCCTCTGAAAATATGTTCTTGTCCTTGTGGTGCAGAGACTAATGCTCGACAAGGCAGCTCTTGCCTATATGGGAGGCAAGGGCAGTCATCCCCCCAAAGCCAGAGAGTCTTCAACTAATGCTACTGGAGATACCCAGTTGGACGAAGGTTTCATAACAGTATAACTGAGGCATGTTCATTTTGCTAAAAGAAATCAAGCTTTTTGTGTCACTGTTGGCATCATTACAGATTCTTCTCCACGTATCTTCAATTACTTTTGGCGCAATCGACCATGCAGAAGTGATTCACAGAAAGTGAGGCCATGGAAGTCCTGAATTAGATAGCTGATGTAGTGGCTGATTGCAGAGGACATTTGAAGAAAATGAATGGAAGATTCTGAATGAATAGATGAACCAACTAGCAAGTTAGAAGGATCCTGTTGTCAGCTGGCACACAGAAGGGAATGAACAGCGAGCTGCCCGGGGGAGGGGTGTTAGTTGACAACTTGATTTACCTCTTTCAGAAATGCAGACAACACAAGGACCTGCTCCAGGCGAAGCTCTTGCACACGTACATGTGCCAACAACATCTGGAATCACGTGATGAACTTGGCAACCAGCTTGTACCAGCACTAGTTCAATGTGGAAGCCTGCCTGATGCGCAGCATGTCTTTGATAGGCTTCCCCATCCTAACTGCCACTCGTGGAATGCTCTCATTTGCGGCTACTCGAACAGTGGAGAAGTGCAGCATGCATTTTGCCTTTATCACAGGATGCAACAGGGCCACAGTGTACAAGCTGATAGGTGTACATACCTGGCCTTGCTGAATGCATGTGCCAGGCACAAATACACTGATGTGGCAGGCAGACAATTACATTGTGAAATAGTCAAAAGGGCATATGAAAGGTATGTCTATTTTGACAGTCCAATGGTGGGCAATACACTAGTGGATATGTATGGTAAACATGGTTCACATGCAGAAGCTCAACGAGTGTTTGATGGGCTGCCTGTCAGAGATACAGTTTCATGGAATGTGCTGATTACAGGATATGCAGACAGCGGTCTTGAACATGATGTAGAGAGGTGTTTCCACCAAATGCACCTGGATGGCAAGTCTCCTAATTCTGTTACTTATATTTCTTGCTTGAAAGCTTGTGGTACCCTCGGAGATTTACAGTCAAGATTAGAATTGCATACTGAAATATGCAAAAGGGGGTTGGAAAGAGAACTTTATTTAGGCAGCACTCTAGTAGACATGTACACCAAGTGTGGTTCGCTCAAAGAAGCACAACAAGTGTTTGATATGCTGCCAGTCCGAAACACGGTATCATGGGCAGCATTGATAGCAGCATATGCTGAACATGGACTTGCTGAAGATATTGTGAACATATTTCATGAAATGCAGCTTGAAGGTGTTTCTCCTGATTCTGTCACTATTATTTGCAGCTTGAAAGCTTGTGGCTTCAATACAGCTGTTGAACCAGGGTTCAAGATGCACGTTGAAATGGTTAGAAGGGGATTTGAAAGAGACCCTCATGCAAGCAATACACTGGTTGATATGTATACTAAATGTGGCGCTCTGCCAGAAGCCTACCAAGTGTTTGAGAGGCTACCAGTTCGAGATGCAGTTTCATGGAATGCAATGCTTGCAGGATATGCTGCACATGGTTTAGATGAAGAAGTGCTGATCCAGTTCAAAAAGATGCAGCTGGAGCATGTGCCTGCCACTGATGTTACCTTTATTATTTGCTTGAAAGCTTGTGGAACTGTAGGAGCCCTAGCAATAGGTCATCAAATACATGGAGAAATCAGGGTATCAGGTTTAGAAGGGGATCTTTATGTGTGTAGCATCTTGATAGGTATGTATGGTAGATGTGCTTCAGTTGGGGAAGGACAGGAAGTGTTCAACAAACTGCCTGTCCGGGACACTGTATTATACAATGCGATGATAAAAGCTTATGGTGATAACCACAATGGCAAAATGGCTGTAGAATGTTTTGAGGACATGCAGAAGCAGGGTTTGAAACCCGACTCAATAACATTCATCTGTCTGCTCACTGCTTGTAGCCATGCAAGCCTGTTAGCCAAGGGTCAAGAGTTATTTACAATGATGATAGATGAGTATGGAATTGAACCATCACTGGATCACTATGCTTGTATGGTTGATTTATTTGCAAGATCTGGCCATGTTTACAAGGCTGAAAAACTTCTTGGAGCCATGGATTGCTCTCCATCAGCAGAAACCTTACTGACTTTGCTCAATGCCTGTAAGATTTATGGTAAAGTGGAGCTAGGAGAGAGGTGCTTTCAGCAGCTTGTGGAGTTGAGCAAAGAAGATGCCTCTGCATTCTTGCTGATGGCAGATTTATACACAAGTGCTGGCAGATGGAAGGATGCGAACAAAATAGAGATGATGAGGATTTATATAGAAGCAAAGAAAAAGCTTGGTAATGCATCAATTGAGGTGAATGAAATGTTGCATGAGTTTGTGGTGGGGGTAAAGCAAGTTGAGGATTTGTTAGAGATGTTAGATTTTCTGAGCTTGCGCATGAAGCATGAAGGGTATGTGCCAAGTTTAGACTTGTTTTCAAGGTATTGCCCAATTTTTAAATAGTTTTTGGGCTTTGTGTTTGATAATTTCCAATGATATAGATTAACTCAACATACAGAAACACAATGTCTTGTAAGTACTCATGGGACAGTGTTAAGCTCATATGGAGATCAGCCTTTCCTTGCTAATAGATATGTACACAAGTGTTGGCATACACATATGTAAATACTACACAGCACAATGAATAGATTTTTGAGCAATAAATAGAGAGTAAACAACAAATATGAGGAGAATATTTTTTTAAAAAATTCCAAATAAATTAATACAAAGATGGCTTTGTCTACTTGTATGCTTCCACTATGTAGTTTAGATGGCAATCTAGTTAGATGATAGACAAAGAGCTTAAGGTGAATTGGAAAAACTTTGATTGGGTGAAAAGTAAATTGGTTATGGCTTTAGAGAAGTCTTTCCTTCGTAGCTCGGGAAGGTAGTTTGGTCAACATGTCTCACTATATTATAAACTTTCTCAAGTCGGCTAGGTAATATTTCAATTATCATCAAGTCGGGGTGCTACCCTTGGATTCTCATTGGTATCAAGCCATTGAGACCCCTCTAGTTAGGACGGGCTTTTGTGGCTTGGGACCATAAAATAGGGGTTTCTAGTAACTCCCACTCGCAACTTGATGCCTTTTGCCTTAAGTTGCTACTAGCCTAACTACTTATCCAAAGGCTAAACTCGCAAATGTTATCTTTCTACCATTCAATGGTGTAGATTTTTTCTCACATAAAAGTCAGGATCCAACTAATGTTTAGGCGCATACATGGTTGCTTCTTATAATGGGACCTTAATAACTTTGAATACCATGGATAACACATTAGTGGTATCTTACAAGAATTAGGTGTTGAGCATATCTAATACTCACTTCGATATTTATCCATATAGGTGGACTCTAACCTCGACCCAATGTGGAGTCTTTGAAGACAAATTTGAAGCAGATTCTTTATAAGAGTTGTGTAGATATTTGCTCCATTCTTTTGGATAGTAGATAAGCTTTGCTATTTCATCGTTGATTAAAGTACACACAGTGTGATACAAGAGTTGGAACTCAATGTATTTGATGTGCGTATGAAACATTGGATTTTTTGCAATGATGAGTTAACTCTAATTGTCATATCTTAGCACCATTGGATCTTTATCTTGTACTTCCGTATGCCATAGGATTGTTCTTAATTATATTGCTTCACATGCAATAATGCAAGTTGCTTTGTATATTGTTTTGTTAAGCTTAGATGTGTTGGGGGTAAAGGCGCCTCCGCCGTGCCGCCCCGTGTATTACTACACTGACAGTACCCGCCACTGCACACTGCAGGTGGCGGGCGCCCGTCACGTCACTTTATTCTTTATTGTTTTAGTGACAGTTTGAATAAAGGAAGGCCCAGTCACACATTGTGACTGTTGGAGTTCCCATTTCTTGTCTCTCTCTTTCTTGCTCTTGCTCTCCCGCCATAGCTCGTGTGCAAGCTTCGATCATTCTCACCTTTCAACTGGTATTAGAGCTTGGCATTCTCTTGCTCGAGCTCGACTCGGTGCTTCCCGACCTTCGCATCGACTCACTTCACGCATTGGATCTCCATCCCGGCAGCCATATCCGATCTCCCCGAGCTCCCGTCACTCCCCGGCTTCCCGAGCACCTTCCCAGCCTATTGAGGCACCTTCAAGGCATTGATACTGAGGTATTTGATCATTCTTTCAGGGTTTTATTTCAGTCTACAGGTTGCAAACAGCAAGGGCAGCCATGACTTCAAACCCTTGAAGCTTATTCCCCTCATATTGTGTCTTACACCTATCAAGGCTCAAAGAGGCTTGTCATAGGCCTTTGATAGGCCCTTCTTGAGCCCCCCATTACCCCCTTTTCAGCCCATGTGGAGCAGCAGCAAGTTCAGCACCAATAGGATAGATTGCATTATTTTTTTTCCAGGCTGTGAGCACTCATCTACTTCAGCTCCACACTTGGCCATTGCTTCTTGCTCTCTACCTTGATCAAGAGGGCTATAGACTTCATGTTTGATGTCATTCAAGCTTTGGGCATTGGTCTTGATCATTCGGGGCTGATTTCTTCAGATTTGGGACTGTCATAAACTGTCATAACAGGCTGAAAACAGGGCAGTACCATTGGCATTAGCATTTGTTGCTTATACTCCATTCCGGTTGTGCTATTTGATACCCGTATGCGGTCTACATGATGCCTAATGCCTTGGGAATGTATGCACATGATTATGCCATGATTTTAGCTTGAAATATTGGCTAATTTGGGACCGTTATTTACTGTTATACAGTGCTGGAAACAGGGCAGCCACACTTGGCATTGGCATTTGATGCTTATACTCTACTCCGGTTACCTTATTTGATGCCCGTATGCGGTCTACTTCCTACCCGGATGTATTGGGGATGTATGCATTTGGTTTGACCATGATTTTGGCTTGAATTCGGGGCTGAAATCTACTGTTTAGAACAGTAAATACATGCTGGAATAACAGTGGGCTGAAGGTACTTTACATGCTTTGGCACTTACCTACCGATACCGGATGTATGCTTTGAGCTTTGGCATGATGTCTCTGACATTTGGGGACGGCTTGGAGCATATGTATGAGATTATGGGATGCTTTTGAGCTTCGCATTAGCTCCGTCTTCACTGGCATTTGGACCGACTTGGCATGCTCGTGGACCGCCTATGCCTCATGTCTCTGCTTGACAGTTAGGCTTTTGCATTACATGCTTTGGTTCGTGACATATGCTATTTGGTTCGTGTATGCCATACCGACATTTGGAGCTTGGATTTGGATGTATTTGAGCATTCCCGGCTTACTTGATCACTGATCTTGGTTGCTATTTGGATGTCATTGAGTTGACCGAGAGCTTATTTGGGCTTATGTATTGCTTCATGGTTAATACGACCGGTGCTTCATGTATGTCATGCTCTCTTGGATGCGCTTGATGCATTGACAGGGTCACTTATCACTGGTGCTTTCTCTTGGGTTGTTTGAGCTTCTGAGCTCGCTTTGTACGCCTTTTGTGCCAGTGGGAGCATTTTACATGCTTGCTTGACCTTTCAAAGTTGCATGCTATTGGAGCACTTACATGTATTTGGAGCAGTTTATGTCTTGAGCAGCTACATACGCATTGAGACTTTGTGATCATATTCCGATCTTTATGGATATGCATTGATGTACTCTTGGTTCACAGGATGCTTATGAGCTGAGTCTCATATTTGGATCTCTCTTTGAGCAGACACCTATTTGTGTCAGGTTTTGGCAGTTACAGGAGCACTTTGCCTAGAGTGTCTGGGGGTGTGCCTTTCACTGGCAGATGTTATTTTGACATGCTTGGTGTTGAGCTCATGTTCTTTTCACTGTCATTGGCCTTGCTTATGTCCGTTTCATGCCGGCTTTGGACCTAGCATTGTTTGCTTGACATTGGATCCTATTTTGGGACAGTTTGCTCTCTAGACTGCATACCTGCAATTTATTACAGCAAGTAGTTATTGGTGGACTGAGGTGTACTTTTCATGCTAAAATATCCTGATTTGGTGTACCGCACCTAGTACTAAGTGGGCAGCAACTTTTGGCACACTTTGCTCGCCCTTTGGACCCCGTTTTGGTCATTTTTGGGCAGTTTCTGCAATAAAACAGCAAACAGTTTTGGACTGTTTGGGCATTTCCAGCCTGCATAATGGCGTCATCTTCGCATGATAGTGCCATCTTTAACATTATAAAGTTGGATGGTACCAACTACTCTTATTGGAAGAGTCAAATTTGGCAGGTCTTGGTGCAGAAATCTCAGATTAAGCCACTTCGGTTGAGTGGGGAGCAGCCTGAAACTATGGACAATGACGACTGGCTTGAACTTGACGAGCTATGCAAGTCCACGATTGTATTGTCTCTCACTGAACAGGTACATTATAATGTATTTGAGGAAGCACAGAGTGCATGGGATCTATGGAATAAGATCAAGAATCTTTATGATCAGAAAAGTCCGGCGAGTCAGATGTACTGGTTGAAGCAACTTATGGATCTGCGCATGAAGGATAATGCGACTATGTCTACTCACTTGAGCCAGTTCCACGCTATACAGAAGAACCTGACTTCGCAGGATATCACCTTTGGAGAGGAAGTAACTCCTCTTTTCTTGCTTGGGACTCTGAATGAGTCATGGGATGTATTCCGCACTGCTCTTTGTGCCTCTAGTGCTACTCTAAAATTGGCAGATGTTGAGAGTGCTCTTCTTCAGGAAGAGGTGAATCGCAAAAACTTGGATGCCTCTCGTGGTAGTCATGCTTTGACAGTTAGAGGCAGGAATGACAGGTATGACCGTGGTAATGGCTGAGGCCGTGACTCGCAGAAGGGTCGGTCTAAATCTCGTGGCAAGTCGCGTAGTAAGTCGCGTGGGCGCAATGCAAATGTCACTTGTCATCATTGTGGGAAAAAGGGCCATATTAGACCACAGTGTCATGAGTTGCGCAATGAGAAGCGCAAGGATAAGGGAAAAGATAAAGTGCAGGAGAAGTCCTCTGATCGCAGCATAGTACCTGCGAAGTCCAGCGTCAAGATTGAGGAAATTAATGTCACGCAGACTGAGGAGTCTGATGGTGGTGATGAGTTTATACTTGCAGCTAGTTCTTCTGATGCTTCACACTTGACTGAGACATCTAGTATGTATGCACAGTGCTGGTTATTGGATTCAGGTGCGTCTTTCCATGTGATGCCTTACCGTGAGTGGTTTCACTCTTACCGTACTGTATCTGGTTCAGTCAGACTTGGAGACGACAGGTCTCTTGACATTGTGGGCATGGGTGATATTCAGTTGCAGTTTTCCACTGGCAGTTCATTTTTGCTTAGGGATGTACGTCATGTACCTGCGCTTACGCAAAGTCTTATGTCTGCAGGACAGCTGGATGATGCAGGATTTCATGTATGTTTTGGGGATTCTGCCTGGAAGATTACTCGTGGCAGACTTGTGCTTGCTAGAGGCGCCAAGTCTGGCAGCCTCTATCCTCTTGTTGTATCTGGATCCTCAGTTGATCATGTTTTGGCAGTGGGTTCTATCCCACATGTATCACTTTGGCATGCTCGTTTAGGGCATATGTCTTTGAAGGGAATGAAAATGTTATCTGGTTTGCAGTATCTTTCACCTTTGGATTATGCATGTTTTGACTCGTGTGATCATTGTCTTTATGGTAAGCAGAATAGGTCTACGCATAAGAAATCGGGTAGGCCACGCATGAGTGAGCCCTTGGCATTGGTGCATTCCGATGTTTGTGGGCCTATGCCTTGCATGTCTATGGGTGGCGTGAAGTACTTCCTTACCTTCATTGATGATTTTTCTAGGAATGTGTGGGCTTATCCCATAAAGCAGAAGTCCGATGTCTTGGCAGTTTTTCAGAGATGGCTTGCTCTTGTTGAGAACCAGACTGGGTATAGGCTGAAATGCCTTAGGACAGATAATGGGGGAGAATATGTCTCGCATGCTTTTGAGCAGTTTTGTGATGACAGGGGTATTAAGCGTCAGTTGACCGCCCCTTACACCCCACCCCAGAATGGTTTGGTTGAGCGCATGAACAGGACTATTCAGGAGCGTGTGCGCTCTATGCTTAGCCATGCAGGCCTACCACAGAGCTTTTGGGATGAGGCAGTTAGTACGGCAGTGCATGTCATAAACCGATCGCCTTCTAGTGGATTGGATTTCTAGGTTGCAGAGGAAGTTTGGGCTGGTAAGCCACCCTCTTATGCGCATCTCCGTGTCTTTGGATGTGAGGCATTCTGCCATGTGCCCAAGGACAAGAGGAGTAAATTGGATCCAAAGAGCATTAAATGCATATTCCTTGGCTATGGTGAGTCAGGAGAGATGGGCTATCGCCTATGGGATCCGCAGGCGCGGAAAATAGTACGCAGCCATGATGTCGTCTTCCATGAAGACAAGATGCACAGGCAGCCTAAGAAGGTGGTTGAGATCCGCAGACTGATCTTTCAGGAGGAGCCTAGAGCTCCAGCACAGCCAGTAGTACAGCCTGCAGCAGTTTCTCCACAGGGCCAGGGTGTTGGACAGGCAGTTAGACATGCAGCAGAGCCTGCGGTGAGACGGTCTGCTAGAGACAGACGTCCACCTGACAGATTTCAGCCCTCTATGCATTATGTTTTGGTTACAGATGCAGGAGAGCCTTTCACTTATGATGAGGCTATGCACAGGGGTGACAGTCACTTCTGGGAGAGAGCTATGCAGTCTGAGATAGACTCCCTGCATAAGAATGAGACTTGGGATTTGGTTGCCTTGCCTAAGGGCAAGAAGGCTTTGCCATGCAAGTGGGTGTACAAGCTGAAAAGTACCCCTGGATACCCCAAGCCGGCATACAAGGCTAGATTGGTAGCAAAGGGTTTTAAGCAGGAACATGGTGTGGACTTTGATGAGGTCTTCTCTCCTGTGGTTAAGATGACCACCCTGCGCTTGGTCTTGGCTTTGGTTGCACAGCTTGACTTAGATCTATATCAGATGGATGTCAAGACGGCTTTTCTACATGGGGACTTACATGATGAGATCTATATGGATCAGCCTAAGGGCTTTGCAGAACCTGGCAGGAAGCACCCAGTGTGCAAGTTGAAGAAGAGCTTGTATGGCTTGAAGCAGGCACCTAGGGAATGGTATCATAAGTTTGATGCCTTTATGCAGTCACAGGGCTATAGCAGGAGTGCTATGGATCCGTGTCTTTACACGAAGAAAGCACGTGATGGCAGTTTGCTTATCTTGGTACTCTATGTTGATGATATGCTGATAGCAGGGAAAGCTCATGATGAGCTAGATGCTCTTAAATCTCAGCTGAAGAAGAGCTTTGAGATGAAGGATTTGGGACAGGCCTCACATATACTTGGGGTGCGCATGTGCGATAGGCATCAGGGGCTTTTGTATCTCTCACAGTGGGAGTACATTCATAAAGTCCTTGAGTGCTTTCGTATGCAGGACGTAAAGCCTATTGGCTGTCCATTACCTTCTTATGTGAAGGTATCACAGGCCGATTGTCCGTAGACAGATGAGCAGAGGGCCGAGATGGCCAAGATCCCTTATGCTTCAGCCGTGGGCAGTTTGATGTATGCCATGATAGCCACTCGTCCAGATATTGCGCATGCAGTCGGTGTTGTGGCACGCTATATGGCTACACCTGGCAGCAGACATTGGGATGCCGTGAAGGGTATCATGAGGTACCTGAAGGGCACAGCAGATATGTGTATTTGCTATGGCAGCCAGGATACAAGGGTCGTGGGGTACACTGACTCCGATTATGCAGGACATGCAGATAGTAGGAAGTCCACTTATGGCTATGTATTCACCTATGCTGGAGGAGCTGTCTCTTGGATGTCTAGGGTTCAGAAGTGTACGGCTTTGTCTACCACTGAGGCCGAGTATGTTGCAGCCACTGTGGCTTGCAAGGAGGCCATATGGTTAGGCCGTCTAGTTGCTGACCTTGGGATTGATGCTACACCTACACTGCATTCGGATTCTATGAGTGCCATTCAGTTGGCTAAAAATCCGGTCTTCCATGCGAAGACGAAACACATTGAGGTGAGGTATCACTTCATACGTGGTGTCGTGGAGGATAGGTTTGTTGACCTTGTCAATATCTCCA
Source organism: Lygodium microphyllum (assembly GCF_053477565.2). Taxonomy (NCBI): domain Eukaryota; kingdom Viridiplantae; phylum Streptophyta; class Polypodiopsida; order Schizaeales; family Lygodiaceae; genus Lygodium; species Lygodium microphyllum. Next base: position 32,367,845 of record NC_141147.1, read on the forward strand.
CTGACGAGAATCCTTCAGATCTGCTCACGAAGAGCCTCACTACTGAGCGCTTTGCCTTCCTCAGGAGGTTGATGGGCGTTGGATGAGATGTCGCCTTTCCTCATCCCTTGTACCTATGAACATTTGTACTGTCTTTTCTTTTTTCTTTTCTCTCTCACTAGGGCAGACTCGCCTTTAAGTGGGAGGTTGTTGGGGGTAAAGGCGCCTCCGCCGTGCCGCCCCGTATATTACTACACTGGCAGTACCCGCCACTGCACACTGCAGGTGGCGGGCGCCCGTCACGTCACTTTATTCTTTATTCTTTTAGTGATAGTTTGAATAAAGGAAGGCCCAGTCACACATTGTGACTGTTGGAGTTCCCATTTCTTGTCTCTCTCTTTCTTGCTCTTGCTCTCCCGCTATAGCTCGCGTGCAAGCTTCGATCCTTCTCACCTTTCAAGATGATAATCTAGAGAAATTATATGTGAAGCTAGAAAGACTCTAATAGCGTGAAAGATAAATTGATGATGGCTTTGAAGAGGTCTTTCTCTTATAGCCTAGGAATGTAGTCTAGTTAGCTTGTTCGATCATATAAACCTTTCCTAACCATCCAAGAAATTTTTCGTTCTAGAATACTCTCTTTATCGTCAAGTCAGGGGTGAACCCCAGTCAAGGGAGCCACTAGCTCCCCTGAGATCCCTCAGTGAGGTTGCTTCCATGACCCCAGACCCCATAATAGAGGTCCTTCATAACTCCCACTCCTTGTCGTAACTTGATGTAATGTACCTCAAGTTGCTACTAGCTTAACGACTTTATCTGACCTAAAGGCTAGACTTGCAAAGGTCACCTTTTTTATATCCAATCACATAGACCTTATCTGGCATACAAGGCAAGACCCAACTTAGTCTCACAAATGGCTTTTTCTCATAACGAGGGCCTTATAACTTTTACTACCATGGATTATTGGTGGCACCCTATGAGAATAGGGCATTGAGTATATCTAACAAAACACAAAGGAGTAGAATTGATAAAGGAAAAGAAAGCTCAGTGGTACATCAATTTAGGTGAATGAATGGTTCAATGAGATTGTGGTGAGTGTAAAGCAAGTTGAGGATTTGTTTGAGGTATGAGCATGAAGCAAGAATATGTGCTAAGTTAGAACTTGTTTATAAAACATTGAAAAAATGCCAAAAATATTTGTTAACATTGTTGCAAGTCATTGACAAGGGCTTGGGGAGATACAAACATTTTGGAATTAGATGGACTTAGCTCGAGTTAGCTTGTCATTACACTTTCAAGTGGATTGTAATGTTTTTCTGCTTTTTGCATAAAGCAAGATGAGAGGGTAGGGAGAGTGTTGCATCACATCAGTGCAATAGTATGACACCCCTCCTATCCTCTCAATAGAAATTTACAGGCTCATGACTTTAGTGATCTCCACAAGTTTGTTCTTTATTAGAACATTATATCATCTACAATAGTATCTTGATGCTCTAGAGATGGTTTATACTAAGGGAGCAATTTGGTTTGCAAGTCAAAGAACAATTCATTTTGTTAATAGATAATTCAACATTGTCTATATGAGTAGGGAGAAAACAAGGATGCCATAACTAAAATAACACCTCTATGCTAAGTTGAGGATACAATGCCAAGTGAATCGTGACATATTTCATGACATGTACATGTTGAATACAAGACACACACAAATCCATATATCACACACACAAAAAATGAGTGACAAGGGAGAATCACCTCACGACAAGTATAGCACATGCCAATCAACACTTTCCCCTATTGTGCATTTATGTGTGGAGTGTGCATACAAACATGTAGTGAGTATTAAAAGAGGAATATCCCATTGGTCCTCATGACATGCATATATTGAGTTTATGATATATGCAATCAAACGTTCCCTTGTCATGCATGTGGATGTATGTATGCACATGTATACACACACATACACATGTACTAAGAAAAATGAGAGAACTACATCATGATATGCATATGCTGAATCAGTAGCATCCCATGCCATACACACCACACACACGAGAGAGAGAGAGAGAGAGAGAGAGAGAGAGAGAGAGAGAGAGAGAGAGAGAGAGAGAGAGAGAGAGAGAGAGAGAGAGAGAGAGAGAGAGAGAGAGAGAGAGAGAGAGAGAGAGAGAGAGAGAGAGAGAGAGAGAGAGAGAGAGAGAGAGAGAGAGAGAGAGAGAGAGAGAGAGAGAGAGAGAGAGAGACTCTAGCAAAGCACACAATGAAATCCCAACAAGTGCAACATGTGGTTTTTATAAGTATGGGAATGTCAAGATTTTGATCGGGCCTAGTGAGCCTATTAGGTTTTTGATTGGGTATTCTAGGCCTATTGAACACTCATAGTAGGTATTTTAGCACACGATTGTCATTAATTGGCTAAGCTTATACTGAGTTGTAGATCTTGGCTATGGTAGTTCATGTAGCCTTGTTGATAGATATGGGCTTGACTTCTACTACTTCTAGTAATAATAATAGTGCTACAACTTTCTTCAAATCAACCTTAGGATCAACAACACTGTAGTTTATCACGGTTGAAATATAATAAAAAGCTAACACAAGATGCGTACATTAAGAATGCTATAGATGAGTTACGTTAATGCAAGGTTATAGACATCATGGAAGGTTGTGGACTCTAAAAAGTGGTGAGGCTATTGGTTCTTGAGGGGACGGGTATTAGAGGAGGTAGTGTTTGTAGACACAAGAGCAACAATGTCCTTATGAACTAATATAGGAAATATACGGACGACTCATAATGAGGAAAAATCAAGATTTAATACAAATGGGATATGGATGGAGCTCTTAATTCTTTCAAGAGCTTCTCCACTCTCTCATGGTCTCCTGCCTCTTACCTATGAGTATGGCTGCTCCTTATCCACTCTCTCAATCAAGCTCAAGCTAGCATGCTCTTCTTACCCCCAAGAAAGCAACAATCTCAATTGAGAAACTATATGCATACGAAATCCAACACTTTCTTCATTGTAGTTCAGATGGTGGAAAAGTCCATTCCATGCTTTTACGAATAGGGTGAAGAAAGAAGCTCCTCTCCTCTCATACTCTTACTTAAGCTCCCTCCCTCACATTCTCTCACTCTCTAAATGGGGCTATGGTAGATGGAGAAGAAAATAAGAATAGACTCCAATAGTTGGCACATAGAAGAATGAGTTCCTCTATTCATATTGAACTTTAAATACACAATTTTTTAAATATGGGCACCCTTAGAGTAGACTCCAACAATTGGCACACAGAAGAATGAGTTCCTCTATTCATTTTGAACTTTAAATACATATAGCTTTTTAGATGGACATCCTTAGCCTTCTTTGCTCACTTGTCCATTTACAATCCTAGCACTTATCCAAGGCCTTTACAACTTGGTCGTTGTGTATTTCTATTATATTCTAATATACTTTTTGCATGGAAGAGTCCAATGCTCAAATTTACAATGAATAGTCTATCATGAAATTGGAAAAATAAAATGGTTTAAATATAATGGAAATTCTTCTTGTTTCTTGGCTTTTTTACTCTTTTACATTTCGATAGTCTTTACCATTTTTTGCTATTTTTCATTGTCACTATGTAATCATAGTAACATAACCACCCTCATTGAGTTGTGCCAATCCTTTAGGTACTACATTGATGATTGGTGGGGTCTTATTTGGTAATTGTTGCTATCATGGCTAGTTGGGGTCTCCATACTTGTATGAAAAGAGGATGTGTCTCAAGGGGGTGTATCTTAGATGACATAGGGGTGTGCATGCTTGGTGCACTTGGGCTGTGGTTCTGATACTAGGTGAGCAAACTCCCTAGGTATGTCCCAACGTTGAACATTGAATTGATGGAAATTATAGATTATGTAGTCATGTCCAAGAAAAGTTTCTCGACAAGAAAAAATCATGTCTTACCTTGGAGTATGAGTGGAAAAGGCATCAAGGTGTCAATGAACAAGTTTTTCAACTTGAGAACATTAGGTATCATTAGCTTGAGAATCCTAGATGTAGTGGCTTAGTGTTTGTATCCTATTGTAAAAGAGTCCTACTTTAACTAAGAAATATAATAGAACACTGCTTAATGAAAGAGAGAATTACAAAAGAATTGCACAATCATTGCCATGCCATAGATCAATCTTCCATTAATCAAATGGCAGCATGTAGCCATAGCAACAAACTAAGAAAGTATAGGAAATATTCTTGGTACACACCCTAAGTTCATGCTAAATCAAGAAGATCAATTTTAGTAAAATGAGCAAAAGATTGTTAGCTTTGCACCTTGTGTCCTTTCATAGTAAACCCTAAATATCTAAGTGGGAGAGGTCTTGAACGGTTTTTGTAAAGGCTCATAGGGTCAAATTTACTTCATTACATACCATTGCTACCTAAATAAGTTTTATCCACAAAACTTGAGAATGAAAAGAGCCAAAAGAATGAATCATGTGAAGAACTTGATCATGAAGGTTTGTTGCTAAAAATTCTATAAAGCATTGAAAAATCCTCCATAAGAAGAAAGCACCATTATTGTTGCAAAACTATGAGAATCCTAAATGTTGTCCAGAACATGGTTGTTGTAGTAAAAAGGCCATAAGCTGGGTAGGAACAATTGAATGAGACAAATGAGGCACTTAAATGTAGAAGACATCCAAAGTACTTATCCATGACATAAAAATCAAGGTTTGATGTGTTTAGGCTAATTAATTTTACCACAAAAATTTAATATTGATTGTGGTTGCCCCTTCTACAAGTCATTAATATCCATTATCTCATAATTATTTCCATCGATTCATAATCTTCTTAAGTCTGAGGATGAGTATTCATATTAGTGGAGCACTTGAGGTACTTTGAAGCATAATAACATCATGAGGCATGTATTTTTAAAGTGAAATAATGACATATAACAAATGGATACCCATCAAAATAAGGATCATTAATGTCATAGGTATCACTTGCAAAAGCATAGGTCTGGTCATCGCCACCATGATCAAAAGGAAACATAATCCCATCATCTCCATAATATGCATCAAAGTCATATGTATACCCATGATTAACTAGATCAAATGAAACATTAAGATCTTCCTTAGGTAGTTGCATGCCTTCATGAAACATGATCTGATGCATATCATCATTAGGCTGCCCAAAATCTTCAATATGCTCATCTTCAGCATAACCTTCTTTAACTTCTTCAATTGCATGGTCATTATTGTAATGAAGCATTGAAGGCCCTACAATAATGAATGGATTAGTCATTAGCAAGAAGAGCACCAAGAAAAGGAGAAAAAAATTTAAACTCGAACTCAAGAGTGGAGAACTCATAATACCACCACAAATAGTTGCTGCCTCTAGTACAAATGGTGCTATAGTAGCATAGTAGATTACTAAAGGAACCATTGCCACAAGGATAGGATCTTGACCCAATTCAATATCTAGCTAAAATTGACAAGGTCAAGGAATGGTTAAAGGTGATTTAAGATTAGTTGCAGATAAGGCAAGGCCCACAAGTTCCTAAAGCATTCCAAGCAAGTCCCATGCATCTCTTCAAGAGAAGCCATGACAACCTAATGAAATTGCAATCAAATCCCCAAATAACCCACAGCCCATAGAACAAGAGTCTCTCTTATTTGTAACGCAAGTAGATCATAATATATCTACAGGACCATCAAACCTACCATCATTGCAACCCTTTGCATCCACAAAAGTTACCATTCCACTTGGAAAACTTCTCAAAGGTAGTCCATTGATTTGGCAAGGATTGAAATGTAGAAGGAACAAACCCTATCAAATCTCGCTACATTCCACAACCTAGCTTTAGTGCATTTGCAACTTTAAGTACTTTAGGGATTAACACATTCTCAAAAGGAGTTGAGTAACATGTTGTTCTTCCTATGGAAACCCTTGGAGGCACTACACAATGAGGATTTATTGACATTGAAGCTAGCATGAGCATCATTAATCGAGACATAATCTAAGCTTGGGAAAATCTATCAATTGAACTAGTGCATTTTAATATGATCGTTGCTTATGGGTTTGAAGTCAAACCAATGGAAGTCTTAAGTGATTGGTGGGTTAAGAGCTTTTTTGTCATGAAAGGACTGGATTACGACCTGTTTCTTGGTCAACCATGTATTGCAACCCACATCTCATTGAGGACTAGAGCAATGGTCTACTCTTTCTAGGAAATAGGAAGGAAGTTGTACACATCAAGATGGAGGCTTGGAAAATGTCATTGTTGACTTAGATGTTATATTTACACTATTACAAGGAGATTCTAATGTCCCTCCAACCTCTTGACCATTGACTGAATATATTACCTCTCCTAAGGATGAGTAAGTTTAGATACACATTCTTGCCACCTTGGAACTATCATTTACAAAAGAGCTAGAATATTGATTGACCTATGAATGCATGAATAAAAAAATACTCAAGACACTTTAGTCCTCATGCTAAAATTTGACATAGAATCGATCTCAATGTCACTCTTTATGATGACCCTTAATTCCTGCAACTTTTCAAGGCTATTTTACTCCAACTAGCAAGCTCCTGCTACATAAGATTATCAGTGAGTGGTGGCCATGTTTCCCTAACCAAGAAAACACGAATCTCGCCATCTTTGAATAATTGTTAAATGATTCCACATGGCAATGGAAAAATATACACCAAGTTCTATTTGACTATCATAACAACCTCTTCGCATCTTGATGAAAGAGCAAGGCATAGATGCTAAGGAAATAATTGGCTTTAAGGACTACTAGTCAATTCAAGAAGATGATGCTCCACATGTGCACATTGCATGCCTTGTGTAGAATATTTGAGAAAATTTCGCATCTTCATATTGGATTTGCATTTAAATGGCTACCCCAAAAGATCAAGGATGATGCTATCAAGGCTATTGAGAAGGTTTCAATGGCAAGTATAGAAAAATGAACTCCATGAAATGTTATTCTTACATTCATTACAATGGAAAGTGTTAAACAATGAAATCAAAGATCATAGGGATGATGGAAGAGCAAGGAGCAACAAGACCAAAGTTTGGGAGGAATCGGATATAGTATTTATGGATTGTGATAAAAGATCTTGGACCAAGGAGGATCCCCCAACCTTTAAGGAGGCCCTCAATAGATTCAAAACCTTCATGAAGGATGCCTAGGGAGCTAACAAGCTCACACACTATTTGTAAGGATTTGCATATTTGGTTTCTATGCCTTAAACTTACTACTTAGCCCTTAACTAACCCCATTTTTTTCTTATGCATGACATATTATTTATAGTCATAGTCCTTGGTTTGTGAGATAGTATAAGAGTTTGTCGATTTGGTCTACCCAAGAAATCAAGAAGTCCCATTACCAAGCAACGACCAAATCATTCAGACATATAAGACATTGTGGTGGTGCAAAAAAGAAAAACATCGCATTAGAATTTTTTGAGTGGTTCAATAGATTAATTTGGCACAAAATGAGGTCAAAAGAAGTAAAGAGGACATACCATAACTCAAAATAGCTCTTGTATTACAAAGATCAAAACAAAATAGACAAGAAGCATGCAATATCTTGTATACAAATGATGTCTAGCCTCTGGGGAGAGACAAGGCTAGAGATGGGGGCTCAAAGAGTGGATAATCAAAGCTTTTATTCCTAGCTGTGTGGGATCAAAGAAGACGATTTCATCTTATTCACCATCATTTTATCATTTTCATTATCCTCATCCTCCAACATTGGCAGTTCTATAAGTGGTGCTAGCACTGTTGTAGGCAATGAATCCATAGGAATCCTCCTTTCATCTACCGTAAAAATTCTCTTTTTGAGTAAGGATGCAAGTGGACCCCCACTACCAGTACAAGATACAGGCCTCATACCGAAGTTCAAAGCGATGAAAATATTCATTAAAAATTTTGCCCCCGTCATCGCTAAACACTTCGGTATTGGTGTCTCTATAAAAGTAACTTTATATACGTCGCAATTTTTGTTAGTTTTGTGACACAAATAGCGATGCCAAAACCGACAGTTTGCGATGCATATTACGATGCCAATAGCAACGCATATAGTAAATTTGCGACACTAATCGACGGTTACAAAGAAAAAAAATTGTGGCAGGGTAGTATATCACTATGTATTGTATTTATATTCTACAAATGAATTACATGTTAGGTGTGCAATGGTCATCAAGATGAGCGCAAAATGTACTTGAACCCACAAGACAGATACATAGAATAAGTACAAGATGGTTGATGAAAACTCATGGAATTATGGCAAGATACAAAGAATGATAACAAAATAGTACATGGAAGATGCCTGCATAAATCACATGACCAAAAAAAGAAGAGAATGTGCACTCCACGAATCCAAGCGCGAACTATAGATCCTCGCCATCCAAAAGCTCATCGCGACACAAAGGAGCATTGAACGGACTCTACAAAATGAACAACTACACATCAATCCACCATACATAATGCATTTTAATAAAAATAGTAACTACAAACAAGAAAGATGATTGACTTACTAGGCCACTACATGTATGCAATCTATCGATCAATGCAGTGAGACCGTGTCTCTATGCATATCAAGTCTCTAGGCCGATGGGATCGCGGTTTGTAATGGAGTGCTGCAAAGAAAATAGAATACAACTATTAGAAACACTATTGTCAGTGCCAGTGATATTGCAAATAAGAAAGGGAGAAGAACAAAAGAAAAACTTATAAAGTCCTCTAGATAAGTCATGTGGAGCCGGCCAGTCCCAAGATGATACATGACCCCTGCCTCTAATCGTGCCCTCACTGCCTCTTGTTGTTGCTGTCGCTAATGTTCTAGAGAATCTGTAGCCTCCTTCCTGAGTCTCTGCTAGTCATCTATGCATCTAGCTACTCGAGCTTTAAAGCACCACTCTTGAGTGCCTTGTGTGTGGTCGATAATCTGTGTGACATGTACGCACACATGCACTCCATCATCCACCCAGTGGAAAACCTCTTTGTTGTGGTAGGTACATAAAACTCCTCGTGCAAGGATGCTGCTACATAGTCCTTTCTCCTCTCGTGTATGTTCTTCCAATGGTCCAAGATGTGCCAAAAAACTTATTGGCAAAACTCTCTCCTGCTAGACATCACCCTTCTTCCCTCATCATTCATGATCACAGCTCCTGTCCTGTCATCTACGAGGTATCCATACCCCTCGAGGGTATGTCTAAGGTGTGCTCTCTCCCACCTACGACTGTGCTCCTGGGCATAACTAGGAGACCCCTATACATTTATTATACCCACGAGGATGGTATCTCTCAAAGTAGCACCCATAGGGATGCCACTTGCGAATGGCTGGGCAAAATGAAGTCACTACAGTAGATGTCCCCATAGGTGTGACAAATCCTACAGGTGACATGCCTCTACCAAAACGACAAGACAGAGACACTATATTAGTGCCTCCACAACACCCACCCAAGCCACTCTCTCTCAAACCTAAATGAGAGCGAGAAACACCACCCGTATCTCAAGCTTGGAGCGTGTAGAGCGTCAATCTTGTCTATTAGAAACCAAAGCATCAAAGCGTGCTGAAGTAGATCAAACAGACCTAATGGTGTTTGAGATAGCTCCTAGTCTACCATATCACAGAATTGGGTCATCTGATCTGGAGACATACATGTCAACATCTCCTGTAACTCCTCGTTGTTCATCCCTCGACTCGTCTGGCTCTCCAAATATCGTCAAAGGTAACTTGCACATACAAAAAATGATGTTAGCATAATCAATATAAAGTTTCAAGCAAAGCACGGTGTAATATACCTTTGAAAAAATTGATGTTATTTAAAATGCATATTCTAAAGTACCCTTATAAGCGATTCATCAACGAATTGAGTAGGCGGACGCTGCAAGTATGACATAGCCTATGGTCCCATGTCAATCTCCTAGTACAACTTTTCGTACATTAGAAGGTCGATAGATAGGTCACCACAAAAGGATGAGCCCACTTCGTTCTCAAAGAATTCCTGGCATCCTGTCTTTTCGTCATCATTACTCGAACATGCCTCCTCTACACGCTCTTCGACCTCCACCCCTTGCAATATCAACCCTCCACCTACATACTCACCTCATCTACGCTAGGAATATTACTTTCATCATACTTTTTCACTCTAAGGAGCTGAAAGGCGCAACATACCACCATCGAGGTTGTTGAGGGTTAGAATTGAAAATTACATGCTCAAAATCACATATAAGAGAGATTCAACATTTGTGACTATTTTGTGTCATGAATTTTTTTTAAAAAAATAGTTCATGCACATGTTCACAATGGACTGGCAAGATAAACATGTCTCGCAGATCTGTCCACAGAATCTATTTCAAGAAATCTAGATGGACCTCACTGAACGATTGCCCCGGCTCCTTCGAATACCACTTCGAATCACTGCACATCGAATATGATCATGGAGAAGCTACAGTAATCCACTAAGATAACACTTTGTAAGTTTCCAAAATACTCCATCTCATCTATAACGGTGTTTGGATCCATGGCTCATTGTCGGCTCTCTTATTCAAACTTTGCCATGACACCACAATCCGTTGTGGAGCGCATTTTGTTGATGCGCTCGACGTGGAAATATTGTCCATGTGACCACACGCTACACTGTATATTTTGTATTGTGTATTAAAATGGTTAGATTTGTTCTCACATATAAAATCTAGATACGATAGCTTATAAAACATGCGGTTACCTTCGGACTACATCCCCTCGAGAATTCCTACTCCTCAATAGAGACCTTCACCCCTTCTCAAGAAGCTACAATCAAAGCTCCACTATAGGCATCTCCTCCATGCCCTTAGGATATCAAATCGGTTGATGGCGTGTATTACGTTGAAATTTCAATCGCGCTTCTTCTCGATCTTTCCTAGCTTGCTCGTACCTAGCGAGCCACATCTCCATGGATGCACAGTGCAACATACAAAAATGATTCACTTTCTCCTCCATTGCAGCATCCATCCTTTTTTCTATCCGATTTCCAACAACCACATCTCCGGTTAGTCTATCATCATCCTTCAACGACTATAGGATAATGTTGTCTGAATCCACTGTTGGTAGCCACTGTGAAATATTCACTAACACCTCTTACACCATCCAACCTTCAGCCATGCTACCTTCTTCTGGCCAAGATCTTTGTCGCACAAAGCCTTTCAAGGTTTTCATGAAGTGCTCCAAGAAGAACATCCATCGCATATGGACGGGTCCCGCAATCTCCACTTCATCTACAAGATGCACCAGGCATCTTCCCTCCCCACTCACTTCTTCTCTCTTTACCTTTCGATTCACACTCAACACATCTCACTAAAATCAAAATCAAATATCAAAAATAAAAAACTCATAAAATAAGGCATTGAAAGACTTTCTCTCCCCACCCCTCTTCATGCCTCTCTTTCCCCTCTACCATTCTCTTTCTATAATTTTGTTCTCTCTAATTCTCTCGTTATTTTTTTTTCTCTCTCTCTCTATATATATTGTTTTTTCTATATCTCTTTTTCTCCATCTTTTTATCTCTTTTTCTCCAATTCTCTTCCTAGCTCTCTTTTTTTTCCCCATTGTCCTTCTTCTCTTTACTTCACCCTTTTATCCCCTCATTATTTACTCTCTTATTCTCCTCTCTCCCTCCCTTTCTCTCTCTCTCTCTCTCTCTTTTTCCACTATCCTTCTTCTCTTTACTTCATCCTTTTATCCACCTCTCCCTTCACTAGACTCCATTTCATATTCTCTTCCCCCTCTCTTACTTTCTCTCTTTCTCTTTCTTTGTTGCCCCTCTCTTTGTTTCTCTCTACCCCCTCGTTGTTCTCCTTCTTTCTCTCTTTCTCTTTCTTTATTTTCCCTCGCTTTATTTCTCTCTGCCCCCTCATTGTTTTCTCACTCATTCTCCTCTCTCCCTTGCTCTCTCTCTCTCTCTCTCTCTCTCTCTCTCTCTCTTCCACTATCATTCTTCTCTTTACTTTAGCCTTTTATCCACCTCTCCCTTCACTCTTCATTTCGTGTTCTCTCCCCCTTCTCTTTCTTTCTCTCTTTCTCTTTCTTTGTTGCCCCTCTCTTCTCCGCCCCCTCGTTGTTTTCTCATTCATTCTCCTCTCTCCCTTCCTTTCTCCCTTTCTCTCTTTCTTTGTTATCTTTCATGTTTATTCTCTCTCTCTCTCTCTCTCTCTCTCTCTCTCTCTCTCTCTCTCTCTCTCTCTCTCTCTCTCTCTCTCTCTCTCTCTCTCTCTCTCTCTCTCTCTCTCTCTCTCGTTCTCTCTTCCTTTTCCTTTCTTCTTCTCCCTCTCTCATTTCCTCTCTTTCTCCCTCAATTCACCTTATTCTCAAGAAAAACAAACAAAAGAAAAGAAGAACAAACCAAGAGGAAGCAATGTACTTACCACAAACACCCAAGAATGGATTCTTCATCTCCTCTTCGTGGCGTCCTCTCTTTCTCTCCTCCATGCACTTCTGCCTCTTCTTCGCAAATGGTGGCAGTGGCAATAATAAGCTCTCATTCTCTCTCTTTCTCTCTTCCTCTCCCTCTCCCTCCCAAAGCCACGATCTCTTCCATTCTCTCTTTCGATCTCTCTCAAACTCTTTGCGGTAAAATGTCGCGCTCGGGTTTTTGCCGCTTTTTTTTCTCAGAGTGGCATCACAATTTTCATCGCTATTTGCAATGCAAATAGTAATACTGCTATTTTGCATCGGAAACGACCATCACTATATCCCCATTCCCTTGTGGTGTACAATGGCATGAGCAACATATGATATCTTGTAAGGGGCCCTTAAAGATTGCTATCTTTAGGTGATGCCAAATAGTTGCAATGCAAATCACTTTTCAATCAATATTATTTTCTCTACATTTGCTAAAAGAGCATAGCCTCCACAAAACCTCATCAGCACCTTGATTTACAATACATCACATGACACAATATTTGCACGTATATATCTATGTATGATCCAATTTTCCAATGTATAGTGGAAGAGCCACATCTTTTTTGTGGCTTGTTAACTTGGACCTACTAGCAAGCAATGTCCTTAAACTCCCTACTCAAGTAAGAAAGTTGTCATTGTACACCAAGACCTAGTTGCAAAGATACATTCTTAGAAAAGAGAACTAAGAACTGTGATTGACCAAGAACAAGGAGCTTCACTTTAATGCTTTTAATGATTTGCTTACACGTAGCAAATTTGGTATCTTTGCCCGCAAAATCAACCAAGAGATGCAAATGTATCTGACTACCACCCTAAGTCAGCCTCACTAAAGTATGCTAAGGTAGCGATATTGTAATCCTCACAAATGTCTTGTGAATTCATAATACCAACCACCAATAGATAGTATTGGTGGTCATCTAACATCGTGGATGTAAATACATGAGATAGATAGGCTTCATGTGCATTGTGTGATCAATTGCACATTCTCAAGGTTGTTAGGGGTAGCTAGGGCTAGATCAAAACGTTGTAGAGTAGCCTCCACTCTCTCTTCCTCTGTATCAAAGGGTATCATATAGTTTGCCTCTTTAGCCTCTCTAATAATAATGATAGGTTTTTTTTTGTTCTTAGCATACAATACTTATGAAGTCTCTTCTTAGTCATTCTCATCCCCTAAGAGATGCAAATAGCAAAGAATCCCAAGGAGAATTGCAAAAGATGACATCTCTTTGAGTATATTGGGCAATTCTTTGTGTCATTGTGTGCATTGCCAAGTGATTTATCCAATGCCATGGCTAGCTTTCTCTTCACAGCTTGTGAGTCACAAAGTCACAAGTGTGAACATATTCCTATGGCTCTATAGTTAATGTGCCACTTAAAGTTATTATTTGATGTTCATTTATGTGGATAGTCAACAAATTCCTATATGAATATAAAACATTCTCAATAGGAAGTGGCCAAGTACATGCATGGTAACTCAAGAGTAGGGAATGAACCTACATATTGTAGAGGAACATAAAAAGCTTTTCAGTTGGGATTTTCTCCACATCATCCTCAAACTCTAGCTTGAACTTCATCTTATTTCCTATTCCTAATAGAGAAATAAGCACAAAGTGAAAAAATTTCTCCAAAGCCAAACAAAATCCTCACCCTCACCACAAACAAGAATCACCATCAAGTCATATAGGGTCTCTTCACCTATAGCAAGGCCCCCTCACACTTGGTGATGACCCATGTGGGGTTCACTGCATATGAGGGTCACCACTAAGCAATATGAGGGCCCTCTACCCATGGCAGGGGCCTCCCTTACTTGGTGGTGACCCATGCAAGGTTCACTACACATGAGAGTCACCACCAAGTGATATGGGAAACCTCCACCCATAGGAGGGGCCTCTCTCACTTAGTGGTGACCATGCGTTGTTCACCGCACACAAGAGTCACCACCAATGGCCCTCCACCCCCCACGAGGGGTCTCTCTCTCTTTATGGTGATTGAATGGAACTCACTACATACAAGGGAACCATTAAGCAATATGCAGATCCTCCACCCTCAGGAGGGGCCTCTCTTGCTTGGTGGTGACCGATACGAGGTTCATCACGCACAAGGGTCACTACCAAGTGATATGGGGACCCTATGTCCTTTGGAAAGGGCTCTCTCACTTCTTAGAGAGACATTCACTACATGTAAGAGGGGTATCTTTCACTTGGTGGTAAGATTAGACCACAGTAGGATCCTCATCATACTATAAAGGGATTGGTACCCATAAGAGAGGCCTCTCTAGCTTCATGGTAGCTAAATCGGGGTTCACTCCACATCAAGGTCACCAAAGACTAGTGTGATGAGGTGCCTCTTACTTGTGGTGACTTATTGTGGGCTTAGACCACACGAGGGTCACCATCAAGCCTACCCAAAATTGCCACTAAGGGCGTCCCCTTTGGGAAATAACACATGACCCCTTAAAGAGCATCTAGATGTATGAAGTTGGTATTTAGGTTTATCAAAAATAGCATGAATCTAGAAACAACCCACACCTATTGCATTATCAAATGGCACCTTGCACAAAGAGCTAGCATCCACCATCACTGGATGGGCTCCTTAATCTACCATGTCAAGGAAGCAATGGCAAGAGAGCAGGAATGAAGTAGGAGCCAAATACCTTAGTCTCCCTTCCTTCCCATAGCTCAAAGTCAATGTCTTTTCTTGGTATCATCTTCCCTAAGCCATACTTGATTGAGGATGACAGCCCTAGTAGCTTTATTTTGGTGAGATTTCCATCACTTTTGGTGAGATATCCAATGAGATCGACCTCACAAATTTTGGTGTGATGGTGAGATTGAGTGCCACTAAAACTCTCAAGTTTTCAAGTTGCAGCAATAAGCACAGATGCAAGTCTCTTTGTTAATGGAATGGATTATTTCTATTATTCGATCCTACATTGTGTCTGTAGTTACACATGTATACACATATATGGTGAAGCTCCTAATTGGAAATATGCCCAAATAGGATCTCTTCTCTTCTAGATATATATATAGACTTTTGAATATATGTCTCTCTTTCTAGCAATGATACTTGATTCTATTTCTTGTGTTATCTTTTAGCCTCTGATTTTGTTTAAGATGCATTCCATAGTTGCTGGGATTGTTGCTTCACCTCCATTATTAGGTAGATTATTTTTTTTCATCAATCAACCCATCTATTCAATAAGATATCTATCCATTGAGGTCACATCAGTTGAAATTTCCCTCAGAGTTCTAGTGTTCGAACTTATGGGTGGGCCTCAGAGTGTTGACAAGGGACCTTCACAAGGATGTATCCTATTAGAAGGCTTCCATCAATGAGTTGTTTTGCAAATACACCTCTCTCTCTCTCTCTCTCTCTCTCTCTCTCTCTCTCTCTCTCTCTCTCTCTCTCTCTCTCTCTCTCTCTCTCTCTCTCTCTCTCTCTCTCTCTCTCTCTCTCTCTCTCTACTATACCTACCTATCCCTCACCATATCCTCCTCCCCACACCCACAAATGCCAGCCAATGCCCACATCCAGCCCACCACTATTTATTTTAGACATGATCTAGCTGACATATACAGCCATAATATATATGTTCGACTCATGAAATTTGAGCATATTGTCACCCTAGGGACACTCACCTCCATCCTCCACTAGGTGGATCTCTAAAGCTTCTCACACTCCACACACACTAGCAAACCCACCCAACCTATGACCATGCCTCAAAATAAATAGTATGATGATGAGTATAGAGAGCTATATAGACACCCTTAGATCCAAGGAGGACTAGGGTCTTATCACATAAAGAGAGACCTGTAGGCAAATGCAAATCTTAACTCATCATAAACAATGAGCATACGAGGAAGCATAGTGTTAGGACGTGTACTAGTTCTTCATGAGCAAAGATGTAGCCACATCATGGTGCAAATTACAAGAGCCACACCACCCCACACCCATCAATGACCGATAGACATGTCATTCCTATCCAGAGGGACTATATGATGTACCACACCAACCACCAATCCCCAACCCATCTATGCCTTGCCCCACCACATCCATCTTCTTCAAACATGATATGGTGAGAAGAGTGATAAAGTGTCTAGAAGATGGACAATTAGTGGATCATACAACTATGCACGGTGAGAACTTCACTTGTGCAGCTAACATTTTTGGCTCCTCTCCTTGCTTTTATGTTCAACAAGGCCCTAATAGAAGGCTTCCCAAATGAGTGGACCATGCATATAACATTATGCCTATCCACAAGTCTAGACACCCCCTAGATCCAAGTAATCACAAAAACATCATGGTGGGCCATGCATTGCAAAGATATATGGAGTAGTAATGGAGGCAAAACTCAATGCATATGTAGAGAGAGGGATATTGAGAGCAATAGGATTGGCTCTGGTGTTGCAAAGATATATGGAGTAGTAATGGAGGCAAAACTCAATGCATATGTAGAGAGAGGGATATTGAGAGCAGTAGGATCGGCTCTGGCTTCACACAAGGATTCTCTACACCTTACCACATCTTCACCTTGAGGAGCATGATTAAGCATGCAAAAATGAGGAAGAAGAGATTCTATTACTGCTTTATGGATTTCCATAAAGCCTTTGATGCAATTTCATGAGATAGACGATGATAGAAGTTGTAGATATTGGAGATCCCATCAGACATAATTTGGAGTATCTATGCATTGTAGGAGAGAGTGGTGGGTCGAGTGAGATGCCTAGGTGGACTTTAAGATGCAATCTCTAGCACCATTGGAGTGAAGTAAGGATGCCCTTTTTCACCTACACTGTTTGGTCTCCACATCGATGAGACAGAAGACCACATCACACAAGGAGGAAATGGGGTGGAGTTCACAAGTATATTGGTCTCCATTATGCTTTACACTGATAATATTTTCCTAGCCTCTAAATCACAAGAGGGCCTACAGCAACATCTCCATGCCCTTCATGACTTTTGTACACACAGCGTGGGCTAATGGTTAATCTTGGAAAAACCAAGATCTTGATCTTCCACACATCGACCCTGACATGCACCCAAATAGGCAACCTAGGAGAGCCTTCCAAGCCTCTACATAGCTAGCTAAGGCAAGACAAGAGACTTCATGCTATGCACATGCTAAGCAATGGCTTATAGGATATTGGATCAACATGGACCATCTGTCCCCTTTTAGTATAACCATGGTGGCTACCCCTCATACATCTCTTCCACATCGAGAGGAACTTGATCATGCAGCAAGTCCTTTACCAATTGTGCATACAATATACATGGATTTCACCTAGGGAGACCCTCCCCCCAAAGATGTCATACTTCAAAGACCACTTCATGAAGACTATAGTAGATGGCTTCATAGAGAGACCTACATACCTAGATATATACATGCCACGTGAGAGACAAGTAGCCACTAGCCAAATCAAGGTATCCTCTCACCAACATGAGATTGAGACCAAGAGGGCAGCCTACATTCCCTTAGTAAAGTAGCTTTGTAGGCTATGCCAGGAGGAGGTGGAGACTGAGGAACACTACATTTGCATATATAGATCCCACAACATAGTCCAAGCTAGGTACCCCCTATTATTTGGAGGAGACACCTCGCTCAAACTAGTCATGGAGTCTCCACACCAAGGCCACTTGGGCTAGTTCCTAGTCAAGATTCATAGGCTTCATACATCATTACTACAACCTAGCGCTACACAGAGAGGGGGGCGTTAGTCATAGCTCACTGATTCCTTCATGATTATGACCACAAACCTATCACCCACACAAAGAGGGGTGACAGTCTAGACAGCTGAGGAGATCATAGCAATATGTTGCCCATGAATATAGCAGTAACAGACACATATATTACATCAAAGAGAGATAAAGGAGATCTTCCAGTGACATGAGCAATGGCTAATAGAGTACCCTTTTACTATTTCATTCGAGATGTACGACATAGTCTATCCACCAATCTTGACTACTAGATATAAGGATACCATTCAGCCACACAGCTAGACAAGTACTACTTTATCCTTCCACTGTGTCCCTATATGAGCACTATTTTGGTTTTGTAGATCATATTAGCTTCTTTTCACAATATATCACTACCCATCTTTTAGAAGGTCACACTTTGATATCTAATGACAATTAGCATTGTACATGTCTTTGTCTCATAGGTTGATTTTGGCCTTAGCAGAGATATATATATATATATATCTCACACACACATATGTGAAGATGTAAGGGGCATAGAAACCCTCCCCTTAAATATTAAAAGGAAAGGGAAAAACTTTCTTTCATTAAACTCAAAATTTTTATACTCCCCTCTGCTCTCTCCCCGCCGACAGCAGTCAGAGGAGGAGGGGGAGAGAGAGTGGGAGTGGTGGATTGGTAGGAGAGGCATGCAACCTCCAGGTGGAGGGTGGCCATGCCAACTATCCCCTCCCCTCCCCTATATAAGGGGAGGGTTTCTCCCCTCCCCAGAAGAGAGGACGGAGGTTACGCCCATCTCACGCCGTTACCGCCCCGCCATCCTACTGCACAAGCCCCAGGGCTCTTGGCCGTAGCCACCCCCATTGCCTAGACAACACGCGCTGCGCCACCTCCTTACACTCCATCCAAATGGGGTCTCTTCCCCACCCTGCGATTGACTATGCCAACGCCCCTGGGGCCTCGTCCGTAGCCACCCCCATCGCCTGGACTACAGGCGCTTGCCACCTCCCTGGCCCTTCCGAACGGGGTCTCTTTCCCCCCCTATGATTAACTGCAACAGCAGCTCTGCCCGGTGGCCGCTACGCCACCCAGTTCCCACGTGTCATTCCCCCCCCGTCAACACGGCGCAAGCCATCTAGGGCCTTTGATCCTAGTCAAAAACCCCCCCAATTACGTAACGTTGCGGGACCCTCCTTGGGCCCTCCAAAATTAAACGACCTCCCTCCCTGGTTGTTGGGCATTGAGGAGAGAAAAAGCAGAGGGAGAGGATAAGAAGAAGAGGGTGGGAGAAGAGAAAGAAGGTGAGAGAGAGAGAGAAGAGGAAGAGAGAAGGAGAAGCTAAGAAGGAGTGGAAGAAAGAAGAGAGAAAAGAAGGAGGAGGTGGTAGAGCAAGAAGGAAGGAGAGAGAGAGGAGAAGGAGGAGTGAAGGAGAAGGAGTGAAGAGAGAGTAGAAGGAGGAGAGGATATGAAGTAGAAGGAGGGAAGAAAAAGAAGGAGGGAGAGAAGAGGAAAAAAGAAGTGGGTAGAGAAGAAGAAGGAGGTAGAAGAGCAAGAAGGAGGGAGAGAGAGAAGAGAAGGAGAAGGAGTGAAGGAGAAGGAGGGAGGAAAAGAAGGTAGAGGAAGAGGGAAGTAGAGGGAGAGTAGTAGAAGAAGAGAAGGATAAGGAGAGAGGTATAGGAAGAGAAAGAAGAGGGAGAGAAGGAGGAGAGGACAAGAAGAAAGGAAAGAAGAGAGGTAGAGGAGGAAGAAGAAGAGGTAGAGGAAGAGAGGTGAGAAGTGGTAGAGGAAGGAAAAGAGGAAGGAGCAGAAGGAGAAGTGGGAGAAGGACAAGAAGAGAGGTAGAAGAAGAAGAGAGAGAAAGGGGGTAACCACTACGAGTCACCCAAACCACTCTCCTCGCAACGAACCACATCCAGTGGTCTTCCCAACCGATCGTGTCTAACCGAAACCATTAAGGTCTGGTCTGCCCAATCTCCGTGAGGCGAATGGCTCCCAAGAAGAAATCCTGGGAAGCATAGGCGCCCAAGCCACTGGTAATGTTGGAGGGACGAGCGGAATGACCAACGCAGCACACACGAATCAAGCCCAGGTTCCAAGCATTAAAAAAGTTAATTTAGGACTTAGTTCTCATGGAAGGATTAATGTCGTGCATAAGGTTTTGTTTATACTAAAAACTAAGATGCATGCAACGGTAGGGTTGAATTTGCATAAGTTTTTACTCACCTAAAATGATAAGGTTATCACCTTACCTCACATGAACTGATAGCTTCTACACACATAAAATGATAGGGTTATCGCCTTATTTCACATAAAATGATAGCTTTTTAACCAGTTTAGTGCATGAATAGTCGTTTAGAATTCACATTGCGCAATCATGGTTAAAAGAAACACATGAAACGTTAATTTCAGTTCATAAGATACATTTGCTTCATTAGGAACAAAACCCTAGGACTTTCATAGATGCAAGTCATATGTGATCCGGTGCATTAGAAATAAGTACTCATTGCCAGGAATAAAGAGAGATAAAAGTTGTTTAGGGGTACAACTATACTAAACGCAAAATGTGCATGATGGTTGGGAAATCCTACATAGAAGCGCACTAAGAGAATTGGAAGGGTCACATGCATCTAAAACGCATCTTGGAAGTTTAAATGAGGAATCATGAGTTGCCATGTGTGTTAACTGAACTTGGTTGGAATTAGAGATTAAAGGGCCCTTTGTTGGGTTCGGAATAAGGCATGTCCATTGCCTTGACTGACCAGCTAGTGCTTGAGTTAGAGACTAAGATACCCTAAGAAAAGTATAAGTCAACTTACCAAGACCCATTGCTCTTGTTGAAATTATTGGGATTTTGCCAAGTCGCGGGAAGACCCAAGATAGGATGCTGGGCATCTGGGAAAAAGGGGTCACACCTTAGTAGTCGGTTGCACAAACGACCTCCGAAATGTTCATGCTTGTACTTAGATACATTATTTCTTTGCTCAAGGAACTAATTCAAGAAAAACACTTAATGCTTCAGGTTGAAAGCCTGGATGGAGAGGCAGGAACAATTACCTCCGACGACTGTTTGCCTGGCCCTATCCAAGGGGGTTGTTAGCCGCGCCAGGTATATGGACCTAACCCACCGCGAAAGGTCTCTCCGTGGGTACTACTTGGAGCGGGAGGATGCTTGGGTGCTAGGGGAGGCTCTGGCTATAAATCCCTTGCCTTCGAATCCCATACAAGAGGCCGACGTGACTCTAGATGGGATCTTGAGGCCCGGGTACTAGTCTACGGCCAGAACTTGGAACAACGATCCTGTAGATTGCTGGGATGCCCTTCGGGCATGATATTGGATGTAATCTGGAATTACGATAAATAAAGAACAAATGCTTAATAAAAAGAAACTTGCTTGACATTGTTTTTGTGTCGGTGCCTAAGTTACATGAAGGAACTCGTGATTAATTTGTTAATTAAGGGAGCTGATTTTGCATGTTAAAATGTAATGTGTTAGGTAATTAGATAACTAAAGCAAACTGAGGAAAGTGCGGTGGATGTGACTCAGTTCCATCCTACGGAAGGGTGGTCCCGGTCAGCTGGGAACTTTTCTCAAATGTTGAGATAATAAAGACCTAGTATGTAACATGCCGTACTACCAATAGCACGCGTGAACCCTCTTTTTGTAAGGATAATTTCTTTTGATAAAGGCAAATTTTTTTAATTATTCCCCTCTCCTTCAGTCGATTGTCGAGCTGGAGGAAGAGGGGAATAGCATGTGAAAGCAAGCTCCTTGTTGCTAGAGCTTGCTTAGGCTATGGAGCATGCACCTCGACGCGTGGGGGAGGGAGGATCTTATCCCCTCCCCTATTTAAACCAAGGGGGTGTGCAGGCTGAAGAGGTTAAGGGTAGTCATGAGGGAGAGCCGAGACTCTGTTGTGGAAAAAAATCATGAGGGAAGGAGAGGTGGAAGCCATCACCGCTGAGCGTGAGGAGGAAAAACCTGAGACTGCTGTCTCCGCACCCATAAAGCGTGAGGTGGTGGCCATGAGCAGGAAGTTGGGGTGCTGCTGGGAGAGGCCGTGAGCTGCTTAAGGTATTTTTTCATGATTTTTGCTAACGATTGGCTCCCAAATTGTCCTGGTTTCAAGATGTAGAATCGAGTAGCAATGGGAGATTGGTCGTCACCAAGGAGATCGCCCTGCTGTCTGAAGTCATGCACCATTCCGTGACGACCGTCTATCGACTGTATCCCCCCTCCCCACGTGCTTCTAGAAGCTTCCAAATCTTCTAAGGGGGGGGCTCTATAAGCCCCCTTTTCCTCCTTCCAAAAAGGTTTTATCTTAAAGGCCCTTTTTCTCCCCGTATTTTAAATCCCCCTAAGGGCCCCCTTTCCTATAGCCTTTAAGACTACCTACCCCCCCCCCCCCCCCCAACAAGTTTCCTCCCAAGGGCTCCATAAGCCCCTTTCCCCCCCGATCCCGAAATTTGACTTGAAGGGGCCTTCATGTGGCCTTAAGTTTTTTTTTTCCATACAAACAAAGTCCTTCTTAAAGCCCTTCATACCCTTTGTTTCCCCCCACACAAAAATCGACTCTTAAGGGTCTTCTACACCCATTTTCCCCCTTTCCGAGGTTTGTTCAAAAAAACCTTAACTACAAGGGTTGGTATCCCCTCCCCCCCTCGGGATTCAAGAAAAGCCACCTAGCCCTGGCCATGTGGGCTTACTAAAACACCCCCTGCCCTGGGAATCCAAGGCCCTTCGTGTACCTCTTTCACACCCTCTGTTTTCCTCCTCTTCGGGATTCTTCCACCCAATTTCGCGTGAAGTCCACCTAAATCCCTTTCCGTGTTCGCATACGAAGGAGTCGGACAAGATCGTAACTCCGCGCCCAAGGCGAAAAGGCTACATTTGCGATGGCTCCTAAGAAAGCCCAAGGTGCAACCACAGGAGGATCGTCTCCTAGCATCCACGTGGACATCTCACCACAAGTCCAGGTTTTTTTTATTTTCCTAATTTTTACATCGTTATAATTCAATTGGGCGTAGATGATTTTTGGAAATAGGATGCATTTTTTGTCTTAAATGCTTTAGAAAAATTAGCTCACGATGGAGAAATTCAGTCATTAGTCTTTTCAATAAAATAAACAAAAATAAAGTGAGCAGAAAATTGATATGCATTTCTAGCAAGTAGTTTTTTGTGCATTTCAATGAACTGAACTTAGATTTAATGTCCATATTTACAAAATGGAATTAAGATAGTGCATGGAAGTATAAATTGCATGTCGCATTATTAGGACATATCTTCTTCGCAATGAGTCATCAGGGAAAGTGCTAACAATCCATAGAAAGTTGCAAGGCATGAAATGATTCTTAAGTTGCATAACGCTAGTAAATTGGTATAAACATCGTTTTCAACTGCATATTTATTAGTAAAAGGCTACATGTTTTAGCATGGACCTTGTTCACAAGTTATAGGATGATTAATCGGAGTTAGGCTATAACCTAACTTATGCTTGACCTTAAACCTAAAGAGGATCAAGTGGTTGGAAGACCTGAAAGTCGTGAAGCTATTCATTTTTGTGGAGGCTCACGTAAATTCAACTTTACATATTCGTGGTAGGAGGGTTGAACTAAACTCATATGTATATGAGGAAGTGACTCATGTAATCCCCGCCAACAGGATTAAAGTGTTGGGGCACCATGAGAAGAACGTGTTCCAAAGGAAAGGATACCCTGAACTTCCAATGACTTACCGATTCCTGAAGATCCATGACCCGAAACCATACTATTATATAGTTCTTGCAGATAAATGTAATACGACATTATTCTCCCCAAACTAAATGTAAATAGTTGGCTTAACATCGCAAGACATGTTGTATTCCGAAAGGGCTATGCCCATATAAATACAAATAAGACTTCTTTTTATCAATGTCTGATTGTGCATGAGATTTGATGAAAAGTTAAGTGGTTAGATTGCTTGGTTGATAACGGAATTAGAGATGAAATAAAAATCAATAACGGTTATCGTATAATAACGTTAAGAAACCTTTGTCCAGGCACAACCCCAGGTACAGGTTCCCAATTCGCCTCCTACATCAAGTACTGCGGTAATCCAGGAGAAGAAGTTTCTTCTCAAGCAGATTAAGCCGCCCAAATTTGACGAGAGAGGCAGGTCCGTCCAAGCAGATGTTGAAATTTGGATTGAATCCATGGAGGATTACTTCGAAGCAGCCGGTACTGCACCCGCCAATCAGGCTATGCTCGCCAAGCTGAAGCTCACCGGTGAAGCTAGGCTTTGGTGGAAGCAATGGTGTAGGGATCAAGGGATCGCGGAAGGATCCGTTACCTGGGAGAAGCTAAAGAAAGCCGTGCAGGGAAGATACTTACCACTTGCATATCACACGCAGAAAATGAATGAGTTCTACGAGCTAAAACAGCTGGGACTAACCCTTGACGCATATTACTCTAAATTCATCTCACTTCTTAAGTATGCGCCACAGATGGATATGACACAGCAGGTGTCAAAATTTTGTGCTGGGTTAAATCCACCTGTAAATACCCATCTCGAATCGATGCGCCCATCAGATCTACAAGATGCACTCATTCGAGCTGCGCCTATAATTCATGAGGTGCAGGCTAGACCAAGGGGTAACAAAACTTGGTCTTATAATGACCCGAACAGAGGAGCATTCAGGCCTCAAATGAAGAGAGTTCAAGGTCAGAATCAGGGACAAAGAAAGAAAGCAAGAAGTAACAATGTCAACAACTTTGTTCCTACTCAAAGCAATGGCCGAAACCTCTGTTGTTTCCACTACAACGAGCCCGGTCACTTCAAGAGGCAATGTCCCAAACTTGGAGGAGGACATCGCCAAGCACCTTTCTAGGGAACAGAAGGAGCCGCTACCTGAGGCAGAGGAAGAACTACTTGCGTTGCCAATAGGCAAATGTGCGAAGAAGAAGAAGAAGAAGAAGATCCTGACCATGGAAGCAGAATTTGAAAGGGCGATAGTCCATGCCGCTCTACACAAGAAAGGCCCGAATTGCCAGTTCTCGGTGATTCAGACACCGTCGGACTATCAAGGTAAAGGTTTCAAGACCTTGATTGATTGTGGCAATATACATTCCTTTATCTCACCAGCTTGTGCAAAAAGATTAGGAATAGTCACAGTAGAAGCACCTATTTTTCTTGTGGAATTGGCAAATGGTCGTGAGGTTACTTGTACCAGGCAAACTGCTAAGGTGGAATTCTTCCTCGGAGGAAAGAAGACTTCGGTCAAATTTAGAGTCATGAGCCTAGGTATCCATGAGTGTCTACTCGGAATGGATTGGCTTAAACCCAATGATGCCCACATTCATTGTGGAAAGGGCCAAGTTTCCTTTCGAAACTCTGAAAGGGAATTAGTCACAACTCAAGGTGAGGCTGGAAATCCAAAAATCCAATTGGCCAAAGCATCTCAGATTATAAAAGGAGTCAGAAAAGGATTACCTGTCTACTTGATTAAGCTTAACAAGTTAGATCATA
Source organism: Lygodium microphyllum (assembly GCF_053477565.2). Classification (NCBI taxonomy): domain Eukaryota; kingdom Viridiplantae; phylum Streptophyta; class Polypodiopsida; order Schizaeales; family Lygodiaceae; genus Lygodium; species Lygodium microphyllum. Next base: position 32,393,440 of record NC_141147.1, read on the forward strand.
AGCAGGAGTCTAGTGAAGGACCTTCTTGGCTAAAGGAATACGTGGATGTATTTCCTGAAGAGTTGACAGAACTCCCGCCTCAAAGAGAAGTGGATCATGAGATTAAGCTAGTACCAGGAGCTACGCCAATTGCAAAGAGACCTTATAGAATGTCCATACCAGAAGCAATTGAGCTAAAGAAACAACTCAAGCAACTGCTAGATCAAGGCTACATCCGTCCTAGCAGTTCACCATGGGGAGCCCCAGTATTGTTCCAGAAAAAGAAAGATGGAACACTTCGACTATGTATTGATTACCAAGGGTTGAATCAATCAACTGTAAAAAACAAGTACCCTATTCCTAGAATAGATGAGCTTCTTGATCGTCTTCAGGGTGCGAAGATCTTCTCCAAGATTGATCTCAGGTCGGGTTACTATCAGATAAGGATCAAGGAAGAAGATATCCCAAAGACGGCCTTCAACACAAGATATGGGCACTTTGAGTTCCTAGTTATGTCCTTTGGGCTTACAAATGCACCGGCCACCTTCAACAGGTTAATGCAGGATATTTTTAGGCCATATCTTGATGACTTCGTGCTCGTCTTCTTCGATGACACTTTAGTCTATTCCAAATAGGAGGAAGATCATGAATCCCAACTTTGGATTGTCCTTGAGACAATGAGGTCACATAAGCTGTATGCTAAGATGAAGAAGTGTGTATTCTTCAAATGCTAGATTGAATATTTGGGATTCATAGTATCAACGGAAGGAATCTCAGTGGACCCAGCCAAGGTCAGAGATGTGCTAGAATGGCCAATACCAACATCTGTCAAAGAAATACGCAGCTTTCTGGGATTGACAGGTTGGAATAGGGTCTTCATCAAAAACTATGCTTTGATTGCAGCACCTCTGACAGACTTACTGAAGAAGCAAACTTCCATTGCATGGTCAACTCCCGAACAAACTAGCTTCGATAGGTTGAAGCAGAGTTTGATATCAGTGCCTATCCTAAAGCTTCCAAACCTCAGTAAGGAGTTCGAGGTAGTAACTGATGCTAGCACACTTGCCTTAGGATGTGTGCTCATGCAGGAAGGTCATCCTGTAGCATACTCTTCAAGGAAATTGAAGAGTTATGAGAAGAATTATGCTACGCATGACCTGGAATTGCTGGCTGTCATCCATGCTCTAAAGCTTTGGAGACACTACCTATTGGATAACAAGTTTACACTAGTAAAACTGACCATAAGAGTCTCAAGTGGATCTTTACCCAGAATGAGCTCAACATGAGGCACCGCCAGTGGATTGAAGTGCTGGAAGAGTACGACTTTGAAATCAAGTACCGACTAGGAAAAAAGAATGTAGTTGTCAATGCACTCAGTCGCGCAAGGCATTCCTTAATTCCCTAATCTTGCATAATCCATCAACAGCTAGATCTCTAGCTACAAAAGTATATATGCCAAATAATCCAATACTTGAGTTAGCTAGAGAGGATGCATGTCAAGATTGTGGGAGAGAAGAAAGGAGTCTCACTTGTAGCTTTCTCACTTACACAATGGGGGAATACACACAAAGGTGGAGGTTGAAAACAATTTTTCTCTTCTTAGTTGTGTAAGCCAAAAAGAACTCTGGTATAGAGAAATAGAAGAACCCTATATATGGGTCTCAAACCAAACTCAACTAACTAAGGTGGCATACTAACTCAGCCACGAACTAGAGTAGATAAGGGTAGCTATCATCTAGCTATTATTCATGGGCGGTGTACCAACCGCATCTGCAGCTAACAAGTCAGTGACATAAATGCACAACGGTCACCCTGGAATATCACGAGTGGAGCTTGATATCTCAACACTCCCCCTCGAGCTCAATCCCAATTCCTGCACACCAAGCAGGTCTCTGAACTTGCATAGCTTCTCTATGCCCAATGCATTTGTAAATATGTCAGCTACCTGATCCTCTGTGCTGACATAAACTAGATCAATAAGACCTAGTAAAACCCTCTCCCACACATAGTGATAATCCACCTCAATGTGCTTTGTTCTAGCATGATAGACTGGGTTATTTGTCAAGTGTATACTACTCATGTTGTCACAATAAATGACAACTGGCCCATCTGTAGGCTGATGCATATCATAAAGTAGCTTATGCAACCAAGCTAACTCACATGCAGCCATTGCTGCACCCCTGTACTCAGCCTCTGTGCTCGACAAGGCAACTGTAGGCTGTTTCTTGCTACTCCAAGTGACTGCAGCACTCCCAAAAGAGAACACATATCCACTGGTAGATCGTCTATCAAAAATACTACCAGTCCAATCAGCATCATTGTATCCATGCAACTGTATCTGAACCCCAATCTCATAAAATAGTCCATACTGCAATGTGGACTTCACATACCTGAGTATGCGTCTAGCCACATCCAAATGCGGTTTCCTTGGAGCCTGCATAAACTGACTTGCCAATCCAACAGCATAGCTCAAATCTAGCCTGGTAATAGTCATATAAATCAAACTTCCTATTATGTATCTGTACATAGTAGGGTCTTTCATAAGCTCACATGCATCTGCGCTCAGCTTCACATTCTGCTCCAAAGGAAGTGAAGTAGGCTTGCAGCCTGTCATCCCATATTTGGACAGCATGTCCAATCCATACTGCCTCTGCAAGAGCTGTATCCCACTTGGTGATCTAATCACCTCAATGCCCAAGAAATAACGCAGCTCTCCCAAATCCTTCATCTCAAACTTCTACTTCAATAGCATTTTCACATGAAGGATATCTTCATCACTATCACCTGTCATAATCAAATCATCAACATAAATGATAAGTAGCATAATACCTTTCTCGATTTTTCTCACATAAAGTGAGAAATCTGCATTGGAAATCTGAAAGCCAATAGTGATAAGATATTGTCCTATCTTGTCAGACCATGCTGTAGGTGCTTGCTTCAAGCCATAAAAGGCTTTCTTCAACCTGCAAACAAACTCAGGATGAATAGCATGCACATAACCTGGTGGCTGCTCCATATAGACCTCTTCTTGCAAATCACCATGCAAGAAGGCATTCTTTACATCCATCTGATGTAAAGACCATCCCTTTGATGCACCCATAGCAATGACTGCTCTTAGGGTTGCCATCCTTGCAACCGGACTAAATGTTTCTTCATAGTCAATGCCATATGTTTGTGCATACCCCTTGACTACTAATCTTGCCTTGTATCTGTTCACAGAACCATCTGCATTGTGCTTCACCTTATAAACCCACTTACAGCCAATTGCATTCTTACCTTTAGGCAAAGGTACCAATTCCCATGTAGCATTTGCTTCCAAGGCATCCATTTCTTCATCCATGGCTTTCTCCCATTTTTCTTTTCCCATGGCTTGCTCAAAAGAAGTGGGTTCTGGTTCCTGTATCACTTTGACCATATATGCATAGTGAATGGCTGTAAATCCATCATATTTCAGCCTATCCACAGGATACCTAGCTTTGGTAGACTTGCGCAAAGTAGGTTCACTCCCAGGTGCTCTTAAAACATCCCTGGTCTTCCTTACTCCAAGTGTAACAATAGAAGGAATACCCAACTCATCATCAATGCTCTGTTCTGAGCCACTGGATTCACCATCCACATAAGAGTGACCTGCATTCACATCAAACATGGGCTGATCTACCTTCTCTTTTCCTTTTCATGATACCTGCATACCACTATCTACATTACTTTGAGAAGATTCTCCTGATCTCAATCTGTCTGTCCATGGTGAAGAATGTGAACCACTGCTAGAGGACGCTCCAGGTCCACTAATATCTTGTGACTGCTGCTGTGAATTCTGTGCAGCATTACCATTTTGTGCATCTACATTATCAATCACATTTACTGGTTTATACCAGCTACTCATCTCATCAAAAACAACATCTCTGCTCACTGTAAACTTACGAGTAGAAGGGTTATAGCATCTATACCCTTTTTGCTACAGAGAATAACCAATAAAGATGCACTTCTCAGCTTTTGGATCCAACTTGGATCTCAAGTCATCTGGCACATGAACATAGGCAATGCAACAAAAAATTTTCAAATGAGAAATATCTGGTTTCCTACCAGTATACCTCTCCTCTAGAGTCATGCCATGTATTGCTGCAGTGGGAGTCCTGTTCATTATGTAGACTGCTGTAGCAACTGCTTCAGCCTAGTAAAAATTTGGCAAGTCTTTTTCATTGAGCATGGCATGAGATACCTCTCCAATATGCCTGTTTTTCCTTTCTGCAATTCCATTTTGTTGTGGGGTATGACTACATGAATATTACTGCTTTATGCTATGCTCCTGTAGGAACCTTGCAAACTCATTTGAGAGGTACTCTCCCCCTCCATCTGACCTTAGGCATTTTATTTGCAAGCCTGTTTCTTTTTCAACCATAGCTTTAAGAGTTTTGAAATGCCCAAACACTTCACTTTTCTTTTTCATAAAATACACCCAAACTTTTCTACTATAGTCATTAATAAAAGTGACAAAATAATGACAGCCTCTAATAGATGCAACTTTAGTAGTCCACACATTAGAGTGGATTAATTGCAATGGCTCCTTACTCTCTTGAACATGTCTAGGAAATGGTTTCCTTGCCTGTTTTCCAAATTGATAGGCTTCACATACCTTATGCATTTCTGCAACCTTGAATTTAGGCAATCCTGCAACAATATTTTGGGCCTGCATTGATGTAAGTCGCTGTACATTAACATGACCAAGACGTTTATGCCAGATATCAATATCTACAACTATATCGGTCCCATGTGCAAACATTGTTGCACTCAATTCAGGCATGTCTACATCCAACGTAAACATTCTGCCCTTCTTCTTTCCTTTTGCTATCAAGCGACCTTTATTTTTCATATCCTCAACAAAGCATCCATGAGGATTAAATCTGACCTGCAAGCCTTACTCAACCATTTGACCAACAGAAACCAAACTCCTTGTGATATTCGGGACATGAAATACATCTGACAAGTATTTCTTTTTCCCATCCTACATAGACAAAGGAAATTTTCCAATCTGCACAATAGGATATGCAGTATCATCACCAATCTCCACAAATCCTAGTTTTTCCATTTTTCTTGCATCATGCATCCATTCTGCATGACTTGTCATGTGGTTTGACGCACCTGAGTCAACATACCACACTTCGTTGCTTTCTTCTGCACTTGTTCATGTGTTGCACCATAAACAAATGCTCATTTCTGTCATCACCCTATCTACTAGAAGATGCATAATTCCCTTGTTGTAATTTTCCATTCATGATGTCATTTTACTTTTTATAGCAGTCTTTAGCCATATGATCCATTTTACCACAGTAGTACCATTCAACATTGCTGTTTGCATTTTGGCCTCTTTGCCATCCACCACGACCTCTTTGGCTCCCCCTGCCTCTAGAGTTACCACGTTCTCCTCCATAGGATTGGTTTTCTTGAGTTTGCTGCATATTCTGATTTCTACTACGGCCTCCAGATCAGCCTCCTCTACCTTTGCCTCTACCTCTTCCAGCATTTGAGTAGAAGACAGTTTCTTTTGAAGTTCCTCCTGAAGAAGATGCACCACCATTTCTCTACTCCTCAGAAATTAAAAGAGCAATCAACTCCTCAAAATCAGGAAATCTTTCACGGACGGAAATGGATGTCCAAAATTGTACATAATCCTTTCCTAGACCATTCAAGGTCACAAGCACTAAATCACCATCTTCCACTGGCGACCCAATGGAAGCAAGTGCATCTGCAATCTTCTTCACCTTCATGTGGTAGTCATTGATGCTCATACTTTCTCTTTGCACATTGTGCAACTCTTGCTTGAGTTTCATTTTCCTAGCTTGCGTATTTGTGTTATACATTTTTGACAAAGTATCCAATGCCTCCTTTGGTGTACTTGCATCCTGAATATGCACAATCATAGAGTCTAAAATACTGATAGACAACCAGTACATAACTTTTCTGGCTCTCTCATGCCATCCTTTAAATGCTTGCATTTGCTGTTGATTGGGAACATCAAGAACTGGTTCTTCTTCATTTCATGTAACGAATTCCCAATATCCTTTTCCCATAAGAAAACTCGTCATTCTAAACTTCCATGCTTGGAAGTTGTTCTTGTCAAGCTTTTTAGTGACAATCTGTGAAAGAAGATCAGACGCCATTACAATACACTGCAAAATATTCTATCACTGCAAAAAAACACAACTTCAGTCTCACAAGGGCAAATCTGCAAAACTGATGAAAGTGGTATTTGACCACACAGTCACTTTCTAGTGACGATTTTGCATCAACAGGTAACAATGATGATTCTATAACTCCCAATGTCTCTGCGCACAGGCATACGATGCAATTTCTGCGGTAACTTTTCACCAACCTGTAGAACAATGGTCGCACAGCAAAAGATAGGGCCTTTTCCTGAGTGCGTGCGGAAAACTTTCGCCTCAAAAACAGGCCCCGAAATGGCCTCGAATCAAAAAAACAGGGCAACCGAAGGCTAAAGCCCTCAACCACAGCATATACTGCCCTCTTGCTACACCGCGAAAGGCATCTCAATATGAGACAATGCACTCTTGCACTTTTCGGCTGTGCTACCTGCAGAGACTTGCTCCCAAACTCGAAAAATGAAAGCAACACTGGTCCTCACCAGAATATCACGAATTTGGTTTGCTTTCTTGAGCTCCTTACCAAGAACCAGGCTCTGATACCATGTCAAGATTGTGGGAGAGAAGGAAGGAGTCTCACTTGTAGCTTTCTCACTTACACAATGGGAGAATACACACAAAGGTGGAGGCTGAAAACAGTTTTCCTCTTCTTAGTTGTGTAAGCCAAAAAGAACTTTGGTAGTACAGAGAAATAGAAGAACCCTATATATGGGTCTCAAACCAAACTCAACTAACTAAGGTGGCATACTAACTGAGCCACAAACTAGAGTAGATAAGGATAGCTATCATCTAGCTATTATTCATGGGCGGTGTACCAACCGCATCTGCAGCTAACAAGTCGGTGACATAAATGCACAACGGTCACCCTGGTATATCACGAGTGGAGCTCAATATCTCAACAATGCATGCCATGATCCAGCCTACCAAACAATGCAAAGGGAGATCTCTATCAAGGATCAAAACCAAAAGCTGCAGGCTAAGTATCATGAATTCTCTATCAATAGTGGACTTGTCTACTATAGAACAAGGCTGTGTATACCGGCAAGTCAGTCACTTAAGCAGAAGATATTGTGGGAAGCTCATGATTCCCCTTTCTCTGAACATCTTGGCTATGCCAAGACTCTCAATGCAGTTAGGAAGAGCTACCATTGGGAGAGGCTTAAAGGTGATGCTCTCAAATATGTCACCGAGTGTTTGTCTTGTCAATGTATCAAAGCAGAACATGTCAAGATGCCAGGGAAGCTACAACCGCTTGACATCCCCCAAATGAAATGGGAATTCATCATTATGGATTTTGTTGTTGGCCTACCCCAAGTTCAGGGAGGATACAACTCCATCATGGTTGTGGTTGACATGGTAACTAAGGTTACACATCTTATTCTAGTAAAGACAAACTATAAAGCCTCGGACATTGCAAGATTGTTTATCAAGGAGATATTCAAGATACATGGGCTACCCAGAAGAATCATTAGTGATCGTGATTCTCTCTTGACATCACACTTCTCGAGAGCTATTTTTGAAGCCATTGGGACTCAACTCTGTTTTAGCACGGCTTACCATCCCCAAACGGATGGCCAAACAGAGCGAGTCAATCAAGTCATCGAGGATATGCTTAGGGCATACTGCTGTCGTGAGCCAAAAAGGTGGATTCAATACTTGCCTTTGGTTGAATTTGCCTACAATGCTTCTTACCAACAAAGCATTCAAATGACCCCTTTCCAAGCATTGTACGATCATGATTGTCGAAGTCCCCTAAACTTCTCAGATCCAACCTTGAGGGTTGAAGCTTCAAGGCAGATGTTGGAAGAGATGGATGACCAAATAAAGTCAATAAGACAGGACATCCAAGCTGCCAAGGATAGATAGAAGGCATACCGGATTTGAAGCGTCAAGATAGAGTCTTCTGAGAAGGAGACATGGTCTTCATTCGCGTACGCCCTAAGAAAAGTTCCCTATCCTTAGGAAATTGCAAGAAGTTAAGTCCAAGGTATTGTGGACCATACAAGATCCTCAAATGCCTAGGACCTAATGCTTATAGATTGCAACTCCCTAAGTACCTAAAAGTTCATAATGTATTCCATATCAGCCTATTGAAGAAGTTTGTACCTAATCCTAACCATGTACTTGATGACCAACAAGTTGTAATGCCTAGTCAAGGAGTCCTTGAACTAAGGCTTGACATGATCTTAGATGTTAGGGAGAGACAAGTGAGATCCAGAACCTTGAGAGAATGCCTCGTCCAGTGGAAAGATTATCCCGAAGAGGATGCCACTTGGATAGATGAAAGCACTCTCAACCATCAATATCCCCAGTTTATCTCGAGAGGAGGACATCTCGATTCCTCCAAGGGGGAGAGAATGTAACATGCCGTACTACCAAGAGCACGCGTGAACCCTCTTTTTATAAGGATAATTTCTTTTGATAAAGGCCATTTTTTTAATTATTCCCCTCTCCTTCAGCCGATTGTCGAGCTGGAGGAAGAGGGGAATAGCATGTGAAAGCAAGCTCCTTGCTGGAGCTTCCTTAGGCTACGGAGCATGCGCCTCGACGCGTGGGGGAGGGAGGATCTTATCCCCTCCCCTATTTAAACCAAGGGGGTGTGCAGGCTGAAGAGGTTAAGGGTAGTTGTGAGGGAGAGCCAAGACTCTGTTGTGGAAAAAAATCGTGAGGAAAGGAGAGGTGGAAGCCATCACCGCTGAGCGTGAGGAGGAAAAACCTGAGACTGTTGTCTCCGCACCCATAGAGCGTGAGGTGGTGGCCGTGAGCAAGAAGTTGGGGCGCTGCTGGGAGAGGCCGTGAGATGTAGTAGCAATGGGAGATTGGTCGCCACCAAGGAGATCGCCCTGCTGCCTGAAGTCATACACCATTCCGTGACGGCCGTCTGTTGACTGTACCCCCCCAGTGCTTCTAGAAGCTTCTAAAGCTTCTAAGGGAGGCTCTATAAGCCCCCTTTTCCCCCTTCCAAAAAGGTTTTACCTTAAATGCCCTTTTTCTCCCCGTATTTTAAATCCCCCTAAGGGCCCCCTTAGGCCCCCTTTCCTATAGCCTTTAAGACTACCCCCCCACAAGTTTCCTCCCAAGGGCTCCATAAGCCCCTTTCCCCCCCTCCCGAAATTCGACTTGAAGGGGCCTTCATGTGGCCTTAAGTTTTTTTTCTCCATACAAACAAAGTCCTTCTTAAAGCCCTTCATACCCTTTGTTTCCCCCCACACAAAAATTGACTCTTAACGGTCTTCTACACCCATTTTCCCCCTTTCCGAGGTTCGTTAAAAAAAACCTTAATTACAAGGGTTGGTATCCCCTCCCCCCCCTCGGGATTCAAGAAAAGCCTCCTAGCCCTAGCCATGTGGGCTTACTAAAACACCCCCTGCCCCGGGAATCCAAGGCCCTTCGTGTACCTCTTTCATACCCTCTGTTTTCCTCCTCTTCGGGATTCTTCCACCCAATTTCACGTGAAGTCCACCTAAATCCCTTTCCGTGTTCACTTACGAAGGAGACGGACAAGATCGTAACTCTGCGCCCAAGGCGAAAAGGCTACATTTGCGATGGCTCCTAAGAAAGCCCAAGGTGCAACCACAGGAGGATCGTCTCCTAGCATCCACGTGGACATCTCACCACAAGTCCAGGTTTTTTTTATTTTCCTAATTTTTACATCGTTATAATTCAATTGGGCGTAGATGATTTTTGGAAATAGGATGTATTTTTTGTCTTAAATACTTTAGAAAAATTAGCTCACGACGAAGAAATTCAGTCATTAGTCTTTTCAATAGAACGAACAAAAATAAATGAGCAGAAAATTGATATGCATTTCTAGCAAGTAGTTTTTTATGCATTTCAATGAACGAAACTTAGATTTAATGTCCATATTTACAAAACGGAATTACAAATGTGCATGGAAGTATAAATTGCATGTCGCATTATTAGGACATATCTTCTTCGCAATGAGTCATCAGGGAAAGTGCTAAATAATCCATAGAAAGTTGCAAGGCATGAAATGATTCTTAAGTTGCATAACGCTAGTAAATTGGTATAAACATCGTTTTCAACTGCATATTTATTAGTAAAAGGCTGCATGTTTTAGCATGAACCTTGTTCGCAAGTTATAGGATGATTAATCGGAGTTAGGCTATAACCTGACCTTAAACCGAAAAGTTAGGGTTTGAAAATCAACTTACGCATAGACAATGAGTCATGTGGTTATGGAAACGATAGCGTAATTATCGCCAAAAATAGATAGATTAAATTTTCATAAACCTAAACACCTAAATCCGTGGAGTACTCGTTTTAGAAAGAGTTAATTCAATTCCAAAGAACTCACTAGGATTTAATACGTGACCTAGTTGCACGTATTGCTAAAACTGAAACTCCTATACCCTAAATACTTACCCACATTCACCAAATGTAGGGACAGCGGAACATACTTGAGAAGTGATCTAGGGTTTTTCCCTAAGAATCTTACGCTAAAAAGATGGAACTCGGAACCCTAGGACTGACAACGTCAACCTAATGTAATCAGGAACAGATTGTTTCGTAACTCCATTTGATGGGTAGAATAGTCCCATAGTTCGATGCGACACTTGTGCAACAAGTGCAGAGTCATATGATCTTGTGATTGGATCACAAGGGAATGGCCAATTCTCGGAATGAGGTTGCCAGATTCTTACGCAAGTTATCTTGCAAGAGGATGAATAATCATCCTAATATAGTATCTTTCTGGGGTAAAGATAATTGCTTAGAGCAAAGAACAAACCAATAAAGTGGAATAACATATGAACTTAAGGTATTGACCAAGTCGGGTTAATAGGGTACAACCCTAACCCAGGATATAGGGGATCTTGCCAAGTCGCAATTCATCCCGGATCGAGTGTTGGATGCATTCGAAAAGAAGGATTCACTCCTTAGCAGTTGGCCAACAATAAGCGACCAATGGAAATGCTTGTGCTTGTTACAGATTTAAGAGCACTGTTTTGCTTTGTTTGATCAATGAATTAAAAGGATAAATGGATATCTAATGCTTCAGGTTGAAGGCCTGAAGGGAGAGGCAGCTTCAGTTACCCCCGACTGCCTGCCTGACCCTAACCAAGGGGGTTGTTAACCGCGTCGGGAAGGTGGACCGAACCCACCACGAGAGGTCTCTCCGTTGATCGCTACTTGGAGCAGGAGGACGCTTGGGTGCCAGGGGGGCTCTGGCCGTAAATCCCTCACCTTCCGGGCCCTGCACAAGAGGCTAACGTGACTCGGGATTAAATCTTGAGGCCCGCATACTAGTCTACGGGCGGAACCTTGGATTAGTGATCCCTGTGGATTGCTGGATAGCCTTTGGGCGGATTGTGGATAATCCTACGAGCTGGACTTTATGTATTTCAAAGATAAATATGATAACCTGTTAAAAAGGAACTTGTTTGACATTGCTTTTCTATGTCAAGTGATATGATTATGTGAAGGAACCAGTACATAACGGGCTAATTAAGGAAGCTGATTGATACATGTCCAACTAAATGTGTTAGTTAATTAAATAACTAAAACAACCCGAGGAAAGTACGGTGGATGGGCCATAGGTCCGTCCTACGGATGGGTGGTCCCGGTTGGCTGGGAACTTTTCTCAAATCACGAAGGACAGCCAAAAGATCGCTCAGAGAATACAAACAACAAGAGCGTTGACCTAGAGTTATAACTGATCCCGATTTATGCTGCTTTAGGGGAATGGAATGGGACTATACCTTATGGCAGAGAGGTTGAGCTTTGCATCCCTCTCGTTTCTCATTCTCCTTGAACCATGTACAGCGTGAATCCACTTCGGACCTGACGTTTCTGCGTAAAGTAGTTCGCTCGAGTTCAACGCTAGTTGCCGTTAGGAAATGACCAATAGGAAAAACCCTAATTCAGGTCGGTCCTAAGTGGGAACGGTCGGAATACTTCCGCTACATGGCAGACGCAGAAAGTCCTAGATTGCAAACCCCGTAACATTCCATGGGAGTGCCAGGCGGAGCTTTCTAGACATCCTTTCCGATGGACTGCTAAGACATGTCCTGAAGATACAAGTGGACACGTTATGTAGTATCAGTGGATGTAGAATCTTCGGTTTATTCTATTTTAGGACAAAGGAATGGGTCTATGCCATTCGACAGAAAGGTTGAGACTTTGCTGGTAGGAAAGGAACCCTGACCTCAGGTCAATCCCAAGTGGAAACAGCTGGACACTTTCACTCGGGGCAGACTTGGGAAGACCTAGATCACAAACCTTGTGTCATTCCCTGCAAGTGCCAGGCGGAGCCTTCTAGGCCCTCCTCCCGATGGGCTGCTAAGATATGTCCCGCAAGTGGACAAACAGGCACGTTACAGTTGATATCAGAGCGAGCCAACGGAATCTAAGATTTACAAAGGAACTTAATGGAGGAAAGTAAAGGGATAAAGGGGTCACCCAGGGGAAGGTGAGGGGAATAGAGCAATGTTTGATGTTGAGAACATTTCCTTGCTCACTTATGGATGATGGGCTGCAGAGTCACGAAGCATGGAACAAATTCTTGGTGTTCCAGGTTATGTTTATGACTGCAATGCGTGCTTCGGATTATCGACGGAGGCTAGGCATGATGAATATTCTAGACTGCATCTACAATCCTTCACCCCTGTATGCGAAACGGAGATAGACGAGAAAATCAGGAATATACTACATAGCAGCCCACCGACTTGTGCACCCTCAAACCAACTTGAAAAGAATCAAGTGGATGGAGGATTTAAAGATCGTGAAGTTGTTCATCTTTGTCGAAACTCACGCAAACGCAACCTTGCATGTTGGCGGTCAACAAGTCAAGCAGAACAAGTATGTGTACGAAGAAGTGACTTGGGTGATCCCTACCGACAGAATCAAAGTGCTGGGGCGTTATGAGAGGAATGGGTATCAAAGGGAGGGATACCCCAAGCTTCCTATGACTTATCGATTCCTGAAAATCCATGACTCCTCTCCATATTATTACTCAGTCCCTATAGCCGAATGTAACACAATCCTATTTTCCCTAAACTGGTGTGCCAATCAACTTGTTCTACTTTCCCAAAATAAATGTACTCAAAAGGGCTATGTCCTCATGAATGAATAAGATTTTTATTACTATCTATCCTAATTTTATTAACGTAATGTGAGAAACATTTGGTAAGTTTTTAACATGAAGAATCTTATTGCCATGGCGCAGCTCCAAGTGCAGGTTCCAAGTCTAACCCTTGCACTAAGTACAACTGTGATTCAAGAGAAGAAGTTCCTTCTCAAGCAAATCAAGCCACCTAAATTCTATGGTAAGGGAAGGACTGTTCAAACTGATGCCGAGATCTAGATTGAGTCCATGGAGGACTATTTTGAGGCAGCACACCTGCTAACCAAGCTATGCTCGCCAAACTTAAGCTTACATGCAAAGTGAGACTTTGGTGGAAACAGTGGTGCAGAGACCAAGGGATCTCGGAAGGAACAATCACTTGGGAGAAGCTTAAGGAAGCTGTTCGAGAGAGGTATCTGTCACCGGCCTACTGCACATAGAAGATGAACGAATTCTATGAATTGAAGCAACTTGACTATCCCTTGATGCATATTATTCAAAGTTTGTCTCTCTCTTAAAATATGGGCCTCCAATGGATATGACACAACAGGTGTGAAAGTTTTGTGATGGGTTAAATCCCCCCATAAACACCCACTTGTAATCAATGCACCCAACGGACCTACAAGACACACTCATTCAAGCTGCGCCAATAATACAGGAGGTGCAGACCAAGCCAAGAAACAATAATACTTGGCCTTATAGGGATCAGAACAAGGGGATGTATAGGGCTCAGGCTAAGAGAGTGCAGGGTCAGAATCAGGGACAAAGGAAGAAAGGTACGACCAATGCTGTCAACAACTTTGTTCCTACACAAGGTAATGGCCGCAATCTCCATTGCTTCCATTACAATGAGCCTGGACACTTCAAGAGGCAGTGTCCCAAGCTTAGCAAAGGACAATGCCAAGGGCCATTCCAAGGAGCCGCCCATGGCCAAGGAGCCACCGTCATGGCTAGAGGGAGAATCTCCAGTGTTTCCAACAAGGAGCCGGGCGACGAAGAATATCCATCCATGGATGCTGACATTGAGAGGGCAATGGTTCACGACACTCTTCACAAGAAGGGATCGAATCGCCAATTCTCGGTGATCCAATCTCCATCGGATTATGAAGGTAAAAGCTTCAAAACCCTAATCGATTGTGGCAATATACATTTCTTCATTTCACCGATTTGTGCAAAAAGACTAGGGATAGCCATAATAGACGCACCTACTTTACTTGTGGAATTGGCAAATGGTCGTGAGGTTTCTTCTACTAGGCAAACTGCTAAGGTGAAATTCCTTCTGGGTGGGAAGTCGACTTTGGTGAGATCCAGGGTAATGAACCTAGGTGTCCATGAATGTTTGCTCGGAATGGATTGGCTAATACCCAATGATGCCCACATCTCCTTTCGAAATTTTGAAGGGGAACTAGTTACAACCCAAGGAGAGGCTGGTAAGCCAAAAATTCAGCTGGAAAAAGCAACACGAATAATAAAAGGAGTTAGAAAGGGTCTACCTGTCTATCTGATTAAACTAAATAAGCTAGATCAGAATCAGGAATCTGGGGAAGAACCCTCATGGTTAAAGGAATACGCAAATGTATTTCCTGAGGAGCTAACAGAACTTCCTCCTCAAAGGGAAGTCGATCACGAAATCAAGCTAGCACCAGGAGCTGCACCAGTCGCAAAGAGACCATATAGGATGTCCATCTCCCGGAAGCGATTGAACTAAAAGAGCAACTCAAGCAACTATTAGACCAAGGCTACATCCATCCTAGCAGTTTGCCATGGGGAGCTTCAGTGTTGTTCCAGAAGAAGAAAGATGGAACGCTTCGGCTATGCATTGACTACAGAGGGTTGAATCAATCGACCATTAAAAACAAATACCCCATTCCAAGAATAGATGAACTACTTGACCGTCTTCAAAGTGCAAAGATCTTCTCTAGAATAGATATCAGGTCTGGATATTATCAAATAAGGATCAAGGAAGAAGATATCCCAAAGAATCCATTCAGCACAAGGTATGGACACTTTGAATTCCTAGTGATGTCATTCGGGCTAACAAATGCTCATGTTACCTTCAACAGGTTAATGCAGGATATCTTTAGGCCCTATCTTGATGACTTCGTAATCGTCTTCTTTGATGACACCCTAGTCTACTCTAAGCAGGAAAAAGATCGTGAACTCCAACTTCATATTGTTCTTGAAACAATGAGAGCACACAAGCTTTATGCCAAGACGAAGAAGTATGCATTTTTCAAGTAGTAGATTGAATATCTGGGATTCATTATATCAATGGAAGGAATTTCAGTAGATCTAGCCAAGGTCAGAGACGTTCTGGAATGGCCAACACCAACTTCTGTCAAGGAAATACGTAGCTTTCTTGGATTGACAGGATGGTACAGGATCTTTATCAAAAACTGTGCTTTGATTGCAGCGCCTCTGACTGATCTACTGAAGAAGCAAGTAGCAATTGTATGGTCACCTGCTAAACAGACCAGCTTTGAAAAACTAAAGCAAAGCTTGGTATCAGTACCCATCCTGAAACTTCCTGATCTTAGTAAGGAGTTTGAAGTGGTAACTGATGCTAGCGCACTTGCCTTAGGATGTGTGCTTATACAAGAAGGTCATCCCGTAGCATACTCTTCAAGGAAACTGAAGAGCCATGAAAGGAATTATGCTATCCACGATCTGGAACTATTGGTTGTCATCCATGCTCTCAAACTTTGGAGACATTACTTGCTGGGTAACAAATTTGCCTTAGTGAGACAGACCACAAATGCCTTAAATGGATCTTTACCCAGAATGAGCTTAACATGAGGCAACGTCGATGGATTGAAGTGCTGGAAGAATATGATTTTGAAATCAAATATAGGCCTAGAAAAGAGAATGTAGTTGTCGATGCACTCAGTCGCAAGGCATTTCTGAATTCTCTGATTTTGCAAGATCCATCAATAGCAAGATCTCTACCCACAAAGGTATCAATGCCAAACAACCCAATTCTTGAGCTAGCTAGAGAAGAGGCATGCCATGACCCAATCTACCAGAAATTGCTAAGGGAGATCCCCATCAAAGATCAAGACCCGAAGCTAAAGACAAAGTATCAAGAATTCTCTGTCAGTGGTGGACTTGTCTACTTTAGGACAAGATTATGTATCCTCGCAAGCCAAAGCCCATGCCTCCCCTTTCTCAGGACATCCTAGCTATGCCAAGACCCTTAATGCGGTCAAGAAAAGCTATTATTGGGATAGGCTCAAAGGTAACGTTCTCAAATATGTCACGGAATGTTTGTCTTGTCAACGCATTAAGGCGGAACATGTCAAAATGCCATGGAAATTGCAACCACTTGACATTCCCCAAATGAAATGGAAATTCATTAATAAGGACTTTGTTGTTGGCCTACCCCAAGTTCAGGGAGGATACAACTCTATTATGGTTGTAGTAGATATGCTCACCAAGGTTGCACATCTTATCCTTGTCAAGACAAACTATAAAGCCTCTGACATCGCAAGATTATTCATCAAGGAAATATTCAAACTGCATGGGTTACCTAGAAGAATCATTAGTGATCGTGACTCTCTCTTCACACCACACTTCTGGAGGGCTATCTTCGAGGCCATTGGGACTCAACTCTGTTTCAGTACAACCTACCATCCCCAAACTGATGGTCAAACGGAACGAGTCAACCAAGTCATTGAAGATATGCTTAGGGCATACTATTGTAGCGAACCCAAAAGGTGGATTCAATATTTGCCACTCGTTGAGTTTGCCTACAATGCTTCCTACCAACAAAGTATTCAGATGACCCCTTTTCAAGCATTGTGTGGACACGATTGTCGTACTCCTTTGAGCTTCTCGAATCCAACCATGAGGGTAGAAGCTTCAAAGCAGATGCTGGAAGACATGGATGACCAAATCAAATCAATCAAACAAGACATCCAAGCCGCCAAGGACAGACAGAAGGCTTACGCGGACTTGAAATAGCAAGACAGATCCTTCATTGAAGGTGATATGGTCTTCATCCACGTATGCCCTAAAAAGAGTTCACTATCCTTGGGAGAGTACAAGAAGCTAAGTCTAAGGTATTGTGGACCTTGTAAGATCACTAAGTGCCTAGGACCTAATGCTTATAGACTACAGCTGCCCGCAACCCTAACGGTTCATAATGTATTCCATATTAGCCTATTGAAAAAGTATCTACCTAATCAGTAAGTTGTAATGCCTAGCCAAGGAGTCCTTGAGCTACGGCCTGATAGAGTCCTAGATGTCAGGGAGAGGCATTTGAGGTCAAGGACCTTGAAAGAATACCTCGTCCAGTGGAAAGATTATCCCGAAGAGGATGCCACCTAGATGGACGAAGATACTCTCAACCAACAATACCCCTAGATCCTCTCGAGATGAGGACATCTCGATTCCTCTAAGGGGGAGAGAATGTAAGGGGCATAGGAACCCTCCCCTTAAATAATAAAAGGAAAGGAAAATTTTTTCTTTCATTAAACTCAAATTTTTTTTACTCCCCTCCCCTCTCTCCCCACCGCGGGGGAGGGGGGAGTGGTGGATTGGCAGGAGAGGCATGCAACCTCCAGGTGGAGGGTGGCCATGCCAACTATACCCTTATAGGGGAGGGCTTCTCCCCTCCCCAGAAGAGAGGATGGAGGTTACGCCCATCTCACGCCGTTATCGCCGCGCCATCCTGCTGCACAAGCCCCTGGCTCTCGGCCGTAGCCACCTCCATCGCCTAGACAGCAGGCGTTGCGCCACCTCCCTGCGTGCACGTCATCCAAACGGGGTCTCTTCCCCCCATGCAATTGACTGCACCAACCCCCCCTGGGGCCTCGTCCATAGCCACCCCCATCGCCTGGACTACAAGCGCTCACCACCTCCCTAGGCCCTTCCGAACGGGGTCTCTTCCCCCCTGCAGTTGACTACAACAGCAGCTTTGCTGGTGGCCGCTCCGCCACCCAATTCCCACATGTCATCCCCCCCGGTCAACACGGCGCAGGCCATCTAGGGCCTTTGATCCTAGTCAACCCCCCCCCAATTACGTAACATCGCGGGACCCTCCCTGGGCCCTCCAAAATTAAACGGCCTCCCTCCCTGGTTGTTGGGCCGTGAAGAGAAAAAGTAGAGGGAGAGGATAAGAAGAAGAGGGTGGGAGAAGAGAAAGAAGGTGAGAGAGAGAGAAGAGGAGGAAGAGGAAGAGGAAGAGAGAAGGAGAAGGTGAGAAGAAGGAGTGGAAGAAAGAAGAGAGAAAAGAAGGAGGAGGTGGAAGAGCAAGAAGGAGGGAGAGAGAGAAGAGAAGGAGGAGTGAAGGAGAAGGAGGAAGGAAAAGAAGGTAGAGGAAGAGGGAAGTAGAGGGAGAGTAGTAGAAGAAGAGGAGTAGGAGAGAGGTAGAGGAAGAGAAAGAAGAGGGAGAGAAGGAGGAGAGGAGAAGAAGAAAGGAAAGAAGAGAGGTAGAGGAAGAAGAAGAAGAGATAGAGGAAGAGAGGTGAGAAGTGGTAGAGGAAGGAAAAGAGGAAGGAGCAGAAGGAGAAGTGGGAGAAGGACAAGAAGAGAGGTAGAGGAAGAAGAGAGAGAAAGGGGGTAACCGCTACAAGTCACCCAAACCACTCTCCTCGCAACGAACCACATCCGGTGGTCTTCCCAACCGATCGTGTCTAACTGAAACCGTTAAGGTCCGGACTGCCCAATCTCCGCGAGGCAAATGGCTCCCAAGAAGAAAATCGCGGGAAGCATAGGCGCCTAAGCCACCGATAATGCTGGAGGGATGAGCGGAACGACCAACGCAGCACACAGGAATCAGACCCAGGTTCCAAGCATTAAAAAAGTTAATTTAGGACTTAGTTCTCATGGAAGGATTCATGTTGTTCATAAGGTTTTGTTTATACTAAAAACTAAGATGCATGCAACGGTAGGGTTGAATTCGCATAAGTTTTTACTCACCTAAAATGATAAGGTTATCACCTTACCTCACATGAGCTGACAGCTTCTACACACATAAAATGATAGGGTTATCGCCTTATTTCACATAAAATGATAGCTTTTTAACTAGTTCAGTGCATGAATAGTCATTTAGAATTCACGTTGCGCAATCATGGTTAAAAGAAACACATGAAATGTTAATTTCTATTCATAAGATACATTTGCTTCGTTAGGAACAAAACCCTAGGATTTTCATAGACACAAGTCACATGTGATCCGGTGCATTAGAAATAAGTACTCATTGCCAGGAATAAAGAGAGATAAAAGTTGTTTAGGGGTACAACTATACTAAACGCACAACGTGCATGATGGTTGGGAAATCCTGCATAGAACCGCACTAAGAGAATTGGAAGGGTCGCATGCATCTAAACCGCATCTTGGAAGTTTAAATGAGGAATCATGAGTTGCCATGTGTGTTAACTGAACTTGGCTGGAATTAGAGATTAAAAGACCCTTGGTTGGGTTGCGAATAAGGCATGTCCATTGCCTTGACTGACCAGCTAGTGCTTGAGTTAGGGACTAAGATACCCTAAGAAAAGTATAAGTCAACTTACCAAGACCAGTTGCTCTTGTTGAAATTATTGGGATTTCGCCCAAGTCGTGGAAAGACCCAAGATCAGGTGTTGGGCATCTGGGAAAAAGGAGTCACACCTTAGCAGTCGGTCACAAAAACGACCTCCGAAATGTTCGTGCTTGTACTTAGATACATTATTTGATTTCTTTGCTTCAGGAACTAATTCAAGAAAAACACTTAGTGCTTCAGGTTGAAAGCCTGGATGGAGAGACAGGAACAGTTACCTCCAACTGTCTACTTGGCCCTATCCAAGGGGGTTGTTAGCCGCGCCGGGTATATGGACCTAACCCGCCGCGAGAGGTCTCTCCGTGGATACTGCTTGGAGCGGGAGGACGCTTGGGTGCCAGGGGAGGCTCTGGCTGTAAATCCCTTGCCTCCGGATCCTGTACAAGAGGCCAACGTGACTCGAGATGGGATCTCGAGGCCGGGTACTAGTCTAGGGGCGGAACTTGGAACAGGGATCCTGTAGATTGCTAGGATGGCCTTCGGGCATGATGTTGGATGTAATCCAAAATTATGATAAATAAAGAACAGATGCTTGAGAAAAAGGAACTTGCTTGACATTGTTTTTCTATCAATGCCTAAGTTACATGAAGGAACCCGTGATTAATTTGTTAATTAAGGGAGCTAATTTTGCATGTCAAAATGTAATGTGTTAGGCAATTAGATAACTAAAGCAAACTGAGGAAAGTGCAGTGGACGTGACTCAGGTCCATCCTATAGAAGGGTGGTCCCGGTTAGCTGGGAACTTTTCTCAAATGTTGAGATAATAAAGACCTAGTATTAGTGGATGTAGAATCTCGGTTTATTCTGTTTTAGGACAAAGGAATGGGTCTATGCCGTTCGGCAGAAAGGTTGAGACTTTGCTGGTAGGAAAGGAACCTTGACCTTAGGTCGATCCCAAGTGGAAACGGCTGGACACTTCCGCTCGGGGCAGACTCGGGAAGACCTAGATCGCAGACCTTGTGTCATTCCCTGCGAGTGCCAGGCGGAGCCTTCTAGGCCCTCCTCCCGATGTGCTGCTAAGACATGTCCCGCAAGCAAACAAATGGGCACGTTACAAAAGAAGTCAGTAATCCTTCCTTATTGGAGAGATTTTTTCAACAGTCGGACTGAAGAAAGATAGCATCTTGGCCGTTCGGGATGTCAAGCCGGACATATAGGATTTTTTGAATCCGGAATCGGTCAACAGATGGAAGAACTATGAGTGGCCAAACATTGCAAAGGTCAAACTTGGAAAAAAAATGGGCATGGGATTTAGGGGGCCCATAGCCCCTAAAATTTTTCGTTTGGGGGGGCAAATGGGGGGGCATTTTTCAAAATGGCGCGATCAAAAACGACCACCCCCATGGCAACAATTTAATGAGGAGGGGTGGGGGGCTGAAGAACAACCTACCAAACAGATCATACTCAGCAATCTCCTGGTTTTTACTCTCTCCATCACCACTTCCTCATTGAACAATGGCTGCCTGGTGGAGAAGATCTAGAATCAGTATTTCTCTCTCCACTCTCCTCTCTCCTCTCTCTTCTTGCTGCCTATTCACACGTGTGTGATTCTATGGGAGGAGGGGATGGATTTTGATGCAAGATGTGGATAGAATGATGGTGCTAGATCAAAGGAGATCATAGATCGGGCTATGAGAGAGCATCAGCAGCCTCCCAATCATGAAATACGTGTCTCCAAAAACATGATTCTATGCATAAGTAGTAGATCCATTTGTTTTATGATATATATTTGATGAAATTATTTGTAAAATTTTAGTCATGTAATGATTTATACCAAAACACGCAAAACCCGCAATGTGGTTTTCATAGAAATTATAAAATTTGGGAGTTTGTTGTGATTTTGGGGTTCATGTGGATTATAAATGAATATAAAATTAATTCTCAGTGATTGTGATTAGTCCCAATCCATAAATAAAAAATATCATAATTTTTATTTAAATAAATGAACAAAAATATTGAAAAATAAAAAAATAGATTTTTGCATTAGAAATTTAAGAAAAAATATGCTTTATGTTCGTGGATTTATGGCATGGCTAGGGCATGAGGGATAAGCCTCAATTCAATCTTGTCTCTATGTTAAAGTATAGGTTTTACCACTTTTATAAGAAAAACACATTAAAAAACTGCTTTCTATACCTACCAACCCATGCATAACCTAAACGGTAGGGAAAAGGAGGGGATTTGAGGGTGAGTGATGGCTAGTAACATTCAAAATTATGATCTATTTGCTTGTGCATATCATATAAGATGTTTGTAATTTAAGTTTAAGAGGGTCTAGCAGCACAAGAATACTCGATGTCGACCTTTAGCAACGCAGCATTACATAGAGGCTGAAATCATTGAAAGAAATGTCTTTGCACTTCACAATGTTGATTGCTAAATCATAAAATGTTTGAGCACTAGGGTTCATACACACTTGCATTACGCATATCACATGGTATCATTCATGGATGCATTGCAATTGTTTTCTTATACACATGACCTATGTGGAGTATGTGAGACATCTAAGTTGTAGGCTTAGACGATCGCTTCCCTTGGGGAACTATTAAGTGAGGAAATATCTTATCTCCTGGAAATTTTGAAAAGACGAGTGGAGTTTGTGACATACGTACTATTTGTGTTAGCAACGCATTATTGAGGGGCCAATCGTCGACGTGTAGGAGAGCTGCAGTGGGGCCACGGCGTTCAACCGAGGGGTGCCTCCTTCTGTTTGTGCTTAGGATGTATTTTACACCAATATAAGTGTAGGGACTCCCTCTGAGGAGCGTGAGGAAGGCTTAACCATTGGATTACAATCCAAAACAAACGCAAAATTTACGATAGAAGTTAGAGCTACTAATAAGTGATGGTTTTTGAATTCAGTCAATTGGGACCAATTCATTAGTGTATGCCAAAAGTCAGTGAGATAGACTCACACGACCATCAAGCCGAGCTTCAAAAGCAAGAAAGAGTTGAACGGGCTAGACGGTGGGCCAAAATAAATAGAAGATATTCTCTACAAAAAGGAGTAGTCCAATATCCTTACAAGGGTAGGGTCTTAGTAACCCTAGCTCAACGCATAGTCTGTTAGGTGGAGGAAGCTCTAGTACCTCCCCCCTTTCAATCAGTCTGTCCACTTCAAGTGGAGTGATAGTTCTAATTGTTCAAACTCCTTTAGCGATTCCGATTGTTACCATGGCGGTGCAATCCTTTAGCGATCCTCTACCCATTTTTAATGGGTTAGCAAAGGAAAATGTAGAACTGCATATCAATGAATTCCAAAAGCTAATGTTTAACTATCAAATTCAAGATGAGGGACACTTGATGATGTTCTTTAACATGGCTCTAAAAGGATGAGTTGTAGTGTGGTAGCTTAGAGGCTAGAACCATAACTAGGATCAACTTATTCTTTACATCCTTTCAAAGAGAGTTTGTCCCTAAAAGGGGAGGTAAGTATTGGCTACAAGTCCTCAATGTTAAGGTAAGTATTGGCTACAAGTCCTCAATGTTAAGGTAAGTATTGGCTACAAGTCCTCAATGTTACACATCAAGAACCTCATAAGAATGTCTGTGGATATGCCAAGAAACTGAAGAATGTATTTCGTAAGTTGCAAACCTTTATCCCTATTCCAGCTAGCTGCTCAGTTACAATACTTTTTGAATGGGCTAGACTTTAATATTCAAGTGTAGTTGAGTAGTGTCGCTCTTGTTGGCATTGATATGGCTATTTGTTGGGGTAAAAGGCCTCTGGGCCTGCTCGTGTACACTCTGAACACCCATTCTTTATTCATATATAATATGATAGTGCAATAAGGCTGTCAGTTCAGTTGGATAGCATCTATATTGTGTGTGCTCTTCTCTCCTGTATCTTCCTCTTCTCCTTCTCCACTGCCATTGCATCCCCTTCAACTAGTATCAGAGCAGGTCCTTTGCAAGTGCTTCTTGACCTCTTCTCGGCATCGACACGAGGTATGGGAGTTCTTCTCTCACTCAATTTTCAGCTCATAGGTTCATAGTAGGGTTTGAGCTTGTGGCATCCATTGGAGAGCTTGGTTGCTTACCTAACTTAATCTGGAGCCTTCTTTGGTTTCTTGGCAACACCCCCCAACCTTGGCAAACACCTACAGCATCCCCAAGACAAGGATCTACGTTAGGCCTCATCACGTGATGGCCTGCACGTCTATTTTAGCTTGATCTCAGACTCCATTAGCAGCTCCTCCCATCTTAACTCACTTGATGCCTACCATGGCTTGGTTGAGGCTTGTGTAGGCCATCTTTGGCCCCTATCAGTGCCTCCCTTGGGCTCCTTGATGATCAACCATGTGTTGAATACCCCCAGGCAGGTCTACGTAGAATCTACACATGGTTTTACAACATCACACGAGTTTTTCCAGCCCCCCCCCTTTTACTCCTTGGGCAGCCCTCTTATTCCATGAGCAATGGACTTCGATGTCTCTATTGTGTCCTAAGCATTGGCTCTTGAACTTACCACCAACATAAGCACTCCCCACTTCGAATTATTGACAGTACCTACAGCACACATGCTGTCATATAGGGCAGCTCCCTACTCCTCTTGTCTGGAATCAGTAGAGGTGGTCAAATGATGCTCATTTGTGCTTAGTGGCTGCCTATACATATGGGGATATATGATTCTTGGTTAGACATCAATTTGATCTTGGATTGAGGACCATTTTTCTGAGTTTAACAGGTTTTTTTACATGCTGGAAATAGGAAAGCACACAATTCTTGAGTGTGTAATGCTTATGACTCATGGCTATCTGATGCCTACTAAGTGCCTATTGATGCTACATGACTTGGGAATGCATGTCTTTTATTTGGACATGAAGTTGAGCTTGCATTGAGTACCAATTTGCTCAGATTGAACAGTCTTTTACCTGCTGGAAATTATAGGGGCTGAAGGTATTTAATGCTTTGCCTGGCTATGCTTATGGTCTATGGGGTGCTCCCGACTATTCGGGATGATATGGGTTTATGTTCGGTGGATGCTTCTACATGTATGAGCAGTGATTGCTCTACTCTTTAGCAGTTGGTTGATTGAGCTTTGATTGCTCAGTGATTCTTGGATTTGTTGTGGGATACCTAGTTGATCAATGGACTTTACAGTGCTTGGGATTGGCAAACAGTTATGGCTTTCTTACTCCTCTGTTGTCTAGCTTCTATGCTAGTTGGGCTACTATTGCTCGTCCATGTTAGAGAGCAGATGCTATGTATGCTTACTTATCTATGCACATTTTCTACTATTATATACCTTACAGGGCCATTTATTTGGATGTTGTTGTATAGATGTTTAGGCTTCTCCTGGACCTTGACTCTTGTAGGATGCTTTGCCACTTGTTGTCTTTACTTGACTTGGATGCTCCTAGGTGGCATGATGTATGGCAGAGCTATGTGCATGCATATGGTTATGGGCTGATTTCATGGCTGAATATTATATGCTCTTATGACAGATGTCTTATGCTTTACTGTACTGTGGTTGGTTATGTCATGCAATTGGCTACGACTCTTCTTCATGTGGGAGCTTTTGCATCCTTGATTGATGCCTTTATGTCCTCCCATCCCCATTGAGGTTTCATGAGCATTTGCAGCATGCTTCTACCACTAATGTACTAGCAGATGATTGTCTTTATGAGTAGGTTCCCTATGTTGGTATAGCCCTCGACTGCTTGAGCTCTATGGATACTATGAATAGCCCTATTCATGATGACTTGGATTCATTGTCATCTTCCATAGGTTCTTCTACTTCAGATGTTTTTTGCTTCCATCGTGGGAAGCTTGGGCATGTTCAAAGAAAATGCTTTAAATGGATTAGAGAGCAGTAGAAACAGAGACAGACTTGACATAAGCAGAGAGTTAGAGATATAGCAGATGTAGCAAGTGTTACCACTCTTACTAGTGGTGAGGTACATGTTGTTACCCATGATGATGCAGTTGAGCATGTACTCCTATCATCTAGTTTCCCTACAACTTTCTTGCTCAATGATATGGCCTACGCCTCCGATTGGCTATTGGATTCTATGGCATCTTGTCATGTTACTCCACATAGAGCATGGTTCTCTACTTACATGGAGTTTGATGGATGCATTACTTTGGGCCTTGATCAGACTTATGCTATTCTTGGTATACGGGACATATGTCTAGTTTTGCCTAATGGGACTTCTCTTATGCTTAGGGATGTTTTACATGTTCCCATGCCCAGTAAGAGCTTGATTTCTATCAGTCAGTTGCATAATGCAGAATATACTATTTCTCTTCAGGATAGGTCATGGAAGATCTATTGTGGTTGCTTGGTTTTGGCCAAAGGTTCTAGAGTCGATTCTCATTACCCAGTACATGTCTCTCATGTGGGAGATTCTATGGTTGCAGTTATCTGAATACCACATGCATTGCTATGGCATTATCACCTAGGCCATATGCACCACAGAGAGATGGAGATCTTGTCTCGTTTAGACTCATTGTTGCCTCCTATGTCACTTACATATCTTGATGCTTGCCTTGATTGTACTCTTGGTCCTTGCAGAGCCCCCTTGGCTTATGGCGATCGTACGATGCATGCTCCTCTAAATCTTGTCCATTGTGTAGTATATGGACCTATGCCTTCCTAGTCACTTGGTGGAATGTTGTACTTTGTGACCTTTGTTGATCATGCTACCCACCGTATTTGGGCCTTTCCCTTGGTGTAGATTGAGGATGCTGCAGTTATGCTTAACAGGTTCGTGGATTCTGTTGGTAGCAGGCCTAGGTGCTTGCAGATGGATTATGAGAGTCATGCTCTCCCTCCCAACTTTCAAACCTCTTGTCAGCAGTATACCTTTGATTTCTTGTGCCCATGGTATTATGGGATTGCCCATGGCATGTGCCTAACCTTACAGGCAAAGGTTGCTTCTATGCTTACCACAACTAGGTTATCTTATGGCTTTTGGGTTGAGGCCCTTATGATGGCAGTCTATTTGGTTAACAGGACGTTGTGCTTGACCTTGGATGGTATTACACCCCATGAGGCATGGAGTGGCATGCAGCCCTCCTATGATTACTTGAGGATGTTTGGTTGACAGGCATCTGTACCTATACCACATGAGCCTATGTCACGTAGATGTATCCTCCTTTGGTTATGGAGATGGTGACTTTAAGGCCTACAGATTATGGGATTTGGATGCCTAGCAGGTCATACTCAGCCATCATGCTGTCTTCTATGAGACGCAGACACCTCTCAAACCTCTTGATGAACATTTAGTACGCTTTATGGCTGATTTTACAGTAGCCAAAGTGCCATTACAACAAGCTATTTATGCTGAAAATGAGGCACTTATTGGTCCAAATGACATAGCTATTGCATAGCACTCACGGTCAGGATGTTGGTGATCAGTTGCTAGACCCCTTGCAGGCTCATGAGAATCGTTTTCTTGTATTTTTGTAGGCTGGACAGCCAGCCATATGTCAGAGTCTTTTGCTTCACTGAGGCGCACTATTATACGAGCAGAAGAGGTAGAATAATGATTACAAGTGGCTTATGCCTCTAGGGCAAATTGAAATCTGAGTTTAGGGTTCGAAAATACTTTAATGCTGACAAATGGAGGTCAAGGGATGCCCATGAGTCCTCCTAATGGGAGAGGAAGCATAATTCAAAATGTGCCCATGTTGCCAGCTCCTCCTAATGTGACTATTGTTGGAAACCCAACAATAAATCCTACCGTTGTTCCAGGGAATCAATAGCCAATCCCTAGTCAAGTGGTTAGGCCAATAGAATAATAGATAGACAATCCCGGCTATGAGTCAAGTGCTTCGAATGTCCTTGGCGAAGTTAACAATATGATGAAGTACTGTACTAATATGATTAGCGAAAAATATAGACAAATCTCCATTGATGTCAATTTCCTTAAGAAGTAGAGTAGAATTTGATAGGGAGTCGATGCCCTGAAGAGGGTACCCCCTCAAGATTCAATTGTAAGTGGTGTGGTGGCCAACATTTCCCTAGGAATTGTCCAAATGTTAAATGTGACATATATGGAAAGCGGCCATTTAGCTAGTACTTGTTGGAGTAAGATTAGCTCTCTCCAGCAAGGAAGTAAACATCCAAGTCTAGTGTTAACCCTCAAACGAACAAAGGTGGAAAATCTGGAAAAGCTAAAGCAGAAAACAAAGACAAAGGCCAAGGCAAAGAGAAACGGAAGACAAAGACGCACAAGGAGAAGAGTCCTAAATAAGGGAGAAAGGCGCACAAGGAAAAGTGCAAGTCAAAACTTTTTTAAAAGAGCCCAAGCGCATCATGGCTTAATTCAAGGAGCACCGGGCTCTCACCCATGCAATTTGTAAATGTAGACGGGCAGTGGAAAGAAAGCTAGGAAGATAGAAGGACAATGGGAAAAAGGGCCTAGGCTATATAGCCGGCCATGTAAAAAAGGGGAAAAGGGGATGACCGCCCAAAAGGGATTTAGGGTTTGTATATATAAAGTTCAAAAAGTGAATGGAAGCTCATTCTTTGGTGTGTGGCTAACAAGAGCTCTCTTCTTCTTCTCTTCTCCTCATCTTCTTGCTTGTGTGTGCTCTTGAGAGAGGGAGTGTGAGAGTGTGAGGGAGTGAGTGTGTGAGAGTGAGGGATCAAGAAGGTGAAGCTCTTCACCATCTCCTCTTCTCTTCTTCTCTTTTCTCGCGCACGCGGCTATGGAGGATGAAGCTTGGAGATGGAGGAGGCTTGAGGATGCTTGAGCTCGCATCTAGGATCATGGAGCTACGGGGTGTGCGAGAGAGGAGGCAACTCGTATCGGCATCAAGGTAAGCTCACTACACTCATAGGATCGACGGCTCGTAGGCTAGGTGAGAGATAGCCATTAGAGCTCGCTTGAAACGCTTGAAGCAATAAGCGGTCCGTGGGTCTTGGTGGTTGAGCATGAGCTCCCACTACATTTTGGTTCCATTGTCGGGACCAACGAATTCAAGCTTGAGCACTTACGTGCCTCATATCGAGCATCGAAGTAAGGGATTCATCCTCGAAACGGAGCTTGAGATAGGTAGAAAGTTTGGGTGTTTTTTATCTTCAAAACAAGTAAGTATTCTGGGATATTTTGTTTGTTTAATGATTGGGAAACATGGAGAAATTATTTCAATTTTTTGTTTTCGATTCTTGTTGCATTTAGCATAGGTTAGGATTAGAAAATCGCACCAGAGAAGGGTAGGGTTTAATGTTGCAAAACAGGGCAAAAATCGTGCAAAAAATGGTAAAAAGCTCGCTTGTGATGCCTAAGATCGGTAAGTGAGTGATTGGGGGCATCAACACCATACCCGGGAAGGGGTATAAGAGCCAAGAGGCTAAGGGAGAGCTCGTTTGTGACCATTCCAGTATGAGAGAGAGAGAGAGAGAGAGAGCCATCACATGATTCGATCCGATCTCACCATCGACGAGCCTACCGCTCTATTCAAGTATATGAATCCCTTCCCCTATCCCCCTAGATAGGATCTGGAGGTTTATACTTGCTATGATTGATTAAATCACAAGAATCAAGCAAAACTGACATCTCGCTATCGTCATCGTGCCACGTTTGGCCCATCTGAGCGGTCGCTTCTGGGCCAAGTCCCAAAATCGGCCATTGGCCCTCTTTCGTTCGGCCCACTCGGCCCGAAACCCTAAGCCCGTCCAAGTCGACCATTCAGACCATCGACTAATTCGGCCCTCAGCTGTCCGAGCCATAGGATTCGGCCCTCGGCCACGTGTCATATTTGGCCCTCGGCCCGGTGTCCGAGTGACCTCGTCCGAATTGACCATTTGGCCCGTCCAAGCCAACCTGTCCGAGCGACTTTGTACGAGTCTGCGCCTCGGCCCATCCGAGTCTACCCTGTTCGAGTCAAGAATTTGGCTTTCGGCCCATGTAACTCAGCCCATCTGAGTGACCCACTCGGACCCTGCAATTCAGACCAGCTAGACCGGTGTAAATTTTTATCAAATTCGCAGAAATTTGACCTAACCCAGCTAGAGCTCAGCATCACAAACTGTCGAAAGTCCTTCTGACACGCTCAGAACTTCATTCTGGCACATGGAATAGACGAAATCGTAGGGAGCAACTGCTTAGCAGCTTGAAGTAGGCAGCAGCGAGACCCAAAGACCTTGACGCAAAGTGCTGAGCAGTTAAAACCTGATTGGCCAAAAACAAAAGAGGCAACATATTAGAAAAACCCTGAACCCTGTCAAGGCGGCCAGAAAATTGACCAACAAGCCTATCAGGCCCGAAACAAAGCCAGAGTGCGTAAGACGCTTCAAGATTGTTTGCTGCACTCACCTTGAATTTTCGCACTCGAATGCACTTAAGAAAATTGAAAGCCGGATTGAGCACAAGTGCACGAGAAGCAACACGCATACTAAGTGACCACAAATTGAGGATTGTATTCAATAACTGAAGGAACTCACTCAGATTAACCACCCAGGATTGGACCACGTGTCAAAATTGGACCATTGGTCCTAGCGTAAAAATCGGACCACTTTTTCAATCCGACTCCCAGAGTCGGACCGTCCGACTACTAGAATCAGACCACCCTATCCGATCCGATTCCTAGAATCGAACCACTACAAGAATCGGACATGACCAAATTTGGACCATTGGGCAGATCGGACCAACCCAAAATTGGACGTCCGATTCTGATAATCAGACATCTGAGAATCGAACAGAAAACTGTCAAAATCGGACAGGTATCTAGAACACAAATTTTGACGCATTTGAACCCTGAAATTGACCCCAAAGGCTACGTAGGGCTAAAGGCACATCACAGATCCATCACCGGGCTGAAACTTAGAACAAGTAGTTCAAAATTTGGCTAAACGGTCCTCCAAATTGCGCATGGTGTTTACTGTAAAGGCCTTGCGGGCCAGGGGGACTCCCCCCCCGGGACCCCCACA
This sequence comes from Lygodium microphyllum, assembly GCF_053477565.2. Lineage (NCBI taxonomy): Eukaryota > Viridiplantae > Streptophyta > Polypodiopsida > Schizaeales > Lygodiaceae > Lygodium > Lygodium microphyllum. The sequence goes on from NC_141147.1 coordinate 32,424,081, forward strand.
CCCTTTGCACCTCCCCCAAGTAGGTTGGAGAGAAAACACGCGCCGTAACAGGTCCTCCAAATTAGACCCTAGTGTAGTAATGGCTCTACACGAACATGGATTCTCACTAACAAAAGAGCAACCAAAAGCCCATACCCGAACCGAGAGAAACAGAGACCCTAGAACCTCAATGGGCCAATCTAGCCAACAAGGGCAAAAAGGCCACACTACAAAAACACATATGTGTTGCATTCGGACTGCATCTAGTCAAAGCGGAAAGCAACAACATCAAGCTACAATAGCGAGAATGACTAGATATGACAGTCTTGACAATAGATGCTCCTTGAATAGCATTGCACTGATGAGCCAAGACATCAGTGGAGAATCCACATCTAGTCGTGCAGTTGGGGACTCAAGGGCATTTGTCAGAAGGCTTAAATTTACAAGCCAAGACCCGGAAGATGAAGACATAGTACCACCTGCTTATCTTAGGGTCAAACTCACCGCGAAAAGAGAGCATACTATCGATGCTCTGATTGATGAAGGAGCAGATTTTAATGTCTTGACCTATGAGGCATGGACCCTACTAGGCCAACCAGAGCTGACACCGACTAATGCAACTCTTAGCCCTTATGGGGGACCTCCACAAGCACTCATAGGGAAGTGCAATATCCTTGCAACAATTGAAACTGAAAGCTTGCATATCCTATTTCATGTTCCTCCAAATAGTGCTAAATATGGTAAGGAAACCCTCCTGGGAAGACCCTTCAAAAGGGCGACCAAATGTGAGGCTAACTATGTAGCACAGAGGATACACTTGACACTACCAGGTGTGAGGATAGTCACAACCTTTAGCAAGCGTGACCTCATCGAACCTCAAGGGAAAGGCAAGGAAGGTGCTGACGTAACAGTCAAGCCTACTAACGAGAGCAAGGACTTGTTGGAAGAGTTGATACAAGCACAGGTCGAACAACGAGAACCAGTGAGTGAGGCCATGCTTGAAACAAGAAGGTCAAGAGACAATGCCAAGGATGGGCTTTGGACTTACAAATATCGTAGAAGACCCCAAAAGAAGCCCAAGCCTTATAGACGAAGGCATCGATGGAGGGTCAGCACAACGCCGCGATGGATATCCAAAGTGTTGCTACGTGCTCAAGGGTTTTATGCAGGTAACCGATGGATTTGGGTACCAAAATCCCCTGCTAAACCATCTCTATCAGCTGAAGGCAAGATTGCATCAAAAGCAATAAAGCACAGGAGGAAATCTAAGAGAAACTCTAGGTCTCGAGGTAAGAAACCACACATGAGTATTCGAAAGAAAGAGCCTCAGCCTAGCATGCTTAATAAGCAGATGTCATATGTAGCCATTGAGCGTGCCCAAAAGCCATTAGTGCCAAAAGAGCCTTTGATTTTCCAAGAGGATAATAAGCATCATAGGCACAACATTGCTCATGGCAAGGCTGATTGCTCAACAAAGCAAATGGCACAATCGTCTAATAGCCTCGAGAAAATCATTCAGCCAGTGCCAAGTCCACCTAAGAGTCCCAGATCTCCTACATCCTCTTTTTCCAAATGGACACAAGAAGCACAACAGCGGTTGTCAATGACAGTTGCTCACTCCCAATCTCTATCTCCATCAAAGCTTCCAAATATCCAAGAGGGGGGACATGACACTAGATGTAGCTCTCGGCCCAAGGATATGCATGTGCAACCCAATGTGACCAAATCAACTCATGCTCGATCTACATAGATGAATGCTCAAAGGGCAACAAAAGACGCGACCACTTTTGATCGCCCTAGGGACCTGACACCGCAATCCATCAAGAGTAGCCAGCCCATTGGACTAGCCGCTACTACTTCCAATCAGGAATCACAGCAGTCACAACCCTTGACTGTGACAATGCCCCTTCCGGAACGTATCCTTAGCAGTTTACCTGTGAAGGAGGTGTCGCAACCAACTTCCTTGACAACTCCAGCACTTCCAAAGTGCCTAAAGCATAGGCTGGAGGAGTTAAACACATGGGAATTGGCTGAAGAGCTAGACTCTCCCAAAAGGGAGACAATTATACTCTCATAACTTGGCGAGGCTATTCAATAGGCCACGACTATGTCCCATGAGGACACACTAGAGAAAGGAAATGCTAAGGCCCAACCAAGCACATCAATGGTTGACCTAGTCCAGGGTCCTGAGTCGTTGAGAGATGCACCTTCACTGACCAAGAAAAAGAGGAGGAAACAGCGAAAACAACAACAGTTGCAGGTGGTTGTGGACCCCAAGAACATTGAGACGAAGAGCGCTGGAGAGCTGATGAATAAAGCATCGAGTCCATCCACCAATGAACCCATTGATGCCTCTCCTAATAGCGGTAAAACCTCAGACACATCTGTGTGCTCTAAAAAATCAAAGCAGTCATTACCATCAATAGTTGCTTGCAACACTCAATCCATCGACAATAGAACTTGCATTGACCAATCAAGAGTGGATATAACGCTATCACAACAGAGTGACAAACCTATACCAGTCACATCCAAGGAGAACCATGATGCAATAACGAAGCCTCAGGAGATATATGGAAACCCCAAGAGCATAAGAAATCCGAGCATTGGCCAAACTTGCGCGTCTAGGCCTGAGCCCCCAGCTATGCTAAAGCCCAGGCAAATTCCTAGAACCTTGCATGAGATAGCAACCAAGCAAGCCCTCGTTGAACATAGAAGATCACATAGTGCTTAACTGAGTTGGATGCTAAGCTCAAAGTGTTCGCATGTGTCTATGTCCTGGCAGACATGCGTGCATGCAGCTCGAAGAATACTTGCAATTTTCCTTATCTTGGGAAGAGCAAGAACATCTTGACAAGCACTATAACAGGCTCCTGTATGAATGCATGCAACTCGTCTCTGGCGAGGAAGCCGATGAGCTGCGCTTAACTGTCACATTCAATGATGCGCTTTGCCAACCAAATCTCTTAGAGATAGAGCAACTAAAGCGACTATCAGAGGGCCGAAGTCAATTTGAACAGCTTTGGTGTTAAAATTGTGTTGCAATGGCCGAACTAGGAGCCTAGATCAGTCTCAGAGGAGCGATTGGCCAAATGGCTGTCTCAAAGAGACCCAACCTATGTGGCACCAACTTCCCTTCGAGAGTGCTGACTGTCATTCGGGGTACGAACTTAGATGAACCTATCCAAGAGAACTCTCTGTTTGATAAGGTTCTCACTGAGTAGGAGTTACATGTTGCTAGTAGACTCGGACAAGGTTCCATGCTACTCGATGTTGCAAAATATCTATCGGTATTGAGTAAGCTGCCACAAGTACTGGATGGGTGTGCCATGCTCCAGTACAATCTAGAGTTCTACAATTGGCTTTTATCCTCATGAAATGACATGGATTCATGGATATGTATGTAAATAAACAATGACTTTTGTGACCCTGTATAGACACTATCAACACACACAAGCAATAATAGTCAAGCGCAGGGAGAAGAGTTGGGGTCAACAGGCATATGTGCTATATATGTTGAAATGCATCTTGGGGCTAATCCTTGGGGTGTAAGAGAGTCATAGTGGGTGATAAGCTAGGGGGTGCTTCCTTTGTTCGTGTTACGAGAGGTGCTAGATACCATTATGTTTAGGTACTCCTTTTTTGTAACATTCCTGATTTCTAAGCACACGTTCTTCACATGAAACTCCTCTTAATAGGAGGTCATGAGGATATTTAATTGAAATTATGGAAAAAATAGGAAGCCGTGGCCAACATCTCTGATGGTGTAGACAGGGTGCAGTCCCTTTCTATACACCTTTTTCCCTTTCCGATCTATCCTTCCGAGGATGATCCCTGCCCCAATCCATGACCACCAGTCCGCGTAACTTAGCATGAGCCAAGATCTACTAATGGCTAGAGCCTAAATGAACATCATTATGGGGGCCATCCCTCTACAACAAGCACTGCATGCCTCACCCCTCCCCTTCTCGTCATATGTGCTTGATAACCCACACTATAATCCCTTACATGCGAATGGTTTTATCCTGTATCAAGGCCTAATCCTTGGTTCACATCTTGCAGGTCCCCCTACGAGGAAGACATGGAGCACCTAGGGCAGCTGGCTTGCAAAGACGCTCTCTGCTGTCAACGGGAATATGCAGCACACGCCCCTCCGCCGATGCGCTACATGCCTACCCTCAAAAGGTATGCAAAGAAACGAGGTCCCAAGCGACACCGCCCCGAACGTAGGCCGAAGAATCCCCAGGTCAGGGGAGTAGAAGCTCAAAGAAGCACACAAGGTGTGGCAACACTGATTGTGCAAGCCCCCAATAGGCACTTGGGCACTAGGTGCTCAAAGGCTGAAAGGGCAGCTCGAGACAAGGAAGAATTCGATGCATTGTTCAAAAGCATCTTGGAAACAGTCACAGCCAGAGACTACACCATTCAGGTCCTAGCCGACATCTTCCCTGCCCAATCTCACAGGAGCCCCTCACCAATAGAGCCTCAATTGCCTAACCACCCGGACTTACCCCGCCTTGTGCAAATCGAGTAGCCCCTATGATATACAAGTAGCTTAACAAGCCATCCTGCCATAACTTTTTGTCTTTTGATGATTAAAGGGGCAGGCTCCCCACTTGCATACACTTCCTTTACCTATTGTTAATATATGCCATGTCTTTAACAAGCACTGGAATAGGCATTGCAATCAGCATCATAGCATTTTAAAAAGTTATATCTTGACATGATTGCATTTGTTCGTTGTACTTGATGCGTGCGACTTGCATATACTCTCACGAAGTGACAAGTGGATGCAAGATGACACAGGTCTTCGTGCAAACGTGTTCAATGCCCAAATCACCACAAGACCACCAACCGCACAAAGAACCGCAACAAAGCCACGCTACCGAATGCGAAAAATCACCCTTGCGAGCGCCCACATTGCACGAAACAAAGCATAGTCATGGGCTAGGCTCTCTTCTTGGGTCAAGCTCTACAATGAGCTCACAACAGTTGTTACCTCAATCATACCAACATCGCAACAACGGCTTCTCTAACAACGAGGCTAGGGCACAATCATCACTGTCATATCCATTTCCTGAGCCTTCGAAGCTTGACATTTCCCAACCCATTGAAAGGCTGATAGCCTCAACATATTGCAATGGTTGTACTCAGGCAAGTCCAAAAAAAAAAAAAGAGGTAGAAAGAAAGAAAAAGGGCATAAGAAAAAGAAATAAAAAAGAAAATTTTAAAAAAAGAAAAAAATAAAAGAAAACAAAAGATAAGAAGCACCCACGATCACAGCACCGCACCTAGGGGTCCTCAAATTAGGTGCGTCCAGTGACCTTGGTCGGCTGGCTCCGTCCCTAGTCCCCTAGCCCCCTAGCATCACCCACAATAGTTCAGGGCACATCAAGGGCAGGACAGACCTAGGAAGCTTGTCTCGCCTATGGTTAGACATGTCACCTTGACCCATTCACACAATTCCCTCTTGCACTCTGCCTTAATACCATTGCAATCAATTGTGGTAAGCACTGCACGAATGTATGAAAAGTACACTGTCCTCATCGCACAGGCCCAATGTCTACCAGCTACCGATAGTGCAGTATCCCTGTGTTCTATTATGTTCCGTCGTGCAATCACAATGCACAGGATGTCGCATACACCTTCACGTGTACTTCTTCCCACCATGGACGACTTTGCTTCATCCACACGTCGTTATGAGAAACCAGCCCGCGGTCTTCTACCTACATAATATCTAAGTATGCACGAGGACTCACATAATATTTGCACCGAATTATATACACAGTTTGGGTCCTCAAGTGCAGGACAATACTCTAAGCTTGCTTAGAGTTCGACCTGTCTCCCAAACTAATTAAACTATGTCTTGTGCATGATAAAGAAGACTAGCACTACCCCTAGGGAGAAACCACCTATGAGAGGTTTTCAATTGCGGATATTGAAGACTCCAACGAAGGTGTCGTTCGCTCTTCATCAACACTCAACTCTGAATTCCTATCCTTATCACCCTGTAAGCCTGCCAAGAATCATCATGTACAGAATCCCCTACTCCATCAGTGCAACCGCCCCAAAGAACAGCCCTGCCACCAACTCCCATTTCCCTGCCACCTACCACTTAACCCACCAACATGCCCCCAACGACCTTCCTCCCCACCACTACCAATACTCCGCCATGGTAACCACAGATGTCCTTGCCACCCATGTCTTCAATACATGCTAATGCCTACTACCTACGATGGTGAGTGCCATGGGACTGGCACTCGTCTAGGAGGGGAGTAATGTTAACCCTCAAACGAACGAAGGTGGAAAATCCAAAAAAGCTAAAGTAGAAGACAAAGACAAAGGCCAAGGCAAAGAGAAAAGGAAGACAAAGACGCACAAGGAGAAGAGTCCTAAATAAGGGAGAAAGGTGCACAAGGAAAAGCGCAAGTCAAAAATTTTGTAAAAGAGCGCAAGCGCATCATGGTTTAATTCAAGGAGCGCCGGGCTCTCACCCGTGCAATTTGTAAATGTAGACGGGCGGTGAAAAGGAAGCTAGGAAGATAGAATGACAATGGGAAAAAGGGCCTAGGCTACGGCCAACCATGTAAAAAAGGGGAAAAGGGGATGACCGCCCAAAAGGGATTTAGGGTTTGTATATATAAAGTTCAAAAAGTGAATGGAAGCTCATTCTTTGGTGTGTGGCTAACAAGAGCTCTCTTCTTCTTCTCTTCTCCTCATCTTCTTGCTTGTGTGTGCTCTTAAGAGAGGGAGTGTGAGAGTGTGAGGGAGTGAGTGTGTGAGTGTGAGAGTGAGGGATCAAGAGGGTGAAGCTCTTCACCATCTCCTCTTCTCTTCTTCTCTTCTCTTCTCTTTTCTCGCACGCGCGGCTATGGAGGATGGAGCTTGGAGATGGAGGAGGCTTGAGGATGCTTGAGCTCGCATCTAGGATCGTGGAGCTACCAGGGTGTGTGAGAGAGGAGGCAACTCGTATCGGCATCAAGGTAAGCTCACTACACTCATAGGATCGACGACGTGTCGGCTAGGTGAGAGATAGCCATTAGAGCTCGCTTGAAACACTTGAAGCAATAAGTGGTCCGTGGGTCTTGGTGGTTGAGCGTAAGCTCCCACTACATCTAGTTAATCATTGAGCATAAGGGAATAATATCTAGCAAGATGAAGGACCGAAACAAATATTACAAAGAGGAAAAGTTATGGTAGATAAGCTACCTAGTGACAGTGGAGTTAGCTTGATAGAAGCTTATTGTGTCAATAGCATTGAAGCTGTTAATCTACATGGTATTACGAGAGGTCAAAAGGGTAAAGAGATTGACAACTAAGGCAAAACCTGGCGAGGAAAACCCCAAGCAAGATGATAAGGGGATGCAAGTCCTTAATCCGAATATGGAAGTTGGACCTCTCAAGGTTGTAGATGGTAAAGTCGACCCCAAGAAGGATAAGGAGTCGCCAAAGAAGAAGGCAAAAGCCAAGAAACAAGCACCAAAGCCTGTTCAAAGACCAAAGGAGAGGATGGTATGGTGAGAAAAGCGAGCTCTTGCTAGCTATCATGAATTTGATTTAGCGAGTTCTCTTTGCAAAGTTAAGCTAGATGTAAATCTTTTACATGTAATTAAGTTGTCTCCAAGAGTGCGCAAGGAATTTAAGAAGATTCTATGTAGCACTAGGTATATTATTGAGTCCTTGGGAATAGCACGAGTAGGAGATGATTAGTTTGAGCATGCTAAAAAGCATTGTCCAATGGTAGCAGTATATGTTGATGGAATATTAGTGAACCATGCTATTGTGGACACATAATCATTTATCAACATTATGAGTTTGGAATTGATGGAGTGACTAGGATTAGAAATTAAAAAAAGATGCCTCCACAATCCTTTGAATGGTCGATGATAGTTTAAGACAACCCGAATGTTGCATTACTAAAGTCCATGTGACTATTGCCAATGTAGAATGCATTCTAGACTTTAGGGTCATTAGGTTTGCAGGAGGGCGACCTAGCTATCAGATATTGCTAGGCAAGCCACGGATCTTACAAGTAGACTGCCAGGTTGATATACTCATTTATCAATTGATCTTTGGTTGAGGTGCTAGACGTGTAGTAATAGATGCTTATCCTGAATCTCCACAGAGTGAGAGAGTTCATTTATCTTCATCAAAGTTTAATATCCTAGATGCTTCATCTACTAGTGAGATGTCATCAAATGATGAATCCAATGAGGAATCCACTATAGAAGACATCTATCAAGTGACTTTGAATGAGCCAATAAAGGCTCAGGAGAGGATAAGGGATGCGGCTGTAATTGAGCTTGACCTTGGTATGATGAATGATTCACGACTAATTAAATTAGGGTCCATGCTCAATTTGGAAGAAAGGAAGGACTCTGTGTCCTTGATTCAAGATTTCTATGATAACTTTGCTTGGAGTTATGATGAGCTGAGAAGCATTCCTCTCAGCCTGGCTGTTCATATGACTCCTTTGAAGCAAGGTAGCTGCCCTATGCAATAAAAAGTAAGTATATGCCTTTTGAATTAAGGGATAGACTATTTGAAGAATTAACAAAGCTACAGAAGGCTAGTTTGATATTTCTGGTTCAACACACAGAATGGTGTTCACTAGTTGTTATTAGAAAAAAGAAGAACAATCAGATTTGGCTTTGCGTAGATTTCAGAGAGCTTAATAGGGAGATGGTTAAGGACTACTACCCATTGTCATTCATTGACCAGATTTTGGATCAGTTAGCGGGTAGGGAAATCTATTCGTTTATGGATTGCTGTTTTGTATATAAACAGATGGCTATTGCGGAGGAAGATAAATTGAAAAAGACATTTATTACTGTCTTTGGTACCTTTGCATATCATGTGATGACCTTTGATTTATGCAATGCACTTGGGTATTGGCAATGAACAGCTAATAAGACATTTGGTGATATCTCCCCAGAAGAGTTAAAAGTCTTTATTGATGATTTGGGGGAAGCCACCACAAGGGAGTGACAACTGATTATTCTGAGGGACTGTTTGGAGCATTATAGATAGTTCTACATTGCTCTTAACCCTAGAAAGTGTGTATTTGGAGTGCCCTATGGGTTGTTACTCGATCATGTGGTTAGTTCAGCTAGTATTGCCACTGACCTTGGAAAGATAAAGGTTATAGTCTCCATGAGCATGCCGCATACTCCAAAAGAGGTGCACAACTTTTTGTCCATCAGTAGGATATTATTGAAGATTCATCAATGCACTAGCGAAAAGAGCATTGCCATTGACAAACTTTCTATCTTTTAACTGTTTGTTTGAGTGGAATGAAGCTTGTCAAGTATCCTTTGAGGTTGTGAAGCAGGAATTAGCTAAAGTGCCAATCCTAATAGCACCTTGAAGAGGTGAAGCATTCTATATATTTTCAGCAGCCATAATGCATAATATCAACTATTGTTTAGCTCAAATTTGGGAGGAGAAATGGTATCATCCAATTGCCTTTGCTAGTAGGAAATTGGGGGTATCTAAAGTTAATTATATGTACATGGAGAAATTGTGCCTTTGAATGGTCTTTGCGACAAAGAAATTTAGGCATTATATTCTCTATGAGAATGTAGTATTCTTTACGAAGGCAAAAGGTCTCGGATTGTTACTAAACAAGTTCCAGCTGCCTGACCATTTAGCAAAGTGGTTAATCACTTTGCAAGAGTTTGATTATGAGATTAGGAGCAAGCCATTGAAGGTGCAGGGTATTGTAGAATATCTTGTGGATTTCAAGGATCCAAAGGAAATTCAAGCTTAGGGAAGTGATATTGAAGGTCTATTTAAAATCGATACAGCTTCCATCCCTTCCTGGTATGCGGCTATAATGCATTATTTATCTACATGAGGATTTGGGTTTGCTTTATTGAAGTCTGAAAAGAGAAAGATTAAGCAACAAGCATTACACTTTTTTATTATAGTGGGTGTCTTGTATTAGAGAGGAGTAGATTATCTCTATCATCATTGTGTAGTACCCGATGAGGTACCATTTATTCTATTCAGCATGTGGGGGACATTTTGCTGGCTGCCTTGCTACCCAAAAAGCTCTTCGTGCTAGATATCGGTGGCCATCGATCTTCCAAGTTGCTTTCAGTTATGTTAAGCATTGTGATGTTTGTCAAAGACACAATGCAAGGGAAAATCATAGGCAATCTCTAAATCCCATTTTGGTTATATTACCCTTTGAAAAATGGGATATTGATTTTGTGAGAGACCAATATATCCTTTATCAACTACACGAAATCAGTATATTATTGTAGCAACGGACTACTTTACAAAGTCTGAAGCTCAAGCAACGTGAAGGATAATGCTAAGGAGATGGCCAGTTTGGGTTATAGTGCCCTTGACTGAAGCTTTGAAGATTAAGCACAACAAGACTGCCCCACATAACCCTTAAGAGAATGGCTAGGTTGAGAGTACAAATAAACAACTGGTGGGAATCGTATCCAAGATAGTATCAGAAAGCAAGCACGACTAGGATAAGAAATTATATGTGGTAGTGTGGGCTTACAACATGACATTCAGGAGAGCCACAGACCACACCCCGTTCAAGCTAGTGTATGGGGAGCAACGTGTTTTGCCATTAGAAATAGAGCTCCCCAGTGTGTGTTTTGCCCTGAATCATTTGTTGGGAAAGGGAGAAGCGTTATAGGAACTGTATACTTCTTTGGCACATCTTAATGAGATTCGGTTGCAAGCTTTACTACATCAAGAAGTAGGGAAGATGAGAATGAAAGCCCTTCATGATCTTCGAGCTAAGAAGTACAAATTTGTGAAAGGTCAGTTAGTGTTATATTATGATGCTTTTGTCGGGAGCTCTTTCGAGGAAAATTAGAACCCAAATGGGATGGACCATACAAGATTGTACATTTAGGAAAGAATGGCTCTACAGCCCTTCTAGCATATTTGCAAGTGGTAGAGTTTAAGACTAAAGTTAACTTTAATAAGCTGAAGCCTTACTATGTGTAAGGGCCGACGTTGGGCTTGGTGCCTATGTAGGTCTGTTCTTTAGGATTCAGCTTTAACATGCAGTAGATATCAAGATGAGTGGATGTGACGCATTATTCCCTATCTGGAGTATCCGTGTCATGGCATGGCTGGAGCATGAGGGATAAGCCTTAGTTCACTCTTATCTCTATGTTAGAGTATATTTTTTACCACTTTTACAAGAAAAACACATGAAAAAATTGCTTTCTACACCTACCAACCCACGTATAACCTAAAGGATAGGGAGGAGGGGTTTTGAGGGTGAGTAATGGGGCTAATAACATTCAAAATTTTGATCTATTTTCTTGTGCATATCATATAGGACGTTTATATTTTAAGTTTAAGAGGGACAAACATCACGAGAATACTCGGTGCTGACCTTTAGCAACACAACCTTACGTATAGGGTGAAATCATTGAAAGAAATATCTTTGCACCTCACAATGTTGATTGAAATCATAAAATGTTTGAGCACTAGGGTTCATACACACTTGCCTTGTGCATATCACATGGTATCGTTCGTGGATGCATTGCAATTGTTTTCTTATACACATGACCTACGTGGAGTATGTGAGATACCTAAGCTGTAGGTTTAGACGATCGATTTTCTTGGGAAACTATTAAGTGAGGAAATATCTTATCTCCTAGAATGTCTAAAAACAAGAGTGGAGTTTGTGATGTACGTATTATTTATGTTAGCAATGCATCGAGGGGTCAATCCTCGAGGTGTAGGAGAGTTGTAGTGGGGCCACAGCATTCAACCAAGGGGTGCCTCCTTCTGTTTGTGCTTACGAGGTATTTTACAACGATATATGTGTAGGGACTTCCTCTGAGTAGCGTGGGGAAGGCTTAACCATTGGATTACAATCCAAAACAAACATGAATTTCATGAAAGAAATTAGGGCAGTGTGTCCCTTAGACGCACCTGGTCGTGGCCGAGAGGATGTGTTCTTTGAGTATAGAGAGGCCCGACTAGTACTTAGAGCCAATGTCAGGGACCCGTTTTAGGTCTCAACAATACTTGAAAAATATACTTCACGAAAAAAAACAACATATGATGACACAAGAAATGAAATATGTTTGTGTGTGTGTGTGTGTGTGTGTGTGTGTGAGAGAGAGAGAGAGAGAGGGGGGGAGGGGGAGGGGGAGGGGGAGGGGGGGAAGAAGACATAAGTCTAGGAAGAATAGAGAGGGGGAATTTCTAGAGGAAAGAAATTAAGAGATTGAGAGGAGATATTGACAGAAAAAAATTTAAGACAGAGATTAAAAAAGATGAGAGAAAATAAAAGAGAAAATTTTTTTAAGAGTGAGGTGTGAGAGAGAGAGAGTTTAGAGAAGGACCGAGAGAGTAAAAAAGAATTTAGAGAGAGAGCAAGAGGGAGAAGAAAAGAATCTAAGGGGGGAATGGGAGGGGCAAGTGTGTATGTATGGAGAGAGAGAGAGAGAGAGGAGAGAGAAAATAAGTAGAGGAAAAAATTAGAGAGAGAAGGAAAATGGAGGGGAGAGAGAGGTAGAAAGATTAGAGAGAATAGAATAGAAATGGACAAAAAGAGGGGGTGGGGGGGGAGGATAGAGAAGGAAAGAAAAGAGAAGAGGAAAGGAATCAAGAGAACGAAATATAGTGTGTGAGAAAAAAGTGAGAGAAGTGAAGTTTCTGCACAATATGGAAGAGAAGTTGCATACAAAAACTTCACTTCCCTCACAACGCCCCTTCAATTGCCGCAAAGCAATATCCATATGGGAAGCACGCAATGAATGCTAATTCTTAATTATTAACACATTATTCACACAAAGTGTATAAAATAAACCCAGCATATGTGGCTCATATTAAGTTATATCCTATTGATTTCCATGAATGATCATCAATGGATGCTGCTCAACAATTATGGTTACACGTGGTACCTTGAATTAGAATCTAAGATTGCTCAATTTGTAATGCAAGCTTAGTAAAGTTAAATATGTTTAATGTGGAAAGCATGTGTGCAAATATACAATCTCTCATGTGCTTCAAATTAATACCCAAAAAAAGTCATCACTATTTACATGTTAATCAAATTAATGCACAAAACAAACCACATCACCATTTGCACAACATGTGAAATGCATACTAAGAGTGCACAACCAATTTATCGATATTCACAAATCACCATCCTGAAACAAAGTTGTTTATTTTATAGTAAAAACTCTCTCTCTCTCTCTCTCTCTCTCTCTCTCTCTCTCTCTCTCTCTCTCTCTCTCTCTCTCTCTCTCTCTCTCTCTCTCTCTCTCTCTCTCTCTCTCTCTCTCTCTCTCTCTCTCTCTCTGTGAGATCCCTCTATCAATTATAAGCTCCTTTACATAAGCTTGCGAACATGAGAGTAACACAATGTTATGAAACCATGACTTGATGTATTATACTCTACTTGTGAGTCATATTACAAAACTAATACTTATATTAAAAAGGAAAGGAAGAAGTCTTCAGTGAAATGTAGAGCCCAAGTAGAAGCACAAAAGAAGAAGCAAGAGCTATGGCAAATGGAGAGAGAGAGAGAGAGAGAGAGAGAGAGAGAGAGAGAGAGCATATGTGGGAACTCCAACAGTCACAATGTATGATTGACCTTTCCTTATTCAATAGTCACTGAAAGAATGAAAAATAAAGTGATTGTGATGGGTTCCTACTACCTGCAATGTACTGGTACAGTCATAATTTGTAGCCGGCCTTCCTTTATTCAACAATCGTTGAAAAAGTAAAGAATAAAGTGACAGTGATGTGCACCCACCACCTGTAGTGTACAAGTATACAGTCATGGTGCATGAGGTGGCATAGGCACAGACTCCTTTACCCCCAACAAGCTCCTACTTAATGGTGAATGTGTCTCAAGTGAGGAGAGAACACGAAAACAAAGTATAAATGTACATAAAGTATAATAGGATGAGGAATATTAATAGGATGAGGAATAGACATCATCTCATCCTATTCCCATCATCTTCCTAAGCAAGGCAAAATGTTTCATCGAGAAACTTTTAGTGGGCGAAACTACAAGATTCTCATTAAACAAGATCTTAATAAGCTTAACTGACTTATCCTTTACCACCTCCCTAATAAAGTAATAGCACACCTCAATATGGCTTTGTCTTTGCATGGAGGATCAAATTTGACTGAAAAGCACTCATAGAATCCAAATGCAGTGTAGGACTAACAATAATACCAAGTTTTCCACCAAATGGCCTAAGCATAAGGCCTCCTTGTGAGCCTCAATGTGGTGGCTGCAATATACTCTATCTCAATAGTAGATAAGATCATATATTTTTGCACTCTAAATCTAAGAAATATCACCTCTAGCAAAAGTGAAGATATACCTAGAGATGAACTTCCTACTATTCACATGTATTGCATAGTCAAAGTGAGTATAATTTATGATTGTAATATCCTAGCCACCATAGTAAATGCTCATATTTGTAGTGCATTTTAGGTACCTCATGATACCCTTCATGGCATCTTGATGTCACTAATACCAGGTGTAGCCATATAGCATGTCAAAACTCCCATTGCAAATGCTATCATGGCATACATCAAACTTCCCACTACATATTAGGGATCTTGGCCATCTCGGCCTTCTACTTATTTCATTGGGGGCGGCCAATAGACTTAACATCCTACATATGAAATTGCTCAAGCACCTTTTGTATGTAGGCATGTTCTAAAAGGTAAAGAAGCCCCTTAGAGCAAAATCATATATGATACACATACCAAGAATATATGAGGCCTAACCCATGTCCTTTATCTCAAAGATCTTCTTGAGTTAAGACTTTAAAGCATCTAGCTCATTATGAGCTCTCCCAACAATCAATATATCATCGACTTAAAGCACCAAGTTAATAAGGCTACTATCACGAGCCTTCTTCATGTAAAGACATGGATCCATATCGGTACGAGTATATCCTTGAGAATGCATTAAAAAATCAAACTTATGGTACCATTCTATGGATGCCTACTTAAGGCCATAAAGGCTCTTTCTCAACGTGTACACTAGGTGTTCCCTGCCATTTTCCATAAAGCCCATAGGCTACTACATTAGATATCATCATGCAAGTCCCCATGTAGAAATGTCATTTTCACATCCATTTGATAAGGGTATAGATCTAACTATGCAACCAAGGCCAAAATCAATCATAGGGTAGTCATCTTACCTATAGGAGAAAAGACTTCATCAAAGTCAACACCGTGCTCCTACTTATCACCCTTAGTAACCAATCTAGTCTTATATACTTGCTTGGGGCATCTAGCGATACTCTCAACTTGTATACCCATTGCATAGCAATGCATATTTCCCACTAAGAAACCAAATACCATGTATGATTACTTTGTAGTGAATCAAACTCAGATTGTGTGGCCCTCTCCCAAGAGTAACTATCACCTTTGCACATTGCCTCCTTATAAGTAAAGGATTCACTAGAATGTGTCACCATAACATAGTCCATGGAGAGCTCAAAATGATCAAGATGACATCTATCTCTAGTAGACTATCACAAAATGGGATGTGGAGACTATACATCATGTCCAACATTATGATCATAGGCCACTAGATCATTGATTGGAGGTTGTCTATCTAGTTGTACCATAATAGGAGACTCCTCTCTAAAAGATCATCCTATGTACATCAACTACTTGCTTAGGCTACTTATACATCTACTCCTCATGGAAAATAACATCGTGGTTGTGAAAAAGATTTTGAGCCTACAAACCCCATAGACAATAGTCCATCTCACCTATATCCCCACATAACCAAGAAAGATGCATTTCACTAACTTAAGATCTGGCTTTTTACATTTGTCCTTGGGTATATAGTAGAAAGCCTCATATCCAAGGACTATAAGATGTGCATATGAGGGAGGTTTTCCAGACCATACCTTCTCTACAAACTGACAACCAATAGTAGTACATGAGGATCCATTTATCAAATGTAGGGTGGTAGTAATTGCCTCAACCCAAATATATTATGATAAGCCTGCTTGACTAAGTATACTTTAAACTCTTTCCTGAATGGTCTTGTTCATGTGCTTGGCAACACCATTCTAAGGTGGTGTGTATGCAACAGTCGACTGATGCTTAACACCCCTGTCATCCTAGGGTGCGGTCTATGCGATGGTCAACTAATGCTTAATATCCCTCTCATCAAAAAACTACTAAAACTACTTTAGGAAGATGCTCATCCCCATGTTAAATGTTAGGCACTTTTGTTAATACTCAAACTGGTTCTCAAAACAAGAGCAAGTCAATGATGAAAGGTTGGTAAAACATGTGATTTCTGCTTAATATAGGATATGCTTAGACCTTATGTGAAGAGTAATGAACAATGAATGTGACAAAGTACTTTGTATCACCCAATGCCTGATAGGGCATGGGACCACATACATCAAAATGCGAAAGAGTTAGAGGCTCAACCATGTGTGTAATGCTAAACTTCTTACGAGAACTACGAATTTGCTAGCCATATAGACAATGGTCACAAGAATTAAAATATTTGTACTCAAGGTGGAAGATACTGTAAACAAGTAAGTATTTTTATTCCCTTTAAGGACATGTGCCCAAGGCAATGATGCCATAGAGATACATGCGATGTGTTAGCCACAACCAAAAGATGATTAAGAGACCCAGATAGAAATAAAAGATAGAGGCTTCTAGCCTTGGAACCTCTAGTAAAGACTAGGTTCCCATGGGTATTCTTTCATGTAGAATCACAAAAGTTGTACATGTGTGTGTCATTGAATAAGTTGGTAGACTTGACCTAACCATAGTTAGATGATGGTTAGTTAAACCTAGAGTAACTCTCTCTTTCAGTGTGTGACTAAGTGGATGAATAATGAGAAGATAATCAAGATGAGATGAAGGCTCATGATTCTACTCCACTCTTTGTCTCTCCCTCTCGTCTAATATGGTATCAAAGCCATGCTAGGTGGGCTCTCTGGAGCAGGAGGCATTGAAGAAAACCTGAAGAAAGTGAAGATCATGGAATTTTGAAGCACATGCAGGGTGCCATTTTTCTTGAAAGGTAGGCATTGGTTCATTACGGTTCCCATTTGTTCAAGTGTTGGTCATGACTTATTTGGGAGTCTTCTAAGGCTTGTTTAAGTAGCATAGTGTTGATCACAACCACCATATGCATTTGATTCGTGGAGAAGAAGCTCAGGACTTGTTCACACCAGTTGCGCCTGCTGCTGGATACATTTGAATGTTGGCTACAAAATCATCATGTGGAGCACTTGTCAAGTGGTATAAAGCTTAAATGCACACCTTAAAAGGTACTGGAAGGGAGTACTTAGCAAATGCCATTGTGGGAGCTCATCCATGAGTTGTAACAGGGAATTACAAATCTAAAATACATCTTGAACTACTGTACACAGACAGTATACATCACTTACTTGGCATTGGAAAGAAGTCGGAGCCTTTTGACATGCTTGGAAGGCTTCATTGGAACAGAGATATGCTTATATAGACATATTTATTGGTTGTAATACTTATGATTTGGAATCTTTAGTCAAAATACTCAGATCCAAGAGTTTTTTTTACTGGTTGGAAAACTGTCAAAATTTGTGGGCAATAAGCACTTAATGGTCTTGTAACATTGGATGACTTTGGTTAGCTTATGTCTACTGTATGTCTTGGTATATGGCCTACAAATGTCTTGTGGATCAAGAAGGGAATTGAATGAAAATTTCTTGGACTGAAACAAATGTCTTAACATGGTCTTGAATGGCTATGAATAGTAAATGCACTGTATAACACTAGTTCTTGAAGTCAGGACACTGTTGGGAGCTGACAGGTATATGCATTAATTCTAATGTATGGTGGCATATGTATATGACAACTTGAGGAGGTTTTGGAATAAGATACCTTGTGTTTTGATGAACATTTGCTGATTGCAACCTATGAACATGTGTTTTGACACTTGTACTTGCTGGTTATGCACTGATTTGTGCTCGTACGGTCATATTTGGACTGCTACATGTACTAGCATATGTCTATGAAGTTTTGGAGCATGTACGACTTGTATATGCCTCAAGTTTGGCTTTAAATCAAATGCGGTCACTGACAATTTACAGATTTCAAATTGCATGTATGCACTCTGAGAGTAAGGTTGCATGATACAAAGTATACAAAACTACATGGTCAATGTATTGATGGATGTACCTACAGGTTATGCCACATGTTTGTGGATGGTTATGAGATGTTAATGAACTGAAATACCATGTTTATAGCAGTGAGCTTGTTGCAGAAAACTGTCATAAACAGTTAAAGGTTGCAATTAGTTAGTCGAACTTGTTGGCTTGCAAGAAGTCAAGTATTGACATAGTCTATTGCAACATGGCAAATGCACAGGACATTGATAAACTTACACAAATTGTTGTTGGTGAAAAGCTGGATAACAAGAATTTTGCCTTGTGGAAGTTTTGTATGAAGAATTTCTTGGTCAATAGAGGTTATTGGGATCTATGCACTGGTGATGAAGCAAAACCTGAATTGATGATGGTTGACACATGATCAGAGAAGAGCTCATAAACAGTGGACAGAGAGAGCATGCAAAGTGCTACATTGGTTTTTTTAATGTATATCTGATGCTATGGCAATACAGATCACTGGATGTGATTCCACAAAAGTGATGCTAGGAGGCATATTCCATGATAGATTCCATGAGGTTTTGCGGTGGATACCATCAAATTATATTTGTTGCCGAGGCTCATACACAAGGTGGATTCCTTATGCAAAAAGTCGATGGGGACGCCTGTCCTTTTCGGACGTCTTGTTAATTTAATGTGCAAGTGGGTGATTCCATAGTAGGTGATTCCATCGTGGGTGATTCCGTAAAATATATATTTAAATTAATGGACGTTTATAAGTTTAAAGTGTGCACTCGTAATAAACTAAGGTTAGGATTGAGTTCTAACCAATTTATTTATTTTGTAGCTGAAGACTGCTAGGTATTCACTTTTGTCGGTTTAATTTTATTATTTTCTAACAATTGTGAATGCTTCAATTGATGTGTAGAGCAGGTAGCAATGGCATTGGGAAGCACTGGGCGATAACGTGTATTCAAGTTATTTAGAAAAAATTATCATTTTGATGGACGCGCATCTTAGACGTGGCGTCAATATTTATTTTGATGCACTTATTTATTGAAACGTCTGACATTTATTTATTATTTTGTATGCACATGGGTGCATGATTTAAATATTTGTTATTGGACATTGTATTTGGGCACAGTCCCACTCTTTGGGCACCCAATCACTTTAATTCTTTAGTGAGACAAAAGCACACACAAAAGCTAAAGCGTGCTAATTGTAAATTGGGCTATTTTTTGAGCTTGGAGATGAATAATATATCAAATACATGCTTTGTGGAGCGCTCACACAAGGCATGGGGGGAGATTGTACCCAATTAGTCTTTTGCTTCATGTCGTGTAAGTCTTCTCTCTTGTTTTTTGTGCAAAAGTAGAATTCTTTTGTTCTTGGGAACCTTCCGGCGCTCACTACGTACGCATACAGCATCCGATCTGTGCATCAGTGGTATCAAAGCGAAGCTGAGATTGAGGGCTTCCAATCACTTACCATCTCGAGTGAAGGCGAAGCTCCTGGAACGATCGAGCTCTACAATCAGTCTCACAGCAATCCGTCAATACCAGCGTGTTCCTGGCAGTGAAGAACCCCCTGCTACAGTGTTGGATCGCGAAGAACCTCTCCTAGGAAGCGGAGGACTACCTCTGAAGATCTTTTGTAAGTCTCTTTGCTAAAAAGCACAAAGAAGATTAAGCTTTGAGTTAAAAGCTTGATAAGCTTTATTTAAAAAGCTTCAAAAAAATTTCGAAACGCTGTGTGAAGGTGTCTTTGTTGGTGATGATTGCGCCGACGGCATGCCGCCGTCCTGATCGACTAATTTAAAATCATTAAGCTTTGACTAAAGCTTAAGGTTATTGAATTTCCTAAAGACTAAAGCTTCTAAGCTTTACACAAAGGCTTTGATTCAATTTTCAGCCCCTCCCATAGTGCTTGTTCATATACAGTTAGTCTCAAACGGATTCTCAACTTCCTGGCAAGCCCCTGTTCACACCTGGGGACTGACAGAGTTCAATGGCTACCTCTCACATAACCGATGCGCCATCCATATCTATGGGTGTAGTGAGCTTACCTCCATGCCGTTCGAGTTACCTCCTCTCCCGCGCACTCTGGTAGCTCCACGATCCAAGTGCAAGCTTCAAGCAAGCTCCATCCTCAAGCTCCATGCTCAAAGCTCCATTGCCGCGAGCAAGACAAGAGAAGAGAAGAGAAGAGAAGAAGAGAGGAGAAGATGGAGAGCTTCTCCTCCTCGGTCCCTCACCCTCACTCGCTCCCTCACACTCTCACACTCCCTCTCTCAAGCACAAGCTCAAGCAAGCAAGAACATGAAGAAGAATAAGAAGAAGAGAGCTACTTTTGGCCACACACAAGAATGAGCTTCTCATTCACTTTTCAACTTTATATACAAAACCCTAAATCCCTTTTGGGCGATCATCCCCTTTTTTACATGGCCGGCCGTAGCCTAGGCCCTTTTTCCCATTGTCCTTCTATCTTCCTAGCTTCCTTTCCACCGCCCGTCTACATTTACAAATTGCACGGGTGAGAGCCCGACGCTCCTTGAATTAAACCATGATGCGCTTGCGCTCTTTTACAAAAGTTTTGACTTGCGCTTTTCCTTGTGCGCCTTTTTCCCTTATTTAGGACTCTTCTCCTTGTGCGTCTTTGTCTTCCATTTCTCTTTGCCTTGGCCTTTGTCTTTGTCTTCTGCTTTAGCTTTTCCAGATTTTCCACCTTCGTTCGTTTGAGGGTTAACAATCCTTTTGGAAGAAGACCATGATATCAATTTCAGCATCCGCAAAGAAGAAATACTGCAAAAAGCCATTTTAAAAAAAGAGAGAGAAATAAGCCTTATAAACCCGACTTTGAGCTACGCTCATCCCGCTAACAAGATTTTGAGTGTGTGAGGTCTTTTGGAATTTTGCAGGGTGTCCGATCAAACCATGGAAGCTTTTATGGCCAAAGCTGATTTACTAGAATCAACGATGGAGCAAAAACTGAATCTAATTATGATGCAGCTTCAAGAGGAACAAAGAGCACCTCAAACTTTGCAAGCTCAATTGGCCAATCTGCAACGATCTACCACCAATCAAGATGGACCGCAATTTGAAGATCTTATACGACGTACAATCGATGCAACACTTGAAGCGCAATCTATTCGGAAAGAAACAAAGATAAGTAAAAAAAAATCAAATTTCGTACTTTCAATGGGTCACACGATGGAAAGACTGTACTTGCTTTTATCAGTCAATTTGATGATTATTTCCATGAAGAATAGTATGCTGAGAAAGACAAAATTAAGTGTGTCACTAATCATCTAGTGGTGGACAGAGCATCTCTATGGTGGACTATTGTCTGTAAAAGCATTGATTGTCCTATTACCTGGGAGACTTTCCAAAAGAAATTTATGTATAATTTTCTTCCACCCCAATTTCACGAAAAAGCAATCAAACAGTGGGATCTTCTGTAACAGAGAAATCGTGAGCCTATTTCACAATATGCCGAGCATTTTTTGGAATTCTTTATTACAACTTCGAATGCTCGAAGATGTACCTGAGGCAACCTATAAATGCAAGTCTATGTCTGGCTTACTTGGACATTTTTATGCGGAGGTGAACATGTTCAAGCCAACAACTCTCGAAGATGCAATTTCCTTGGCCCATGACACTGAAGACAAAATTCAAGGACAAAAGAAGCGACCACAACAATTTCCAAATAATGGTAACTTTGGTTCAAAACAATTCAATTCAAATTTTTGAAGATTCAATCAAAACCGTTTCCTTCCATCTTCATTCTATAAATCTTGGATACAACCCCCTACATTACCATCAAACACAAATCCAAATCCTAAGCCATCTTTCCAGCCAAATCCCAACATTCCTAAACTTTTCGCTATTACCAATAATGTATCTAAGGCCAAACCCATAGTCTATTACAAATGTCATCAACCTGGATATCTAGCAGTGAATTGTCAATCCAAAAAGTCAACTATTCACATCAACTATTTGGGAGCAATAGAAGATGAATAACATGAAGAAATGCTAGATTTCACGGAAGACGATGACGATATCGGTACTACTTCAGATACTTTATCACGTATGCCAAATCTCCATTCTTTATTAATGATGAAATGTCTTGTGTATGGTAAAGAAAAGACTGTTTTACATGATGATGGGAGCACACATGATTTTATTTCTACAAAATTGGTCAAAGAATTAAATTTACATATTGTTTCTACTCACTATCGCATCAAGGCTGCATTCTTAGGCACTAGATACAATGGAACACAAGAAGTGCATAACTTAGAAATTAAAATTGGTGATTATGTTGAACGTAGAAATTTCTTAGTTGTGCCTTTGCTATCTAGTGACATTATCTTAGGAATGCCTTGGTGTCATTAGTATAATCCCGATATAGATTATTCCACACATTCAATGAAGATTCATTCTAATGGGAAACAAATCACATTGCATGGTATCCATGCTTTTGATAATTTTCCATTGCTTAGTCATACACAGGCTAAACATACATTACGAAAAGGTAGCAAATCCTACTTAATATGGGTGAATGAGATTGAAGTTAAAGAAAATCAGATGCATTCTAGGCACGCACAATTTCTTTCACAATTTCAAGATTGTTTTGTTGCTGACTTACTACCTAGCTTACCACCTATACATCCCGAAGATCACAAAATAGACCTAATTCCTAGATCACAACCACCATGTAAAGCACCATATAGACATAACCAAATTGAACAGAAAGAAATTCAAGCCCAAGTTGAAGAATTGTTAACCCGAGGACTCATTAGACCCAGTAGTTCTCCATTTGGTACACCTGTCCTATTAGTAAAGAAGAAAAACAATACCTATAGGATGTCCATTGATTATCGTGCCCTAAATAAGATCAGTGCTAAGAATAGATATCCGATTCCTAGGGTAGATGATCTTATGGAAAAACTATAAGGATCTACTATATTTAGCAAGATAGATCTTAAATCTAGATACCATCAAGTACAATTGGACACATCTGATATATTCAAAACTGCATTTAGAACACAATTTGGACACTATGAATTCCTTGTTATGTCTTTTGGTTTAACTAATGCACTAGCCACATTCAGTCGTATGATGAATCGCATATTTTTAAAGCATCAACATTGTGTCATTGTTTTCTTTAATGACATATTGGTTTTTCAGTAAGAATGAAAACGAGCATTATGAACATTTATATTTGATTTTCAAATTGTTAAAAGAAAATCAATTATATGCTACTCCTGAAAAGAGTGAATTTTTTCAAACACAAATTGAATACCTAGGACACATTGTTTCATCTGAAGGTATTAAAGTTGACCCTAAAAAGATAGAAGCAATTTTGAATTGGCCGATACCTAAAAATGTGCACAAATTACTTAGGTCTTGCTAGCTTTTACATAAAATTTGTGAGAAAATTTTCATTGCTTGCATTACCTTTGACAAAATTATTAAAGAATGGCATTGTGTATCATTGGTCCGACAATCAATAAAAGTCCTTTGATTTACTGAAACATGCTTTAACTCATGCTCCTGTATTGCAATTACCTGACTTCAATAGACCATTTTTCTTGGTAGTCACTCATGCTAGTGGATATGGAATAAGAGCAGTCCTTGTGCAAGATTCCCATCCCATAGCCTACTCTAGCTGCAAACTTAAGCATTCTACCTATGATAAGGAATTGCTAGCTATAGTACAAGCTTTACGTTAATGGAAACACTATTTAATGGGATTTGAATTCATGATCAAAACTGACCAACAAAGCATTAAACATCTCCTTAGTCAACCACAAATATCTGACCGACACATTAAATGGGCTACTTTTATTCAAAGTTTTCATCCACTCATACAATATCAACCCGGAAAAGAAAATGTTGTTGCCGATGCTTTAAGTAGAAGACCGACTATTCATAATATCTTTATAATATCTTTTGAATCTCTTCTCCCTATGAAAGATACCTATGACCAAGACCTTAGTTTTCAAGCTGATTGGAATAACTTAGTTGCAAATAACTGGATTCCAATTAATTCATTGTCTTACGCTGATGGATTTATGTTCTATGAAAAAAGATTATGTGTAACTGTTCCGTTTCGATCATTTGTTTTGTATGAAATTCATTGTCCCCCATACCAAGGCCATAGAGGAATTATTTCTATTGTGCGTACACTGATTGAAGATTTTTATTGGCCACACATGGAATTTGATGTATCTAACTTTGTATCTGAATGTTTAATTTGCCAAAGAGTTAAATGACACCATGGTAAACAATATGGTTTATTAATGCCTTTACCAATTCCAAAACAACCATGGAACAAATCTCAATGGATTTTATCACTGGTTTGCCTAACTCTAAAGCTAATCATGACATGATTTGGACTATTGTCGATAGGTTTAGCAAACAAGCATATTTCATTCCATGCAAGAAAACATTAACTGTATCTCAAGCTGCTCAATTGTTTTTGAAAACTGTTTTCACTAATCATGGTTTACCAAAAGTTATTATTTCTGACTATGATTCTAGATTCTGCAATAATTTTTGGATTACTTTGTTTGCTAATTTAGGAACAAAGATTGATTTTTCATCTGCATTTCATCCTGAAACAAATGGGCAAACTGAAGCTACTAACAGTACCATTTTAGATCTTTTGCGTGCATACACAATTTCAAAACCACAAACATGGGATACACATTTACATTTACTTCAGTTTGCATACAATAATACACCACATACAACTATACAAAAAGCACCATTTGAAATCATTTATGGATATAGATTGCCTACACCTGTTACATCATTGTCAAACAAAGTTCAAGTTGCTGATGATATTGCTAACATACATGCTACTATTTTTTATGAAGTTAAAGTTATGATTGTGAAAGCCTAGCAATCATATGCAAAACAAGCTAATAAGAAAAGAAAAGCTACGAGTTTCAAAGTTGATGATTATGTTTGGTTACGCATTGAAAAGAGAAGATTACAAAGTGTTGACAAACACCCTGTTGTAAAGTTAGCTTCTAGATTTTATGGACCTTTCAAGTTCAATCACAAAATCAATGATAATGCATTTAAACTAGAATTACCACAACACTGGAAAATCCACAACACTTTTCATATCAATTTGTTACAACCTTTTAGAGGCCAATTACCTGTACATCCTGTCTATGAAGACCCTCCTTTGCTAGAAGAAAAAACTGAAATCCTTGCACTTGAAACTATTCTAGATACTGACTTTATGACCACTAGAACTGGCCATAGATATTCTAGATATTTGGTTAAGTTTAAAAATCATCATGTTGAAGAGGCCCAATGGATGCGCGCTCAAGACCTAAGTGCTTACCCCTCACTGTTGGCTCCACATTGAGCTAATAGCAATTGAGAACAATTGCTATCCCACCCCGGGGGTATGATGCTAAGAGGCATATTCCACAGTGAATTCCGTGACATTTTGCAGTGGATTTCGTAAAATTATATTTGTTGCCGAGGCTCATACACAAGGTGGATTCCTTGTGCGAAAAGTCGATGGAGACGCTTGTCCTTTTCGGGCGTCTTGTTAATTTAATGTGCCGAAGCAAAACGCTAAGGAGATGACCAGTTTTATTATGGAGCAACCATTTTGGTCCACCTAAGGAGATAGTGTTTGATCGAGGGATACACTTCCTGAATAAGGTTATAGTAGCTTTGACAGAAGCTCTGAAGATTAAACACAATAAAACTACCCCATATAATGCGCAATGAAATGGTCAAGTTGAGAGTACGAATAAACAACTTGCATGGATCTTATCTAAGATAGTGTCTGAAAGTAAGCGAGATTGGGATAAGAAATTGTATGTGATGGTTTTGGCTTACAATACGACATTTAAGAGAGCTACAGGCCACATCCCATTCAAGCTGGTATATAGGGAAGAGTGTGTCTTCCCATTGGAAATAGAGCTACCCACTGTGCGATTCACTCTCAATCATTCATTGGGTGAAGCAGAAGCATTGCAAGAAATATTTATTTCTCTTGCGCATCTTGATGAAATTTGATTGCAGGCTTTATTACATCATCCCCTCTGGAAGAAGAGAATGAAAGTACTCCATGACCTTCGAGCTAAGAAATATAAATTTGTGAAGGGTTAATTGGTGTTGTACTATGATGCTCGTTGTGAGTTATTTCCTGGTTAATTAGAACCCAAATGAGATAGCCCATACAAAATTGTACATATAGAAAATAATGGCTCTATAGCCCTTTTAGCAGATTTTGCAAGGGGTAGAGTTTAAAAATACAGTTAACTTGAATAAGTAAGCTAAAGCCTTACTACGTGTAAGCGATGATATCGGACTTGATGCCTGTGCAGGTCCTTCATGATTCAACTTTACCTTGCAGTAGGTACCAAGACAATCGAATGGGAAGAATTATTCCTTATCTTGAAGCATCCATATTTAGAGTAGCGTTATCATCAAGGTCGAGTGATCTAATGGACTAAAGGTTAAAAGGTTATTGAGTGGCAAGACAGATCTTTCACGTGGGATATTAGGGTCTACTACCACCATTGTCAAAGGATTTTTACAAGTATTCCTATCAAGTTCAACAAGGAAGGAGGGATTGTACCTGTTATACATCCTCTCTCTTGGCTCGATTTTGATTATCATGAGTACGAGTGAGCTAATTAGTATGGCATGGCCTATCACTGAAGTCTAGGTCTATACTTTGTATTTTGACGAAGCTTCTAGAGGGTTTGCTAAATATACAAGCGTTGGTGGGTGATTCCATAGCGGATGATTCCACAAAATACATATTTAAATTAATGGATGTTTATGAGTTTAGAGTGCGTACTCGTAATAAATTAAGGTTATGATTGAGTTCTAACCAATTTATTTATTTTGTAGCTGGAGATTGCTTGGTATTCACTTTTGTCAGTTTAATTTTATTATTTTCTAACAATTATGAATGCTTCAGTTGATGTGTAGAGCAGGCAGCGGTGGCGTTGGGAAGCACTGGGCGATAGCGTGTATTCAAGTTATTTAGAATAAATTATCATTTTGGTGGGCGCGCATCTTAGGTGTGGTGTCAATATTTATTTTGACGCACTTATTTATTGAAGTGCTTGATATTTATTTATTATTTTGTATGTGCATGGACGCACAATTTAAATATTTGTTATTGGACATTGTATTTGGGCACAGCCTGACTCTTTGGGCGCCCAATCGCTTTAATTCTTTAGTGGGACAAAAGCAAACACAAAAGCTAAAGCGTACTAATTGTAAATTGGGCTATTTTTTTAGCTTGAAGATGAATAATATATCAAATACATGCTTTGTGATGAGTTGCTTGCCCTACTGTTGAATGAAGAAGTGCTTGGGTTGGACACAGGTTCTAATATGTCTCAAAGTAAATACACTATCCTTTATTCTAGCCAGCATGGTAGAGGCAGCAAAGGCCGCGGGTCTTTTTGAGGTCGTACAAACACTTGAAACACCTATGGATAGCAGCAATAGAGTAATTGGCATGGCACGAATACACAAGGCCAGCGTGAATCTAGCAACTTTAAAGGCAAGGGGAGATCACCCCATGGCAGAGGTGGTAGATCATGACAGTCAAATGATCAATCCAACAAGGATAAATACTATCATTATTGCAACAAATATGGGCACATTGCCAAGGATTGTCATAAGAAACATGCAAATATGAAAGCTAAAGGAAGACAGCATGGGAATTATGCATCATCTAGCGGTGCTCATGATGATCAAGGTGATAGATTGTTTGCCATGCAGTATGTGTCCAAGAATGCACCTAGGCAGAGTAGAGATGAGAGATGGTACATTGACTCTGGGGCTTCTAACCATATGACACCCCACGGAGAGTGGTTCAATGAGTTGGTTGCAAGTTCACGTGGTTATGTGTGTATTGGGGATGACACCCAGCATGATATTCAATACACAGGAGTTGTTTCGTTGATGATGCTTGATGGCAAGAAAAAGAGCATGCATGATGTACTGCATGTATCGTCAATCACAAAGAATCTTTTGTCAATTGGACTGATGGCAAAATAGAACTTGCAAGTGAGGTTTAATAAAGATGGATGCTTTATTGAAGAATATGATAATGATTGCAGATTTATTGCTAGAGGCAGACAGGATGGCAAGATGTTTACCTTGGGCACATCCATTCCAGAACTTAAGGTAGCCATGTTTGCACATGATGAGGGTTCTATATGGGATGTTGAGATTTGGCATAAGAGGATTGGCCATGTTAATGTTCAAAAGCTGAAATCTATGAAGTAGAAGGCAGTGGTACTTAAATTGCTCAAATTCAATTATAATGACTTTGGCCATGTATGTCGTGCATGTCAATTTGGAAAGTAGGCAAGGTTTCCCTTTGTTAAGCATGTCAAGAATAGTTCGAGACCTTTGCAGTTAGTGCACTATGATGTTTGGGGTTCGTTGCATAATGCTTCATTTGGTGGTGCTTGTTATTATGTATCCTTCAATGTTGGTGGTGCTTGTTATTATGTATCCTTCATTGATGATTTTAGCTGGTACACTTAGCTATACATATTAAAACATAAAGATGAAGTGTTTGATGCATCCAGAGATTTCAAGAAGCATGCTGAAAATGAGTTGGGCAACTATATTTCTTGTCTTAGGTTAGATGGAGGTGGAGAATATGTCTCACGGGAGTTTGACAAATATCTTGCAAAGTATGGGATTAGAAGACAGCTTCCTTGCAACTATACACCGCAGCAAAATGGTGTAGCAGAGAGGGCACTTAAAGGTATTTGGTTGCATTGCATATTCTTGATGAAAAGAGGAAGAAATTGGATCCCAAAGCTGTCAAGAGTGTGTTTTTGGGTTATGCACAAGATATGAAAGCTTATAAATGCTATGTGTTGTCTACTCATGAGACATTGATAAGCAGAGATGTTGTTTTTGGCGAGTTGGCTTCATGGTATGGGAATCCTGTTGCAGTGGCTACATATGGATCAGCCAGCACTAGTAATGCTGAAAATACCCCTGTAGTTAGTACATCTATGAGTGGTCTAACAGGTGATGTGTCATCTATAGTAAGCCCTTGGCCAGGACGATTGTGGAATCGCACTCCTACATCCACTGACACGAACATGTCAATGAGGGGAAGATTGGATAAGGGAAAAGAAAAAATTTTCGAGGATGTAACATGTCCGATTACTACTGCAAGTTATGAGTCGTCCAGTAGTGATAGCTTGGACAGTGAGTTGGGGATTCCTTTTGTTATGACGCCTGGTGCAAGGCAAAATTGGTATGTACCGCCTCATGAGAGGCAAGCTCAGAGTGAGCCACTGTTGAGGAGATCTAAGAGGGTCAGAAGACTAGTTGATAGGTACACATACACTGGATATTTAGCCTGTCATTATGCCTAGATGACTAAGGTGACAGGTTTCAAAGAACCCACTAAGTTTAATGAGGCAGTTGCAAATGAGAACTGGTGTGCTGTTATGGACAAAGAGTATTCAGCTTTGGCTGAAAATGGAACATGGAATTGGTTCAGTTACCTGAAGGCAAAGTCCCCATTGGTTGTAAATGGGTGTACAAGGTTAAATGGAAGTCGAATGGGTCATTGGAGCGCTACAAGGCCAGGCTAGTTGCAAAGGGATATGCACATCAATGGCAACTATTAGAATAGTCATTGCATTGGTAGCATCTAAAGGCTGAAAGTTATGTCAAATGGATGTGAAAAATGCCTTTCTGAATGGTGATTTGTAGTAAGGAGTTTATATGGAGCAGCTTGAAGGCTATGTGCATTCGGACTGTCCTACACATGTATGCAAATTGAAAAATGAATTATATGGGCTGAAACAGGCACCTAGAGCATGGAAAGCTCAAATTAGTAGCTATTTACAGTAGCATGGATTTAAGTTGGGTGATGCAGATCATTGTTTATTTGTGAAGAAGACAGATCATGGCTATGTATTGTTGGTTGTTTATGTAGATGATTTAATCATCACTGGAGATGATGAGAATGATTACTGAAATTAAATCATTGTTGCAAGTTGAATTCAAAGTCAAATATCTTGGTGAGATGAAATACTTCTTGGGAATTGAGGTAGTGCTTACGCCTCAAGGCATATGGCTATTATAGAAGTAGTATACTTATGAAATGTTATAGAAGTATGGTATGGCTGAATGTAAGGCTATGGATACACCTCTAGAACAAAATGTCAATTTGCAGATTGATGTTGGGACAGAAATCGAGAATGTAACCATGTATATATAGATGGTGGGCAGCTTGATCTACTTGACTATTACTTGACCTGACTTGAGTTATGCTGTGGGGCTGATCAGTCAGTTCATGCAAAAGCCTCACAAGCCGCATTTGGATGCAATCAGGAGGATCATGAGATATGTAAAGAATACTACAAATTATGGGTTGTTTTATGCATATAGAAAACCCCTTGACTTGACAGGGCATACCGACACTGACTAGGTTAGTTGTGCCTATGACAAGAGGTCAACCAGTGGCTATGCATTTGGATTGGACAGCATCATGATCAGTTGGCAAAGGAAAAAATAGCATGCAGTTGCATTGTCTAGTACAGAAGCTGAGTATAGGGGTGCGGCCTTAGCGACATGTGAAGCTGTTTGGTTGCTGAAGTTACTGAATGCCTTGGGGATACACTTGGACAACAAAGTGAAGCTACATTGTGATAATCTTAGTAGTGTGATGCTTGCAAGCAATCCAATCTACCATGCAAGATTTAAACACATTGAAGTTCATTACCATTTCATTAGAGAAATGGTACTAGTAGAGGAGATTGACTTGATGCATGTGAAGACTGAAGACCAGGTAGCGGATATCTTTACCAAATTACTTGGTATAGAAAAGTTCATCTATTTTAGGCAACTACTTGGAGTATTGCAAATGGTTTAACCTTAAGGGGAAGTGTTGGAAATCAAGCTGGAAATCAAGCTCCACCCCATCTCTCTTTATGTCTATGTGACTTACCAACATTAGCTAGATACAACTATACATGTGTGTGTCATTGAATAAGTCGGTAGACTTGACCTAGACCATAGTTTGATTATGGTCAGTCAAACCTAGTGTAACTCTCTCTTTCGGTGTGTGACTAAGTGGATGAATAATGAGAAGATAATCAAGATGAGCTGAAGGCTCATGATTTTGCTCCACTCTCTGTCCCCCCTCTCTTCCAATACATAATAGCTTACATCGTCCAACTATCCAACAGATAGAAGGCTTTTGGGCAAAGCTAGTACGTGATGTACATTATGCAAAGTGAGAGAACTGCATGAAGGAAACTATAGTAATACATCCCCAATACCAATAATACCCAGTGCCAAGTCATTTCCCAGTCTCATAAAACCTCTCGTGCTACAATAGGATTGAAACCAATCCTTGTGTAGGGTAACATGAAAAGAAGCCTCAGAATCAAGTAGCCAACAATAAGAATATCTATACAAAGCATCCATCAACTAAGAAGCATTAAGAGAGGAAGTTAGTAAGATGTACTTATCATCTGACTCCGAATGCACTATATTTATCTCTTCGATCTTTACACTAAACTTACTAGGGACAATGTTGCAAACCTCAGACTTCTCTTACATTTTGTCCTTGCCTTTCTCTTTGCATTTATCATCATACATCTTATGATATTGCAGCCAAATATGATCATGCTTCACATAATAATGATATATCATAGAGGACTTATGACCATGGGACTTATTGCAAGGCTGTCCTCGAGAATAAGATCTCTACGAGTCTCCATCATGGCGGTCATTACTACTCTTACCATCATGTTTGCCCCTAATAGTCAATGCATGGGAGGTATGGGAGGCATTCACATTCTTTTTGTTTATTTCCTGTATGAGTAACACACCCTCAATATCCTAGAGTTTCAAGACATCCTTAGGCATATAAGCACACGTGGCTACATAGAAAGTGTCCCACAACTTGGGAAGTGTCACAAGTAAGAACAAGGGAGGTAGGTTATCCTTGAACTCAATGCTCTACAAAGTCAACTGGCTAAAAATCAAATGAAATTCATTTAAATACATGGACACACTAGTCCCTTTCTTCATGCAAAGGTCCATAAGCTGTTTCAACAAATACATTTATGATGTAGGACTTTGCTTATCATAAATATTGCATAACTTTACCCATAACTGCTAGGCATTACCCTCAAGTGCAAGAACATTGAAGTAAACATATTTAGACAATGACAGTATAAGGCTAGATTTACATAACTCTTCCAACTCATCCCAATCATCCTGATCCATGCCTTTAGCCTTTACACTCTTGGTTTTCAATAGCTTAACCTACTTCTTTTGAACTAGTACCTACATATATATGTCTTCCAATAGGTGAATTTTGGGCCATTGAGCTTTTTAATATTGAAAATCACATTGTCATTCAAAGAACCAGACGTAATGACAATATACCAATGCAAAATCCAAGAGAATGGGTTATTGTAAATGACTACAAATTAGTCCCAAATTCAACCAAATCAAGGGTAAAATACGAGGGAATACCAAGGTATAGAGCTATCCACCAACTAAAAGCAATAGACTGCCAAAGTACAATGTCACTTCTCTAAGAAAATGTTGAAAATGGTAATTACAGCATTATTGTAATAAATGTAGTAGTATAACTAAGACCATTGTAGGCAAATAATCAAGAAAAACCAAGCTCCCACTACCAAGAAAATCCTGGTAACAATTGGAATATGTAAAAGCAACTAGTAGTGAATAGATATACAATCGGCACTAAAGTTTGTCATAAACTCAAGGGTGTCAGTAAACCATACATCCCATAAGCATATACATCACTGTCGAATTGCTAACAGAGGTAAGTGCCAGTGTCCAAAGCATATGGAATCAAATCAATCCACAAGTAGAGGTAACTATGTCTAATATCATACAAGAGAGCATATACATAAACCAAGAGTCCTATTGTCTCAAAGAACCAAGCTTTGCAAGTAAGTACAAGTATCTCCCATTACAAGCAAATCTGAAACGTAATGTGAGCAAGCAAATCTTGACATATACATCAAGCATCCAAGAAGCCCAAGTGCATCACAAATATATCTAGGAGGATAAATGTCCAATGAAGCTTCATTACCCGTATGTAAGTAAGCATGAAAACTCAAAGCATTTTACCAAACCCCAATACATCAAATGTATCTTACATCCAAGTGCCAAAGCATGTCATAAGCATAGACTATATCTCACACACACACACAATGTCATGAAAAAACATTAAACTTCCATGAATTAAATCCCATGCAATGCAATGTTCTACTTTCCAATTAAAGGTCCACCTTCAAAAAGGTTAGAGAAATAATAAATAAATAAATATATCTCTACTTTTTGATTCTCTTGATGGTTGAAGCCCATGTACAACCATTTCAACAATATGTCCATATCGATGATACCTTACTCCCAACTTCCATCTTAGTTTGCACATCATCTACACCACCTTCAAGCTAGCATCAACATTTGCTCCACCTTCAAGGTGACTTCAACTTTCACAACATTCAACAACTATGTGTTATGATGTTGTAGTCATTTTTGAACTTCCTCTCATATCTAGTTGTCCATCACTTAGTTACAAACTAATCTACAACTACAACCCTCTCATGGCTTATTGCTTGCCATGATTTTGGCCATTTCATGATCTTTGCACTTGTTCATAATCTTTTGCACCTCTTGCTCGAATTATTGCCAACTTGACCATTCAATTTCTCTTGCATCAAATTCTTAGTGCACATCACATTCCTCAAGTACTTGCATAACCTTGTGGTTCTTTTGAACTATTATGTACATAACATAATAATGAAACTCTTTGAGATTCCACTAAATACTTATTTGCTTTTACATCCAAAAAATGAGGTCAAAGCAAAAAAAATATTTTAAAGCTTGGGTATTTCAAATGCAACACTCGACCATGAAAAACGCTTATTAAGTATCCTCTCCAAAGCTTGCACAAACATAAAATGACATAGAAGTAAAACAATTATTTTGTAAGCCAAAGACAATTGGCTATTTCAAAGACAATGCTACACCATAATAGACTACGCACTTTGAATTTCGAAAACATGTAGTTTAAAGACACTTCAACTTATGGCAACAACATGTGACAGGAAGTGAAGTTTGAAAATCAAGATCTCTCCATCCTTTCACTTGAGTCGGACAATGAAGATGGTGGTAGCTTGTGGTTTTTACATGTAGACTAATCATTAGATGATACCTTCTCCTCTCAAGTATGTAGGCAAACCACTGGGTATCTCATCCAAATTGAAAGGGGTTGACTTTGATGGGATGCTATTTTACATCGCAAAGGAGAGGACCATGCTATGCAAGTACTTAATGTGGCAAATCTATTGGTATTGGGGGTAATTTTTGTAGATGGGAGATGGCAGCACAATCAGGCAGAATCTCCTCTATCCATGACTCTAAGAATTAATTGGGTTTATCTATGTGACACAAATAGATAAATAGATTCTTTTGTGAAGGCATGGGGGAATTTGAAACCATTCATTTGTAGAAAGGAGCTCATGTCTCCTATGGTCATTGCAAGCATCGTTGTTGCTCCAACCATGCACCCTCCTCTTTGTCCAACAACCTCATATCCCATGAAGTGTTTCATCAGACTTTCAAAACCCAAAGCTAGGGTCTAGCCTACATCATCTATATGCTTGTGCATGGAACCTACCTGCAAGCTTCTTGAGGTTGCACGATGAAAAGGTAGTGGTATTTGTGGCTAGGGTGCTACCTTGTGCTTGTAGAGGACTTTTCTTCCTCTCTTTTATCGGGCTTCAAATATCCTCTCAAAGTCCACCTCTTCGAGGAGGATCACATCCTTTCTCCAAGGCGAGTTGAATTGAGAGTAGCTAAGGAAGTTTCAAGAGGTGTGCAATTTTGTGTGAGAGAGAGAGAGAGAGAGAGAGAGAGAGAGAGAGAGAGAGAGAGAGAGAGAGAGAGAGAGAGAGAGAGAGAGAGAGAGAGAGAGAGAGAGAGAGAGAGAGAGAGAGAGAGAGAGAGAGAGAGAGAGAGAGAGAGAGAGAGAGAGAGAGAGAGAGAGAGAGAGAGAGAGAGAGAGAGAGGTGGAGTTAACATTAGTGTTGTCTAATGAATTGACTATTCCAAAAAGAAAATGCATTAACCAAGATGGGATGTTATGCCAACAATATGAGGGGAGGTTGATGATCATCTTACAATGCCTTATGGGCTCAGTGTTAGTTCTAGGAGATTCTTGCATTATAAGATAGTATGGATATTGTAGAAGTGTGGTTGTTGTATTAATTCTTTGTTTTCTTTGTTCTTTCAACCAAGTTCTCTCCTTGAGCAATCTTATGTTTCAAAAGGTTGCTCATTTTGTCCATCTTTTCTTCTTCTTTTATATGAATGAAGGCATTGTTGTGCTTTCTTTGGAGCAAATCGTTGCGCAACGAAGTCCTTTCCTCCTATGTAAGTTGTAATGACTTAGACCAATTCATGAATGCTAACACATGTTCAACTTTTATTGGACGAGCTTGTGTGCAAATCCCATGAAATGGAGGCACATTCCTTTAGGCATTAGATGCAAAATGCCAATTTTCAATGGGGCAAGGGTTCTTAGATGTTTAGTGGGTGTGAAAACTTCTTTGAAGACATGGGCCCAATAAATGGGCAAAATCTAGGATGCATGTCCCTTCTCCTCTTTTGTTGGCCATCTTGTGTCAATTGGTGTAGACTCCAAAGTTTAAACCTTGGATACATCCCTTGGAGGAATGTGAAAGTTAAAGCCTTCTCCGAGAGAGAGAGAGAGAGAGAGAGAGAGAGAGAGAGAGAATGCAAAAGAAGAAAAAAAAGAGAATAAAAAAATGCAAAAGAAGAAAATCTATCTCCAGGAACATTATCGTCAGATTATTTGGTTCGAGTGGGGGAAGAAGAGGAGTCCTCCCCGACAGCAGCGTCTCGGTGTAGAACAGCAGGTTTGCTTCCTCGTGTCTCTCTCTCATGTCGAGTGCCTGCGTCTGCTAGATGTTCTCTGCATTTTCCTTGGCCAGCGGTTGCATTGTCTGGCAGTTCCGGATCGCCACAAATTTGTCTGCTATTATCATTTTCCGATCACTCCCGGACATGTTTCTGCATCTGTATATGGCGACGAAGACTTAAAAAACTGGGGTTTTGCCCTCCAAACAGTAAATCTTTGCTAAATTGTTGAGCCTCGCTTTCACACATCTAATGCTGTAATTTGTCATTGCCTGTAAGCACTTGTTCCGGGGTTTGACACACTCTAATGCTCTAATTCTGCATTGCCTGTAAGCGCGTTCTGGGAATTTGACACTCTCCGAAGAACGCCTTTGATTGGTTGAGAGACAATGAGTCGATTGAGGAATGCAGATTGGTTATGTTTAGAAAGAGTTGGCGATCTGAGAGATCAGAAGTCAATGTGCAGGCTCAGCATACTGATAACCTGGGTGTTGTAGTTATCCTGTTTTAAGTGTTATTAAGATAGACAAAATGGTTTCACCCCTTGGTGGAGGCAGTTGATGAATGTCAACCCATGCGTGGTTGTAGAGAGGGGAATGCTGCAAGTGTGATCTAAACGGCAACATTGCGTAGTGAAAGATTTTACTTCAATTGCAATTCACATGTGTTTGCTTCTATTTTCAGGGAGATAAAGGTTGATCAAATTGCATCATCTAATGTACGGTATCCAAAACTGTGGAATGGCCTTGTCCTTGCTAAAGCCTGGAAGGTGTGCATCTTGATTGTCCAGAGATGGGAAACCATGAGGGTAGACTGAAAACTGATGCACAAATGTGGGATAGTGAGCATGCATATTGAATGACATGGGTGAATGCAGTTGATGCTAAAGCTGACAGATTTTGAATTATGTCGAGAATGCATGAGGCAAAATAGGGAAGGCTGATGCAAAGCTGTACATGGCATGAATTAAAAGCTATGGTTATGAGCTCAAGAGAGGTAGGAGCATGGTGGAATGCAATAGAGTGACAAAACCATATACCTGTGAGATACCACACATGCCAAACTAACAAGGAACTCCGTAGGAAAGGAAACACATAGGAATGGTCATAAGATTCTCCTCTTAGTAATAGATCTGAATATGCTCAACCCGAGGTTTGGTTGATAGGCTATAGCATAATGGGTCCCTCTTTATGGAGGGTTGGTGTCCCATACCACCAACTTGCACCATCCCCATGTACGGACATGATGACCTATGGACCTAGAGTCCAAGTGTGGTAATCGCATAAGGTTGAGCGCACATGATCCCTTGAGTCCTTTTATGACGTGCATTGGTGTCAAGGTGTGTTCATGTAATTTGACTAAGTTACCTAGGGTAGCAGCTAATGTTGTGAGAATCCATCATGAATGCCCATGGATGTAGCTCTTTTGCCTTTGACAATGGTAACTATTGTTAGCAATATTCCTAGAGACGAATTAAGGAAGCAACTCTTGAGTGAGTGAATTGGCTTCCACGTTGCCTTTATCTTTGAGTGGCATTTCTAGTTGACTAAATACATAGGATAAATGTCCCTTTTGGGATCATTTGGTCCTATAATCAAGAATCAATTTAGGATCTTGTGGAACACAACGGGTCGTATCTTCCAAGTTAGGGTCATAGTCATTGACTATTTCATTGCACACTCCATATTATCTATAGACGTGTCACTCTTGCACTCTAAAATCGGCTCTGAAATTCAGTTCTCAAATTGGGATTTCTTTTCAACACCTTGGCAAGTATGGGGAAAATTCAAGGAATCAATCTAATGATAAATGGGCCCAACCAAGCAGTCGTAATGTGATAGCTAATGTAGAAGGGTTATGAGGAATATGAACTAGAGGCAGTAGGATTGATACATCTTAAATAATCCAACCACCCTCTCCTATTGCCCTAGAGCCACCAACCATCATGATGCCACCCACAAACTTGCTCAATCTACCAATTTTTGACTTTGAAGAATTGGGAGAGCAACCAATAGAGGAGACGCTAGAACAAAAAGAAAACTTATGATGCCATAATTGAGGAATTAAAGGTCTAACCATGAAAGGTAAAAGACTTTTCCCTCCCATCTAAACTTCTAGTAGAAGAAGAGCAAGTAAACCCTAAAAGAGGAAGTGAATTGGTTTCTTTCAACATGACGTCTTTGTCGATGAGCCAATTTGGGTTAGTCACTCCGTTTTCCATGACCCAAAGCACATCATGGTCTCTATTTATTTGAGAAATCCTATGGAAATGTAGAATGGAAGGGGAAGGAATAAACACAAGGCTTAAAATGCGAAATTGAATAGTGGATGAAATGATAAGAGATTTGAGATAGAATCATGAATGGGCAATAGAGAGGATGACCAACATTGTGATGACCAGCCATAGCTTCTCCAGTGTGAGAGTGCACAAGGGAAGTGGGAAAGGAACACAAAGTGAGAAGAGGAGAAAAGAGGTAAGAGTACAAGTGAAGAGGAGAAAGAGGTAAGAGTACAAGTGACAAAAGGAACAGTTTGACTTGAACACTGATACGAGGCTGCACACAACCAATTGCTGCATGTGCAAAAGTGTGTTAGGGACAGTGCAGAGTGAGGGTGAGATGAGGAATGTAGGTGAGTGAGAGGATGATGAAAGCAATGGCAAGAAGATCATGATGGAGGGCATGTGACAATAGCCTTATGTGGGGAGCTAAAGAACGGCGGAACTGCAGCCAATGATCTATTGTAAATCTGTCTGATTTGTGGTTGTTCAACTAGCCGCCACAAAAATGGCCAGCTAGTTTTGCAATGATGCTGTCCATATACAAAATCATCCGGCCAGCAAATGAAACTCAAAATGGGCTGAGAACAGGTGGAGAATAGGCTGTAAATTGATTGAAATGGTTGAACTAAATGCATGCACATGCCTAGAGCATAAATGACGCCCACATCTTTGTTAGACTTTGGTGGAGCTCACAACCACAAGATGACAGCATGAGACACTAATCACTAACATTAA
Organism: Lygodium microphyllum; assembly: GCF_053477565.2. Classification (NCBI taxonomy): domain Eukaryota; kingdom Viridiplantae; phylum Streptophyta; class Polypodiopsida; order Schizaeales; family Lygodiaceae; genus Lygodium; species Lygodium microphyllum. The sequence continues at coordinate 32,463,134 of NC_141147.1, forward strand.
TCATGCCCTCAGATCTTGGGACTGGTTGCAAACCAAGGAGATGCATGTGATGGAGCATAGAAGGCAATGACAAGGTCTTTGTGAAGATGTTTGCTGTGTTACCCTTTGTGGGATAGTAGACTTGTTCAAGTGTGAGAGTGCGCAATAGAAGAGGAACACAAACATGGAGAGAAAAGGAGAAGAGAAAAGATAGCAAGAAGCAAAGAGAAATTTGCATTGAATGTGAAATGAATGCTGAATATAGGGGTGGAATGACCAGTCCTTGCACACAGCCTTGAGTGTCGGTGAGGGCACTGAATTAGGTTGGAAAATGATGATAGCACTAGAGGCAGTGATGGAGATGGAGTATCCAGCCAGCAGCCCTTGCTAGAGATGGAGAAGAATGCCAAACTCGAAGTGTGCACTTGCAAAAGAGGAAGAAGAATGATTTGCTTAATCGATATGGGGGGGCTATATGTTGCTGAAATGCCCCAAATCTGGCTGATCAGCCAGGTGAACCACTAAATGTGTCAGTTGGTGAGCTAAATCTGGTCGACCGGCAACAACAAATGCCAAAAATGTTGACATGCCTAGGGGAAAACGCAGACTAGGGTAGACAAGGTAAATTGCATCTTGTAGGGGCTATAGAGGCTGATAGATATTTGGAAAAACCAAGAAACGCACATCTAAAATGATTGAGACAAGAAATGCAGGATTTGAATAGAACTGCCTCCTCCATCAAAGCAAATGACAGATATGTTAGAGCTCCTAGTGTCCCCATTTGACTCAGAATGAGGCTTACAGGTAGGAGATGATAGTGCATGACAAACATGACCTCTAAAATTGATCTTGCCATCCAAGAATACACCCTTGGGCAAAATGGCATTGGACATTAAAGTATTGCATACGAGCATGAAACATTGGGTTTTTTGTAAGAGCTATAGACTCCTTTGATTGTCGATTTGAAGATGAGGAAGTCTAGCTTATGGAAATCCAATCTTTGCAATGTTGTAGCAAAGCCACCCTCCCTTGAGTTGTAGAACTCAAGGCTTGATACTTAACTGTTGTCAAAGACAAAGCAATGGTAGGTTGCTTGTTACTTCTCCATGTAATAAGGGGGGATCCAAGGGAGGAGCATATGCTGCAGTGGATCTGCATGTGTTGATGTCAACAACCCAATCAGAATCATGCCAACATGTAAGAGTGGTTCACTCTTTGTACAAAATACCATAAGGATGGTTCCCTATAGATACTGAAATATATGGAGAGCAGCATGCTAGTGGGCACGAAGGGAATTCTTTGTCGAGCCTTTAAAATTAGGGCTTCATTAAACTTGTAATTAATCCATCCCCAATAGCACAAAATGCTGAATTAATTAAATCAGACGGTTTATTTTTGGCAATAGGTTGAATGCATCCCAAATCCTCTATAAATAAGAGCCTTGTGAGTGCAACCTATAAAGAAATACCCTAACTCAGAATCATAGTTGTCAGGTACGAAAGGTACGATATGGTAGGGTATGATAAAATACGGTACTAATTGGTACCTTACGATTTTATAAGGTATAGTATGATACTAGTACAAAAAAAAATTAAGATGATTTTTTAAATAACAAAATCTATAAATAATTAAATGATAGATTATAGAATACATGTTTAAAGTGGAAATAGCCATTTCATTACATAATAAGATGAATACATGAGGGTGACTATCGCGGTCGCATGGGCTACGCAAAACATGTGATACAACTACAGTCTAGTATATCTGATACAAAAAAAGAGACCTATGTGACATGTCATATGAATGATGAATCTATGATGAGACATCACTATCATCATCATCATCATCATCGGAACCATTTGAGTGTAAATAAAAATACCCTAACACAGAAACATAAACAGAAACCGTACGACAAAGCACAGACTGATAAAAAGAACACAGTTAGGGTTAGGGTTAGAGTAGCTCAGAGACAATGAATACAGTGAATAAATGAAATGAAATGACTACTAATAATACGATGCTCATGCAGAAAACACACTATGCAGTGAACGAATACTGAACCTCGAACTCCTGTATCTCTAGGATCAGGGCAAGGGTAATGAGCCGGAGAGTGTGTCGTACTCCGAACGGATCTCGAATCGCAGCAAGGCAGCCTCTTGATGTCGAACACGAGCAAATACAGCAGTGAGAAGCTGGATCTGATGCAGACAGCAGTGAGGAGAGAGAAAGACTAAAAATGGAGCTTGCAAGAGAAAGATTGAAAACGCAGGTAGGACAGCTTGCAGGAGAGAGAAAGACTAAAAACGGAGCTTGTAGGAGAGAGAAAGACCGAAAACGCAGACAAGACAGCCTGTAGGAGAGAGAAAGACTGAAAACGCAGGCAGAACAGCCTGCAGGAGAGAGAAAGATTGCAACGACTGCAAACAGGAGAGAGAAAACTGTCAGGGCGGCAGTTGGAGCCTGCAAACGCAGCAATTTGCTGGCGTGGCAGGTTGTACGACAGCAATGCAGATAAATATTAGTCAGTCGCAAGGCAGAAACAATAGCAATCAGCGTGTGGAGGGCTAGAAACAGGCGCGAGACTGTAGGGAACAGTGATGGACAGCAAGGGTTGAGATGTCCTTCGTGACAGGGTTGTGGGCAGCAAGCTGGTAACACCTGAAATGTGCAAAAAGAGATTGTAAAAGAGTGGAGGATTGGTTGCCAATTTATAAAAAATTAGGGTTTTAGATCCTCTCCCACTTAACTTTCTCGATCCACTCCCCGTTTTAGGGTTTTGGCTAAAATAAGCCTAAAATAAGCATGTTTTGGGGTTGTTTAAGTGGCTAAGTGCATTTCTTAGCACAACACTCCCTCTCAGGCCCAAAATAGGGTGAGAAAAGTAGGCCAACCTAAATTTTGATTTACCCCAAGGCGTTCCACCCCAAAGCAGCCAGGGCATCAAACAAAAGGTGTATGTTGGCTGCCCAGTGGCCTACCAAGACTACAGAGGCGATGGATATCTTACCAAGGGAGCCCAAGTGATCACCTTAGAGAGGTCAGGGCATCGGATCAAGGGTGCTCGTCAGCGGCCCAAAGGCCTACCAAGGCCTACAAAGGCGGATGGAATCAACAATGGACTTGTTTGTTTGTTTTTGTTTTGTTTTGTTTTTTTTTTGAAAAGTGTTTTGAAAATACATAAGTAATATAGGGGCAGCGGCCGATTAAGTGACAGATAGGAAAAGATAAATAGAGTTTTAAACCCAAGTTATTTACAAAACTAGCAAGCCAATCCCTCGCACTGACGAGGATAAGTGCCTAAGGATGATAAAGTTGAGTGTATGTGCCAATCATATATTGAATATGTGAGAGGCAAAAAAAACGGGGGGCTTAGCAAGACAAGCAAAGCAAGCAAGCAAGCAAGGGTAGGGAAACTGCCTTTAGGAGAACTGCTCCTAGAGTTGACCACTCCAAAAGACCGAAAATGGATAAATGCGCATAGATGCATGTTGACATGAACAAAAAGCCAATGTATAGGGTAATGCAAAGGGAGATGCAAGATGTCATACTCATGCAATATGCTATGCAACGGTGCCAGTGGGACAGTGCCCTCGCAGGGAAGTGTTCACTTGTCAAAGTGCCCTTTTACAATTAGGTTATCCTGATAGTGCGGATGAAGTTACAAATGCCCATGATACAATACAAAAGAATAAGTGAATGTAATGTCTAAAAAACTGTAAGCATAATCATTGTCACGATCAAGAGTAGAAGCCGCTTCCTCTCAAGCTGGAAGGGAAAAGCAAGAGGGAAGCACCCTCTCCCCGTCAAGCGGAAGAAGTAGGGGAGGGTGTACCCAAGCCGATCCTGGGTAGCAGGTATTGAAGAACCGGCCGGTTGACTGCTTTGGTCAAGATATCTACAAAATTATCTGATGAAGGCACAAACTCTAGGCGAATAGTGTCTAGCTCAACCTGCTCTCTGGAAAAGTGAAAGTGGTCTCCCACATGCCATGTCCGTGGTGTAATGATCGGATTGCCCGCAAGGGCAATGACACTTTGGTTGTCGTAGTAGACAACTGTGGGAGAGTCACATGGAAAATGAAGCGCCGCCAGTAAACTCCTCAGATAGATGGCCTCGGTGGTGCCATCGAAAAGAGCTCAGTACTCAGCCTCGGCCATGGAAGTCGCCACAGTCTCTTGCTTATGGCTGGACCAAGAAATGGGAGCCGTGCCCAAGGTAAAGAGGTTGCCGCCATGGGAACGCTGGGTGTTAGGATTTCCTGCCCAATCAGAATCAGTGTACCCCGGCAAACATAAACCGGAACCATATGTCAAGCCATAAGAAAAAGTACACTGCAAATAACGCAACACACGAAGATATGCAATCCAATGTGATATCCTAGGTGCTGTGAAATACTGACTGAGTATGCTAACTGAGTAAGCTAAATCTGGCCTAGTGTGAATTAACCAAAGAAGTCTTCGTACAACAGAACGATAGGTGTGTGCATCGAAGGGCTGTCCTAGGGTATTTCTCTCGTAAAAAACAACATCCTGCCTAACGATCACCTTGTTTGTTCGAGGATTGAACAAATGATAGGCTTTCGCTTCAGAGGAATATCCCACAAAAATAAGGAGATCAGCTCGGGAAGTAAGCTTACCTATCTTATCATCAGCCGTGTGTATGTACGCATGACACCCGAAGACTTTGAAATGGAAAATAACAGGCCGAGAGCCAAAAAATGCCTCATACGGGGACTTCTGAGGAAGAGCCTCACACCGGTTGAGGATGTACATTGAAGTGTTAATAGCCTCGACCCAAAGGCGCTTAGGAAGCTCTGCTGCGAACAACACAGAGCGTGCCATTTCCATGATTGTGTGGTTCCTACGCTCTACGACTCCATTCTGAGAGGGGGAGTTGGTAGAGGCGAGCTAGCGAGAAATGCCATGCTTTTGTAGAAACTCGGAAAACTCATGGGAGATAAACTCACCACCGCTATCACTGATCGGTTGCAGTATGCTCACGTAGTGAATCCCGGAAGGTCCCCAAGAACAATGAACTCTACTTTTTTGCACAAAAAACAATGTAAAAGCATGAACGACAAGAAGCAAAAGACCAATTGGGTTCAATCTCCCCCCATGCCTTGTGTGAGTGCTTCACACGCATGTATTTTATGTATATTTTCATCTTCATGCTCAATAATAGCCCAATTTACAAAAATATGACAAGCTTTTAGCTTTTGAGTTAGCTTTCTACAAAAATAGGAAATAAAGCTAATGGACGGTGCCCATGGAGTCTGGCACGCCCAACACAATGTCCAAATAGAAATAACATATCCGTGCACATAGGCGCATACAAAATAATAATCAATAATCAATGCCTCAATAGACATAACAAAATATAGGCGTGGCGCCTATCAAAATATAATCCAAAGGTCGAATACTCGCTAGACTCCAATGCTTTCCTCCGCCACTGCTGCTATCTCTACACATCAACTGAAGCATTCACAATTGTTAGTAAAATAATACAATTAAACTGACAAAAGTGAATACCTAGCAGTCTTCAGCTACATAAATAAATCAACTGGTTAGAAATAAATCCTAACCTTAATTTATTACGAGTGCGCACTCTAAACTCATAAACGTTTATTAATTTAATATGCATTTTGCGGAATTACCCGCTATGGAATCACCCATGTACACACTAAATTAATGAAACGCCCGAAAAGGACAGGCATCCCCATTAACTTCTCGCACAAAGAATCCTCTTTGTGTATGAGCCCCGGTCATCTAAGTTTACGGAATCCACCGTAAAACCTCACGGAATCCACCGTGGAATATGCCTCCTGGCATCACCCCCGGGGTGGGATAGCAATTGACCTCAATTGCTATTAGCTCAATGTGGAGCTAACAGAGTGGGGAAAGCATTTAAGTCTCTAGCGTGCATCCATTGTGCTTCCTCTACAGGATGGTTCTTAAATTTTACTAGATATCTAGAATACCTTCGGCCAGTTCTAGTGGTCATGTAGTCAGTGTCTATGATGGCTTCTGGTTCAAGTATTTCAGTCTCTTCCTCTAATAAAGGTGGGTTTTCATAAACAGGGTGGATAGGTAATTGGCCTCTAAATGGTCTCAATAAACTAATGTGAAATGTATTGTGAATTTTCCAATGAGATGGTAATTCTAACTTGAATGCATTATCATTAATCTTATGAATGATTCTAAATGGTCCATAGAATCTAAGAGCTAATTTGACAACTGGATGTCTATCTACACTTTGCAGTCTACGCTTTTCTATTCTCAGCCAAACATAATCATCAACTTTGAAATTCATGGCTTGTCTTTTCTTGTTGGCTTGTTTGGTATATGATTGTTGGGCTTTAGCAATCATATCCTTAACCTCATAAAAAATACTATTATGCATATTAGCAATATCATCAGCACTCTGAATTCTATTAGACAAAGATACAACAGGTATAGATAATCTATACCCATAAATGACTTCAAAAGGTGCTTTCTTTGTAGATGTGTGTGGTGTATTGTTGTATGTAAACTGTAATAAATGCAAATGAGTGTCCTATGTTTGAGATTTAGAGATGGTATATGCACGTAAAAGATCTAGAATGGTGCTATTTGTGGCTTCTGTTTGCCCATTTGTTTCTGGATGAAATGCAGATGAGAAATCAATCTTTGTGCCTAGATTTGCAAACAGTGTAATCCAAAAATTGTTACAAAATCTAGAATCTCGATCTGAAATAATCACTTTTGGCAATCCATGGTTAGTAAAAATAGTTTTAAAAAATAACTGTGCTGCTTGTGATGCTGTTAAAGTTTTCTTACATGGAATGAAATATGCTTGCTTACTAAATCTATCTACAATTGTCCAAATCATGTCATGGTTAGATTTAGTATTTGGTAAACCAGTAATGAAATCCATAGAAATATGTTCCCAAGGTTTAGATGGAATAGACAAAGGCATTAATAATTCATACTGTTTACCATGATGTCTCTTTATTCTTTGACAAATCAAACATTCAGAAACGAAATTAGATACATCTGCATCCATATGCGGCCAATAAAAATCTTCAGTTAATATGCGTAATGTAGATATGATACCTTTATGACCTTGATATGGGGGACAATGAATTTCATTCAAAACAAAAGATCGGAATGGAATAGTAACACACAGTCTCTTTTCAAAAAACATAAATCCATCATTATATGACAATGAATCAACAGGAATGAAATTATTTTGAACTAATTTTTGCCAATCAGAATGAAAAGTAATATCCTGGTGATATGTATCTTTTATAGCAATCAAAGAATCAAAAGATATGACAGAAATATTATGAATTGCAGGTCTTCTACTCAATGCATCAGCAACTACATTTTCTTTTCCAGGTTGGTATTGAATGATAGGATGAAAACTTTGAATGAAGGAAGCCCATTTGATATGACGGTCAGAAATTTGGGGTTGACTAAGTAAATGTCTAATGCTTTGCTGGTCAGTCTTTATTATGAATTCTGAAGCCATTAAGTAGTGTTTCCACTGTCTTAATGCTTGTACAACTGCTAATAGTTCTTTGTCATAAGTGGAATATTTCAGCTCAGAGGGTTTCAGCTTAGAGCTAGAATATGCTATACGGCTCCTATTCCTGATCCGCTAGCATCGGTCACAACTAGAAAGAATGGTCTATTAAAGTCAGGCAACTGTAGAACAGGGGCATTGGTTAATGCACGTTTCAGTAAGTCAAAGGATTTCTGCTGAGTTTTGGTCCATTGATAAACAATTCCTTTCTTGAGAAGTTTTGTTAATGGTAAAGCAAGTAATGAAAAATTACGTACAAACTTCCTATAGAAACTGGCAAGACCAAGGAATGAGCGTAACTCATGCATGTTTTTAGAAACAGGCCAATGCAATATTGCATCAATTTTCTTAGGATCAACTTTAATTCCTTCTTTTGATACAATATGACCTAAATACTCAGTTTCTGTCTTAAAGAATTCACTCTTTTCAGGATTTGCAAACAATTGATTTTCTTTCAGTAATTGAAAAACTAATGATAAATGCTCATAATGCTCTTTTTCACTTTGACTAAACACCAAAATATCATCAAAGAAAACAATCACACAGTACTGATATTTCAAAAAGATACGGTTCATCATTCTACTGAAAGTGGCAGGTGCATTAGTCAATCCGAATGGCATGACTAAGAATTCGTAATGGCCAAACTGTGTTCTGAATGCAGTCTTAAATATGTCAGATTTATCTAGCCTCACCTGATGATATCCAGACTTAAGGTCAATTTTACTAAATATAGAAGATCCTTGCAGTTTGTCCATAAGGTCATCAACTCTAGGTATAGGATACCTATTCTTTACAGTGATCTTATTTAAAGCTCGGTAGTCAATACACATACGATAAGTATTATTCTTTTTCTTGACTAAGAGTACAGGTGCACCGAATGGAGAACTGCTAGGTCGAATTAAACCTCTATTTAGTAATTCTTCAACTTGACTCTGGATTTCTTTTTGCTCTATTTGATTGTGCCTATATGGTGCTTTGCAAGGTGGTTGTGTGCCAGGGATTAAATCAATCTTATGGTCTTCTGGACGTGAAGATGGTAAACCTGGTGGTAGGTCTTCTGCAAAGCAGTCCTTAAAATATGCAAGAAATTCCTTATGCCTAGGATGCATATGATTTTCCTTTGCGTGCAATTCATTCACCCAAATGAGATATGATTTAGTACTCTTGCGTAATGCACGTTTTGCTTGAGTATGCAAAAGCAGTGGAAAAATATTAGATGCATGCATACCATATAATGTAATAGATTTTCCTTGAAAATTAATATTCATTGTGTGCGTGGAATAATCTATATTGGGATTATGCTGGTGTCTCCAAGGCATTTCTAAAATAATGTCGCTTGACTGTAATGGAACAACTAAGAAATTTCTTCTTTCAATATATGAACCAATTTGAATCTCTAAATCTTGTACTTCTTGTGTGCCATTATACCTAGTGCCTAAAAATGCAGCTTTTATGCGATAATGCGTAGGTACAGTCTGTAATTTCAATTCTTTTACCAATTTTGCTGAAATAAAGTCATGAGTACTACCGTCATCATGCAAGATAGTTCTTTCCTTTCCATGCACCAAACATTTCATAGTGAATAATGAATGTGGAGTAGACATACCTGGTAAAGTGTCGGAAGTAGTAGTAGGATCATCCTCATCTTCAGTGAAATCAGGCATATCCTCATGCTCGTCTTTGTCCATGGCTCCAAGATAGTTGATATGTGCTGGTGGCCTCTTTGAATGACAATTTGCTGCGAGATGCCCCGGCTGGTGACACTTATAGCATACTATTGGTTTGGCTTTGGTTACATTATTTGTAATGGCTGGAAGTCTGGGTACATTTGGATTTGCTTGTGGAATAGGCTTAGGATTTGGATTGACATTGGATGGTAATGCAGGTGGTTTAGCCCAATTCTTACGGAAAGATGGTGATGAGAAACGACCTGGATTAAACCTTCTAAAATTGGAATTAAATTGTTTAGATCCATAATTACTATTGGCTTGGAATTGCTGTGGTCGTCTGTCTCTTCTGCGTAACTTATCTTCAGTGTCGTGAGCTAGTGAAATGGCGTTTTCAAGGGTAGCAGGCTTGAACATGTTCACTTCAGCGTAGTAATGTCCAAGAAGTCCAGACATATACTTCCGCTTATGTGTCGTCTCTGGTACGTCTTCAAGCATGCGTAGCTGTAGGAGTGCATTCCAAAAACGCTCTGTATACTGTGGAATAGGCTTACGATCCCGTTGTTGAAGTAGATCCCATTGCTTGATAGCCTTCTCATGAAATTGCGGTGGAAGGAAATTCTGCATGAACTTCTTCTTGAAATCTTCCCAAGTAGCAGGACATTCTATGCTCTTGCGTACTACAGTCCACCAAAGTGATGCTCTGTCTACCAAATGATTAGTAACACACTTGATTTTATCTTTTTCTGGATAAGTTTCCTCATGGAAATAGTCATCAAACTGGCTAATGAATGATAAAACAGTCTTTCCTTCTCGTATGCCATTGAAAGTGCGAAATTTGAAACTTCGTTTACTTATCTTGGATTCCTTGCGAATGGTTTGTGCTTCAAGAGTGGCGTCGATGGTACGTCGAATCAAATCTTCAGCTTGAGGTTCTTCTTTGTCGGTGGACGCTCTTTGTAATTTTGTCAATTGCACTTGCAATGCTTGCCTAGCCCTTCGTTCTTCTTCCAATTGCAGCATGATTAGATCCAGCTTTTGTTCCATGGTAGGCTCAGGTAGATCGTCTTCAGCCATAGGATCATCCATATGTGGGGTCGTCATCCTGTAAAACTCAATAAACCTTTCTCACTCAAAATCAGGTTAGCAGGATGAGCGTAGCTCAAATTCGGGGTTACAAGGCTATGTATTTTTGGGTATTTCTTTCTCAATTTTCAGAAAATCTGCAATATTTCCTTCTTCGTTTGCTGAAAATACTTCAGCGAACCTGTAGATGGGTAGAATACTTTGCCACGAACAACTTTCCAGTTCAGAGTTTTTGCGTAGGAACAGCCCTTCTAGGAGTTTTGAGCACTAGTCAGTTCTGACTCCAGTTGACTAGTCTGACTTGCAGAGTTGCAGACTTAGCCAACTTACAGAGTTGCAGACTTGCAGAACTTAGGCCGACTTGATGAACTTGCAGGACTTGATTCCAGTCGACTTGCAGAACTTGACTTTTGGTGCGCAGGACCTGAAGTTTATGAACTTGCTTGCCTTGTATGACTGGAGTGATTTAGCTTGGACTTAAGAGATTAAGCTTGAAAAGCTTAATCAGTAGGTCGTCTGATTTTGTGGGGGGGAGGGGGGGGCCGTTTTGTTGACGTCGCGAAAAACGCGGGGGGGCTCCTGAGATACCACGGCTAAAGAATTTTGAAGCTTGAAGCTTTTTAAAGCTTCTAAGCTTAATCTTAAGCCTTGTTGTAGTAATTAATTATGACATGAAGAAAGCTTATCTCTGGTTTTTCCATGACTTGATGAAGGAGATGGATGCGTGGTCCTCCGCCTACACAGCCTGGTCCTTCGCGATCTGAGAGTAGAAACAGGGGTTCTTGATCGCTAGAAGTCTGCATGTATCGACGGTTCGCGACGAGATTGACTGTAGAGCTCGATCGTTCCTGGAGCTCCGTCTTTGCTCGAGATGGGTAGCGATTGGAAGCTCTTGATCTCAGCTCCGCTCTGATACCACTGGTGCGCAGATCGGTCGCAGTATGCTCACGTAGTGAATCCCAGAAGGTCCCCAAGAACAATGAACTCTACTTTTTTGCACAAAAAACAATGTAAAAGTATGAACGACAAGAAGCAAAAGACCAATTGGGTTCAATCTCCCCCCATGCCTTGTGTGAGCGCTTCACAAAGCATGTATTTTATGTATATTTCCATCTTCATGCTCAATAATAGCCCAATTTACAAAAATATGACAAGCTTTTAGCTTTTGAGTTAGCTTTTTACAAAAATAGGAAATAAAGCTAATGGACGGTGCCCATGGAGTCTGGCACGCCCAACACAATGTCCAAATAGAAATAACATATCCGTGCGCATAGGCGCATACAAAATAATAATCAATAATCAATGCCTCAATAGACATAACAAAATATAATTAAACCGACAAAAGTGAATACCTAGCAGTCTTCAGCTACATAAATAAATCAACTGGTTAGAAATAAATCCTAACCTTAATTTATTACGAGTGCGCACTCTAAACTCATAAACGTTTATTAATTTAATATCCATTTTGCGGAATCACCCGCTATGAAATCACCCATGTACACACTAAATTAATGAAACGCCCGAAAAGGACAGGCGTCCCCATCAACTTCTCGCACAAAGAATCCTCTTTGTGTATGAGCCCCAGTCATCTAAGTTTACGGAATCCCCCGTAAAACCTCACGGAATCCACCGTAAAACCTCACGGAATCCACCGTGGAAATGCCTCCTGGCATCAATCACTCCACATGCACCCAACACGACGACTAGTCTGGTTATGAACCAGCAGCACCCAAGCAAAAAATTATGTGAAAGTATCTGACTTATGCTTGAGGAAGTACGCCCACATGTATCGAGAATGATCAATCACTAGCAAAAAGAAATACAACACGCCGTTCAAAGCAGCAATGAATTTCGGCCCATAAAGATTAACGTGAATCAATCTAAGAGGCTCGTCAGCTCTATGTGTAGACTGCTGAGGAAATGGGGTACGGTGTTGCTTCTCGAGCCGACAGGCTTTATAGACATCTCGAGCTAGCTTCAGGCGTGGAAGGCCCTCAACCAGCTCACGGCGTGACAACTCATAAAGTGAGTCATAACCAAGATGTCCTAAGCAAAAATGCCAAAGATGCTCATTGTACATAGGCTCTCGAGATGTGGCTAAGGCCTGGAAGCTATGGAACACGGAGCCTTCGGCGGTCGGCTCGATCAGAAAGTGTGTCGTGTGGTATAGGCCATTAGGCTGTGCCTCACCACGAGCAATCACTAAATCAGTTAGAGAGTCAAGGACCTCGACTGTGGTCGCTGTAAAGAAAACTGCTCACCCCAACCGGCAAAGCTACTGAACAGATAACAAGTTCACCTAAGCTGAGGGACATGATATACATTGTCCAGCAAAGCCAGATCTGGGCCCTTGTCAGTGGCAAAACTGACGCAACCTTGAGCTTGAATCTTGACCGAGGAGTTATTTTCTACATGGACCTGCCTTGCTGCAGGGGCTCGGGTACGGAAAATGTCCTCTATAGGAGTCATGTGATGTGTAGCTCCACTGACCACAATCCAAGCTGGAGCTGAAGTGCTTGGTTGTGACGAGTGGGCCTCTGTAGTAACCTCGTTGGGAGACAACTTACAGATGTGGACGAGACTCGCATCTGATGTCTCTATGGAGACGATATGAAGCTCTGCAGACCACTCAGACAAGCCCTCTGGAGTTGAGAACGTTGTCGACTGAGATGATTGTGTGGTGACAGTGTGAGTCTGACCTTTAAACTGCCCCTTGCCATCACCCTGCCTCCCCTACTGGGGGTTGCCCGACTGAGGGCGGGGGTTTGAGACTTAGGTTTTGGTGCTGTGCCTCGTGCCTTTGATCGACACTCGTCATCAAAATGGCTAGCCTTTTGACAATGTTGACAATATCTATGCTTTTTAGGTATATTCTGCCACCCAGGTTTGAGTTGTGACTGGGAGTTTCCTTGAGAATCCCCAGATTGATTTAGCTTTTGAGTTTGATTGTGATTTTGAGTGGAGGTTTGGTTTGGTTTGCCCTTCCCTTGTTGCCCTTTCTGAGAATGAGCAAGAAGAGCCCTCTCTGAAGAGGAATTCTTATGAAACTGATCAAACAACTGTGTGTAACGCAACAATTGATACTCAAATTCATAGAATGTAGGCATGGCAGGCTTTGAAACTATTCCTTCCACAAAATTGAAGTATTTCTTGGGGAGTTTATTTAGGAACAATGTGACCTGATCGTCAGAGGACTTGGGAGTTCTCGTAGTGGAGAAATTAGTGAGGAGACGCCGATACTCAGCCAACTTGACTTTCAAGTCATCCCGGTTAGTGATTTTGAAAAGCTGAAGCTCATGGTCAAGATTAATATGACGGGTCCTATCTCGAGCGGCATAGCGATCGGGTAAATGTGCCCATCGCTTTGACGCTAAGTCAAAATGCTGAAGCTGAGAATGAAACTCAGGCAATAAGCCCTGCATGAGCTCGACCATTAGGTATTTCTAGCCTTCCATGAGCGAACGACCTCGTATGGAACAAATGCAGGATCGGGTTGGGGTTCCAACCCCTGCACTAGATCCTATAGGTTTTGTGAATCAAGGACATATCTCATAAAATTCGACCAAGTAGTAAAGTTTGACCCGCTAAAACGAGTCTTGTCATTAAATGCATTCTTGGGAGAAGATGAGCTAGAACCATGAGGTGTCGGGTGGGTGGAGTAAGATGATGGTGGGAAAGATGGAGGTGAGAGTGTCTGATAAGAGTAAGAAGGAGGGGGAAGAGGTGGGTAGGCAGAAGTAGGCTGTGAGTGTCCAATGAGTGCCGATTGATGCAGAGGCATTGGAACATGAATGTTTCCATAAGGTGCCGGTGTAGGTGGAGGCACTAGGACATAATAGCCTTGTCCAAAGTAAGGCTGGGACACAACATTATGACCAGAAGGTCCACTGGGCAATGCCATGGAGGCAAACTGTGGAGGCAACTGATCCATACTCGGGAGAGACTGAGTGGGATACACAGGCTGCAATGATTCCGAAAGTGTGTATGAGGTAGGTGGAACACCACCCAGCTGAGGGAAGGATGAGGTCCTAAAGGATGTGCCTATGTTTCCATAACCCCCCGGAGTGATGTGCGGTGTGACATGAGGTGTCTGAAATGGAAATGTAAATGGTGTAAATGGAAGTGGTGAAGCAGCGGAAGAATGTGGTGGGATGGGTGGGTTTTGAGAGTGTATGAGGTGCAGATTCTTTTTGTTCATTTTTATCATTTAAAGACGGAAAATGAAATTGTGAAGATGATGATACACCATGTAATGAAGTGAAAGGAACACCGAATTCATTCTGATTATGTGAAGTAGATGGAAAAGAAGGAAGGACAGAAAAAGAGTTATCTGGCTTTTTCTTATAATCCCCGTGACGTGTGTTAACATACAAGAATTGGTCCTCTAGAGGACCTTTTCCATAGTCAACAGACTGGACTCTTTCTTCCACACGATCTCTACCAGTATATTGCAAAACAGAAGAGGTAAAAGAAGAAGGCACAAAAGACGAATCAAAAGTACCTTGCACCGTAGAAGACGGAAGAGTCTGAAAAATGGAACATACTCCGGATCTTGCTCTCCAAGAGGGGGGCCCATCCTTGATGGAGGTCTCAATGGCCCTGCAACATCATCAGACTTACGCGCAACATCTGAAGAGTGAAATCCATGCATACCTTCATTTAGAAGCTTTTCTTGAAGGGCAATCCTTCGGTCAAGCTCCTTAATCTTCTTTTGTCGATAGGCTATGATCAGTTTATATTCCTCTGAGGTTAGCTTGCCTATCTTTTCTTCCATGTACTCAGATTTTTCTTCCACCATGTCGGAACTTTGTGGAGCAAGTTGATCGGCCCACTCTCGCTCGGTTCTCGGCATAGGTTGATCTGGAGACTGAATCGGTGTTGATGTGTTCAAAATCATTTGAACCTACTGTTGTTCTTGCTTCTTGCGAAGAGCTTTCAGATCAAAGGCCTAGGTTTCTCATAGAGTACTAGGCTTTGATACCATGTAAAGAAAAATACCCTAAGACAGAAACATAAATAAAAACCGTACCACAAAGCACAGACTGATAAAAAGAACACAGTTAGGGTTAGGGTTAGAGTAACTCAGAGACAATGAACACAGTGAATAAATGAAATGATATGACTACTAATAATATGATGCTCATGCAGCAAACACACTATGCAGTGAATGAATACTGAACCTCGAACTCCTGTATCTCTAGGATTAAGGCAGGGGTAATGAGCTGGAGAGTGTGTCATACTCTGAACGGATGTCGAACACCAGCAAACGCAGCAATAAGTAGTTGGATCTAATGCAGACAGCAATGAGGAGAGAGAAAGACTAAAAACGGAGCCTGCAGGAGAGAGAAAGACTGAAAACGCAGGCAGAACAGCCTGCAGGAGAGAGAAAGACCGCAGCGATTGCAGACAGGAGAGAGAAAACTATGAGGGCGGCAGATGGAGCTTGCAAACACAGCAGTTTGCTGGCGTGGCAGGCTGTACAACAGTAGTGCAGATGAACAGCAGTCAGTCGCTAGGCAGAAACAACAGCAATCAGCGTGTGGAGGGCTGGAAATAGACGCCAGACTGTAGGGAACAATGATGGACAGCAAGGGCTGAGATGTCCTCCATGACCAGTGTGTCGGCAGCAAGCTGGTAACACCTGAAACCTGCAAAAACGAGAAAATTAAAAGAGTGGAAGGCTGGCTGCCAATTTATAGAAAATTAGGATTCTAGATCCTCTCCCACTTAACTTTCTCGATCCGCTCCCCGTTTTAGGGTTTTGGCTAAAATAAGCATGTTTTGGGGCTGTTTAAGTGGCTAAGTGCATTTCTTAGCATAACACTAAGTGCTCATCAAGAGAGTCTGAAGATGACTCCTCGGCAGTCGATGATGAGATAGAATTATATTCATCCTCACTGATGAGGTTACCATCATCATCAAATGATGGCTCCCTAGGTGGCGGCTGTGTAGGCAAGGGGGGGATATCATCATAAGGCACAAGATGTGAGCTACTAGAGCCCTGCCTTACATATGTCTGTAAGCCACTCGAACCACCCCTCCTCGATGATGGAGGGTGTCAAATGACCATGCCCTTGCTACCACCTACTTAAACTCCTTGCGCACGAGCACGCTGACTGCTAGTGTCAAGAGTATCTGTTGCTGTAAGCTCTCTATAGAGCTCTGCAAAAATCATCTCCTCCTCGTCCACCTCCTTAACACTCGGAAGAGTGTTGCCCGTCAACTTGAATGTATCAACATTCACCTACACAATGTAGTGATGAACGGAAGATTGATCATGATTCATTGTAGATACTAAATGCTAAAGTCTAAATTGTGAAGTATAAAGTTTAAACTTCAAAGTTCAAAGTTTAAAAGTTAAAACAACAAATTTTAAATGTTATGGTTAAGTGTTTAAACTTTACCTGCTTTGGGCTACCCGTGCTCATCATAGCCCTCATTATGCGTAAGTTAGTGCGGCAATAAACTAGCCGCTCTAACTGTCGTGTGCTAAGCCGATTGCGAATCTTTGTGTGAATGAGAGAATAGGCACTCCAATTTCTCTCACATGCACGCGAAGAGCAATCTTGGGCAAGGACCCTCATGGCTAATGGCTGAAGGGTCTTCAGTGCGTATCCAAAGTTTTGCCACCAAAATAAAGGCTTCACAAGTGACTCTCTCCTCCAACAAGTGGGAGAAGCAAAAGCCACATGCCCTCTCTGATCTGCATAGCATCCTAGCTCCTCTAGCATTGTATCGTGGTCATCAACAGGGACCACACGAGTCAAATAAGCAAGCTGGATGCAGCCGACCTGGTGCTGGGATTTTCTATTTTTTTGGCTATTTATAGCCTGTTTAGTGGCTCACTCCAGCATTCATTATTCAGATTCTGATCTTGAGATCTCTTGGCTGAGACAGTTCGGGCTGACGGAGATCGAGGTCATCAAGTCGAAGACATACGTAGATATTTCCTCTGCCCCCTTGTGTATTTCTGCACTATTATACAGCATACTACACCGCAGATTTTTTGCATTTACACTATCTCCTTTTCTCTCTCTCTTCTCTCTCTGTTCTCTCTCTCTCAGTCTTTGTCCTACGCTTCCTCATCGCTGCACTCTGACACTCTCTGCTCTCTCTCTCTCTCTCTCTCTCTCTCTCTCTATCTACTTCCGCTTCACCTCTACAAGCTTATCATTCCCTGGACAGGAGCAGCAGGTACAACAGCTAGCTGGGAGGCGACAGGTGCAAGAGGAGTGCCATGTGACAGGTAGACAACAGTCTGCAGCAGTCAGAGACAGCTGCATTAAACCTGCATTATTTTTTGTGTTTTTTCCAGCCTATCTATAGGCCCTGATTTCAGCAGTCTCTATCAGTTGGTTTTCATAGATTTAGGCTGCAGACCGTGGAGACTGCTCTTGGGTCTGATGGAGACTGAGATCTTTGAGTGGAGACGTACACAAATATTCTCTCTACACCCGTGTATATTTCTGCATCCTTATACAACATTCTTCACTACATATATATATATATATATATATATTTTTTTTTTTGGTGAAGATAATTGAATTAGATAGTGAATATTTACATCTGACCATCAGGTCAACATTCACTCTATATCTCTTACTTTCTATTACATCAGACCATCAGGTCAGCATACTCTATCTCTTTCACTCTCTGTGTAACTAATATTTAGATGAGGCATGCAGGCTCTCAAAACAACCAGAACAACCTATTACATGAACAATAGTAATAGATCACACAAAATGAATAGCTGGAGTAGAGCGATGTCGTCGCGTTAAGAGTTGAAGGTCTACCACTGGGGCTTTTAGTGCAGAAGAAGAGTTTAGGATTCAAGATTCAGAAAGGAAAGATGGATTGGGTTTTAATAAGATTCGGGGTTTAGAAATGATTTAGGTACAGAAGAGGAATTCAAGCCTTCTCACTTTGTACATAGCATACATGAACAGAAGGAATAAGACTAACTTGATTACATTAAATGCTTCAGGATACATACATCATTTCATAAAGGATATTTTCAGATTTCCAATTCATTTATGAATGTCAAATGCAAGCTCTAATGACATTTATTTCATGTACATAGATAGATTTCAATCCTTTAGGTTAAGTATGTTGTTGATAGAATCAAATGCATCCAAGGTTTGGGCCAAAGATACATGAAATGAATGGGAAAAGAATAATTTTAGCTTCAGCCCTGTTTTAAAACAGAAAATTCCAGCCCATAATCAAGTTCAAAATGAGTGCATAAATTCAAGAAGAAGCACTTTTGATCATCTATGAACAATGTCCTGAAGAAAAGAGGTCATTTTCCTCCGTTACAACCATAAAAAACCCATGTTTGCTCATATAAATAGATCAAAACAGTGGGCTGCCCTGTTTATGACTGGTTATTTCAGCCCATAACAGTCCATAAGTCTTCAATATCCTCACCCTTTGCTTGCCCCAAAGTCACTCAAGTACTTGGGTACAAGTCAGACTTCATTGGACCAAGAATAAGGTAAACAAAATGAGAGAAGTCGTGCATAAGAGCAGGTTGAATACTTTTCTCTCAGATTTTTCCTCTTTTATAGACAGTTTCAGCATGTATTTTCGTCAGACCAAAGAGGTAGAGAAGTGGAGTTCTCACCATGTTTACATCTTCAGTAGTTGGGCCTGTTCATCTTCAGTTTGCATGCTCCGTTTCATGCATCTCAGCTCCAGCTTTCTTCCAGTTTCCCTCAGACAGTGCAGCCCGCATTTTGCGCCGAAAAACGCGGGCTGCAATCTGCTCAATCCCTAGTCACTTTTTGACCAGCCTAGGTCACTTGCTGGTCACCTAAGTCAGTTGCTTTTGGTCTCATGTGGAGCTAGTGGACTTTTGACAGTTTTTGGCAACATTTTTGGGTTTTGACCATATTTTTGTACCTGAATTAATGTGATTTATCCAGCAGACTGTCAATTACTTTCAGATGTCCAAGTTATAGGTTCCCATAGACTTATTTTTCATAAATGTACATGGTATAAGTGAAAATTATATGCTAAATACAAAAGAACTTGTGTAACTAAGGTGGTTATTGGATAACAATGCTTGAATTTTGTATGCAAATATCTCATATAACTTCCAGTGAATCTCTTCTGTGTTTATAAGAATCCCATGATTTATATCATGGACAGTAAGCTCTTTGACATTCACCCCCTCCTAACTTGCACATCCTCCGGCATGTGCCATTTCATAAGATTACAGGTCAAGGAGGGTCTTCTTCTTCCTCTTCATTCCTTAAGTCTTTTTCTTCCTGTATGTCTTCAAGTAGAGGACTCATATCTAAGTCATCAAGTTCATAGATTGAAGATTCTCTTCGTTTGAAGAGTTTGATTCGTTTCCCAGCTATTGGAGTCTTTATCATGGTCCCATCCATTTCAGCCAAAGAGTAAGTAGCATTATGATGTACTACTTTTACAACATATGGTCCAAACCATCGCTTGGCTAACTTCCTATGAGCACTATGTTGATTGTCCAGGCTGCTATCATAAACAAGAACCCAGTCATTCTCTTGAATAGCTCTTGGACGGAGTCGATGGTGCTTATCAAACCTCTTCTTATTCTTTAATCTTGCTGTTTTTAGCCTTTCAATGGCTATTTTAACATCTTCTGGCTTTCTTTCAAGTTGCCTTATGCGTAAAGACAGCAATTCTTCCATGTTCATGTCTTCATCCCAAGGCAAGATACTCCATGTGACAATGGATTCCTCAATAGGCATAATAGGTGGCTGTCCATACATGAGTTCAGCTGCACTATGGATTGTTCTATCAGCCCATAATGCGAATGGTAGCATTTTAGGCCATTCCCTTAACTTTCCTTTGCATGATTTTGCTAAAGCTTTAAGAATTGGTTGATGGTCTCTTTCACTCTTACCGTTGCCTTCAGGATTGTAGGCTGAAGTAAGAGATAACTTAATTCCCAATTGAGCAAAGAAATGGCGAGCTTCATCGGCATCCAATTCTCCTCTATCAGCAGTTACTTTAGTAACACATCCATACCTGCAAAATACTTCTTCAAGTAAAAATCTACAAACAGCATGAGTGAACTTTATTGTCAAGGCCTTTCCTTCCACTTGATTTGTGAGATCCTCTCGAGCAAGTACTAGATATCTCATGTTCCAAATTCTTGTAGGCATGGTTACTAAATCAATAACCCATCCTATAATGAATAGATAAAGGATAAGTAGGCTGAAGCCCATCTCTATGCTTTACCATAGAATATATTTGACAAGCATGACAAGACTCAACAAAATGCTCAATGTCTTTATACATGTTTTGCCACCAAAATTTTTCTTTTATTTTGGCAAAAGTACCCCATATGCCTCTATGACCAGCCAATAGGCTTTCATAGAATTCTTGCATGACCTGTCTTTGTGTCTTTTTGTCACCTACGACACGAACAGACGCTCTTCCTTTCTTTTTTGCATGCCTCCAAAGGTAGCCATCTTTAAGAAAAAAACCATAGGCTTTTCTCTTAATTCTCTTGAACTCTTCATGAGTCCATTCTTCCTTCTTTGTCATAGTGCTAGAAAATTGGCCAATTTTTAGCCAATCATCTACATAATATTCTTCTTTAAAGTGTGAACAAACCATAACAAAACATGGAATATGCTGTTTACTAGCTGTCCTTTGTCCTCCTTCGGTTGATTCATCCATCCTTGCTGATGTAAAAGTTGTTTTATCAGCTGAACCTGTTGTTTTTGCTGTAATTTTTGTTGTACCTGCATTAACAACATCATTTATAAATTCTGATTCTTCTTCATCCATCATTTCTTCATCATCCATATATCTGGCACGGGAAAGTATGTCAGCAACTGGATTATCTCTACCTGCAATATGTTTCAAATTAGGATTTAAGGATTTAATATAGGCTATCCATCTTAGCATGGCTATGTCAGGAGTGGAACAGTTGGCTATCATGCCCAAGAGTGGAAGGCAATCTGTCTCAACTATAACATGTGCGCCCATGAAGTACTCCCTGTCACATTTTAATGCAGTTACTACTCCCCAAAGCTCTCTTTTAATTTGAGCATACCTTCTTTGTCGTTCATTAAGAACCTTTGCTCCAAAGCGGATTACATATCTGTTGCCTTCAAGGTCGTCTTGACCAACTACCCATCCTATTCCAATAGGACTTGTGTGCACTGTGAGTATAATGGGCTGTCCATTAGAGTAGTTAGCCCTCTTTAAAGTGGAAGCTGAAGTCAGCATTTTCTTGAGTTTCCGAATAGCCTGAGTGTGTTCTTTTGTCCATAGAAACCTTTGGTCCTTTCTTAGAAGCTGATAAAGATTTTCAGCAACATGAGCAAAATGTGGTATCCAAATAAGGTAGAAGACACATGCACTAAGAAATCTTCTCACTTCTGAAACATTTGTACATTCTTCTTGCATTTTGCTGATTGCATTTATTTTAGATGGAGAAGGCTTTCGGCCATATGGTCCACACGACCACAAGGACTTCTTCAACTCCAAAAACAGATTTAGCTCCTGAAAGAGTAAGATGAACTTCTTCTAATTTAGACAGGATTTGAGCACAATCATTAATATGATCAAAAACAAACTTTCGACATCCAAGTTCATTGAGTTCTTCATTTTTCTCATGAACTTCACATCCTTTGATTGGAACATCATCAAGGAAAGGAAGAGTCAATTGAGGAATATAATCCCTCAATACTTTATGCATGGCATTCATCATGTGAGCTACTGAATTCGTAGCCCCTTGAGGTAGAGTACACATGCGGACTAGGCCAAGAGGCGTCTTCATTGTAGTAATGTCACGGCTTTCCAAAGCAAGTTGAAATTGGTTGTAGCCTGAATTTAAGTCTCCCATGGAATAGATTGCCCTTCCTGCAAAAGCTTCAGCAAACTCAACCACAATTGGTCCTGATCCAACATTTCTAATAGTGACTTTATTGACGGGTTGTAAATCTTGAATGAATCGTAAAGATCCATTCTTCTTTGGTACGGTAAACCATCGGTTGGAATATGGAGCTGAAGATGGCTCTAATATTCGCATTTTTATCTTTTCATTTAAAAGTTCCAATAACTTAGGCAAATGTGCCCTTGGAACCGGAATTGGTTTAAGATTCCAAGGCACATGTGGGACCGTAAAAATTACCATTGGTGCCACAATGCTTAGATCCACACAGCCGATTTCATGCGGCTGAAATGAAAAGGCTTTACCATGGTTCTTTAACATCTGTATGAAGATTTGTTTTTTAGCTGGCAAGAGGAAAGAGTCTTCACCAATTTTCAGCTTTTGTAGACTTTCAGCTGTAAATTGGTGACCAATATCTTTAGGATCACGAAGGCTTGGTTGTTTGGATACCCTTTCTGCCAATCCTTCGCTTTCAGGTGGTAGAGGAGCAGCTACCGGCTTGACCTTCTTATCAACTGTTTTATATTTTGTTTCTACTCTTGCTTCTTCCTTGTTTGGCTGTCCAAAAGCTTCATAATCTGCAAATTCTTGAATTATGTCATACATATTCAATGTACATACCTGTATGGACTGATTTTCAGCTTGATTTTTTGCATGAATGGCTGTATAAATTTCAGCCATTGTATCATTATAATTCAGCCCATAAAATAGTCTTGAAATTTCTTCATCTTTAGGTAAAGATCAATTTGCTTCAGCTCTTGCTCCATATGACTCAAATACTTTCTTTCAGCCCTATTCATGGCTGAAAACTGTTTATAACAGCCCACTCCATTGGCTGAAAAAACCTACAAATCGGCTTTTGGCCTTGCCTCCTTCATATGTGGAGGCAATTTTTTGTGACATGATGTACTGCCATAGCCTCCACTTATAGCAGCGCTACCCGAAAACCCTTAAATTCTCGGGCATTAGGAGGAACAGGATGATCTCTCAATCGATCCCTATTCCGATGGTGATTAACACAGACAGTCAGAAATTGAACAGCTTTATCATTATCCTTGCTTCTTATCCGAGCATATGATGAACCATCATCAAGAGCCTTTGTCTCTAAACGAGACTCGGAAATAAACGGTTGTCCAAGAATGATTGGATAACTGCAGGAATCTTGAACAAAGAAATGAAATTTATCTTTTACATTACCAATAGTAACTTGTACATAAGGACATGCTGCATAAAGATCGCCAGAAGAGTTATTGGCTGCTTTCATGCGCCACCCTGGGTCCACATCAATGGGCCATTCACCATTTTCATAGAGACTTCTTGACATAACATTAATTTCTGAACCGTGGTCTATAAGGGCAATGCATGGAGTTTCTTTCTCACCGATTTTAACAACAATTTCAGTAGTTGCCCTTGCCTAATGAGTACGGGAATAGTGACTACTTGGAATAAAGTGAGTTTCACTTTCTTCCTGCATGTTGTGAAGAACAGTCTCTTTCTTATACATGGGCTGCACTTTAGATTGAGAAGTTTCCACCATTATGGCTTCTTCAGCTTCTGCTTCATAAATGTCTTCATCTTTGGCTTCTATGGCTGCAATCAATTCTTTGATTGCCTCCAATCGAATCCCTTGAGTTTTCAACTTCTCTTCATCCTGCAACTACACATGAAGTATTTGCAAAAAAGCATGTACTGATTTTTCAGTTTCCTCACCAACATATTGCTTTTTTCGTTTAATTACATCAATTATTACATCATGAAATCCTCGTTTTGCAATACTGAGAATTTCACCTAATGTAAATTCAATTTTACTTCCAAGAATTCTTTATTCTAGGATCCGTTTAAGATCCATTGCGGTCTCTATATCAGACTGCAACTTGTAACTGGGATGTTTGCTTTTTCTTTTTCCTTCTGTCTTCTTTGCTTGAGGGGCATCTCCCATGTCAAATTCTGGTGGCTGCGGATTTTCAGCAGCCTTCTGTTGATCTGGTTTACTTCTTGTTATACGTTTAGTTGGTCCTGAAGAGGAAGGACCGGCAACATCTTCATCTCTTCTTCTCTTTTCTTCTATCATGGCTTCTTGATTATTAATTTCAGCTAGCCGGGCAAAAGCTGAAAATGAATCCACAGGCTCAGACCATCCGGTTCTCCCTCGAATACATTGACTGGCAGTGGTTAAATCATCCTTAGTTGCCTTGCCTTGCTCCATGCGTTCCAAGGCCTGTGTCCACACGTTAGATTTTGCATTAGTTTTACATGCTTTAACAATTTCATTAGTTGGCTCAATTTGCAACCCATAAGTCGCAGCATCAATAGCTGCATAGGCTGTTCTTGTTGCCAAATCCTCCAATCTTTTCTTCATACCGCCGTTACCGAAGTTTGGCTCAAGAGGAAGCCTGGTTTCGGTTGCATGAATTTTACCATCCTTCCAAAAGACTAATTTTTGTGCTTCAGCTTCACGGAATGCTTCGCACTCCCTCTTGTCATGTTGAAGGCTATCACACCAAATGCAGCGTCTTTTAAAGCCTTCTCATGCAGGTCTTTGGGCGGTTGACCGACCCCTTTCTTCTACTTTAACATCAAGCCTTTCTACTTTAGAATTAATTTCTGTTAAATTAAGATGGAGATCCCGCATGCTTTTAATTAACTCATCTATAACATCCTTCTTTGGAGAAGGAACGGCATAATTTCTTGATTGCTCGGTCATAGAGACAAGAGTCGAGAAGTTGGAACAGGCTTCTTCGTAGAATCAGTTGTTACAGGGGTTGATCCCCATCTTAGGCGCAATCGCTCTCTTCGAGCAATCATATTAACTGCTTCAGTGACATCACTCCAAGCAGTCTTTAATCCCAACTCAGAGTCAGGGTCTTCAAGTCGGTCAGTCAATTTCTCCTGAAGAGAAGAATCTGCAGCTTTTAAAAATAACTCAATCTTTTGACTTTCCATACCTTGTTGGTCATCGGGATCTAATTGGGCAAATTTGCTTTCAAATTCTCGATGAAGAGCAGTAGCAGTTAGACCCTTATTGGGCCTTTCGACCCATTCGGTGAAGATTTTCTTTGTCATAAGGCCAGAATCTTCAAGGAAAAATTCTTCTCGAAGAGCCTTTTTGAACACAGTCCATCCAGCATCTTTTTGGAAAAGACCATGAATTCGGTCCTGGAGACCATGCACAGCCAGGCGGGCAAAGTAACGGCTCCAAGCATGTTGAGGAACTCCAAAGAAGACCATCTTGTCAGTGTAGAGACGGATAAAAGAGGACACATTTTGCCCATTAAATTGCTTGAGCTCATGCCCAACTGCTTCTAAGGCCTTAATGGCAGCAACATCAATCCGCTCTTCTTCTTGTCTCCGTTGTTGTTGCAATTGCAACTGCTGCTGAAATTGCAGCTGTTATTGTTGGCTCTCTTGCATTAGATGAACCAACTGTTGCAAAGCATCTCCTCCCGAGCTTGATGATTCTCCCATTGGACTTTTTCTTCCGCAGCGGACCTTCACGTCGGGTTCACCACTGTCGTCGCGTTAATAGTTGAAGGTCTACCACCGGGGCTTTTAGTGCAGAAGAAGAGTTTAGGATTCAAGATTCAGAAAGGAAAGATGGATTGGGTTTTAATAAGATTCGGGGTTTAGAAATGATTTAGGTACAGAAGAGGAATTCAAGCCTTCTCACTTTGTACATAGCATACATGAACAGAAGGAATAAGACTAACTTGATTACATCAAATGCTTCAGGATACATACATCATTTCATAAAATATTTTCAGATTTCCAATTCATTTATGAATGTCAAATGCAAGCTCTAATGACATTTATTTCATGTACATAGATAGATTTCAATCCTTTAGGTCAAGTATGTTGTTGATAGAATCAAATGCATCCAAGGTTTGGGCCAAAGATACATGAAATGAATGGGAAAAGAATAATTTTAGCTTCAGCCCTGTTTTAAAACAGAAAATTCCAGCCCATAATCAAGTTCAAAATGAGTGCATAAATTCAAGAAGAAGCACTTTTGATCATCTATGAACAATGTCCTGAAGAAAAGAGGTCATTTTCCTCCATTACAACCATAAAAAACCCATGTTTGCTCATAAAAATAGATCAAAACAGTGGGCTGCCCTGTTTATGACTGGTTATTTCAGCCCATAACAGTCCATAAGTCTTCAATATCCTCACCCTTTGCTTGCCCCAAAGTCACTCAAGTACTTGGGTACAAGTCAGGCTTTATTGGACCAAGAATAAGGTAAACAAAATGAGAGAAGTCGTGCATAAGAGCAGGTTGAATACTCTTCTCTCAGATTTCCCCTCTTTTATAGACAGTTTCAGCATGTATTTTCGTCAGACCAAAGAGGTAGAGAAGTGGAGTTCTCACCATGTTTACATCTTCAGTAGTTGGGCCTGTTCATCTTCAGTTTGCATGCTCCATTTCATGCATCTCAGCTCCAGCTTTCTTCCAGTTTCCCTCAGACAGTGCAGCCTGCATTTTGCGCCGAAAAACGCGGGCTGCAATCTGCTCAATCCCTGGTCACTTTTTGACCAGCCTAGGTCACTTGCTGGTCACCTAAGTCAGTTGCTTTTGGTCTCATGTGGAGCTAGTGGACTTTTGACAGTTTTTGGCAATATTTTTGGGTTTTGATCATATTTTTGTACTTGAATTAATGTGATTTATCCAGCAGACTGTCAATTACTTCCAGATGTCCAAGTTATAGGTTCCCATAGACTTATTTTTCATAAATGTACATGGTATAAGTGAAAATTATATGCTAAATACAAAAGAACTTGTGTAACTAAGGTGGTTATTGGATAACAATGCCTGAATTTTGTATGCAAATATCTCATATAACTTCCAGTGAATCTCTTCTGTGTTTATAAGAATCCCATGATTTATATCATGGACAGTAAACTCTTTGACAGCGAACAATCGCCAGCCATGGAGCAACAGTATCCGGAAGAACCAGGTCCGTTGACATCATAGAGGAGATTTGCCATAACACTATTCCACGCACACGGGCCACATGCCCATGTATGCCCGATGCTGTATCAAAAATAAAGGCATTGTGAGTATGTTGTATATGCCACAGGGTTGTCCATCTAAGGAAATGAAATAAGAAGGAACAATCGAAACTCAAAGAGGGCATATAGGGCATATTTCCCATAATCCAGGAACGAATTGATAGGCGGTGTTGAGTCACCGAGAACCACACACGGGAAATGAAATTCCAAATCTATCACGCAACAGGGTAGGAGGCAAAGAGGTGAAGCAATGTCTCATCACACGTAGTGCAGAAAACACAGCGCCCAGTAGAGATCTTTCGGGCACGAAGCACTTCTTCCATTGGAAGACCCCAATGAGCAACCGCCACATGAACACTTTTCCTTGATATAGGACATTAGACTTCCAAAGCTAGACAAATCTTTCCCGCCACTTCTTTTTACTGTCCCTATGATGCCATAGCCTATTTACTTTCCCCATGACCCATCTCTTGGCTTCCACCATCTGATGATATATTTGATTAGCTGACCTTTTTCCAAAATCATCAGGAAGCACAAACATCCAGTCATGCGAAGGCTCCAGCGGCTGTAACACAGGCAAAGGAAAAAACCTTTGAAGACTGTCCTGTATGGACGACCAAATGTCCCTGTATCCACGAGGCACCCTAAAGTACTGACGAATACGCCTAAAGGAATAAAGACGGGGCTGCCCAGGAATAACACCATCACGGACTGTCTTCAACCCCAACCTAGACATCCGATTGAACTTGTGTCGCTGCAAATCTTTTTGTGGCCAATCCAACAACCTTGAGGAAGTCAAAATTTCTCATTGTAGCGAATTTTCCTCTTTACGATTATTCCCAAACTGCAAAATGAAGCATCTCTTGCCAAGAAGCTATCAAATGAGAAAGGAGAAAAGATTGGGAGACCTTTAAAGGGCTTGTAGAATTAAGCGCATGCCACCAAGAAGAATGAATAACCGTGCTACCATGAGAGATGCCAGTCTTTCCTATGAAGAATTTGGCAATGTCTGACCAAGGATGACACTGAATACATAGACTCTGCAATAGGGATAGCCTCAAAGTGGCCATATGCAAATTGACATCTAGCAAAGTTGCACCCCCCATCCTTTTCGGAGTGATCACATGCTGCCAGGAGATCCATACCTGCCCCAAACGATTGCATTTATTTTTCGAGAGCATAAATTTGATAGATTGAACCAAATCCAAAATGGACTTCTTAGTCCAAGGAAGCAATGGTAGAAAGAATGAGATCATATCGATCATAATGCATTGAGCCACTTTTAGTCTAACATGTAGTGGCCAACTCTGGGATTTCCAGTACATGAACCTGTCATGAATTCAGGAGGCCATCCAATCCAGCAAGGCTCGGGGAGCAACCTCCACACCATTAGGATATCCCAAGTGTCTGGTTATATTACCCCTTGTGATCACAATTCCATTCCAGGCCAAGGCTTGCAGATCATTCTCCGTACAGGAGAGAAGGGTGGATTTCTGAGTATTAATGTGAAGACCCGATACCAAAGCAAAAAGATTCCAGGCCACCATTGCCCATACGTCCAATGTACTTTATGTGCCGACTTTGGGGTACCATCTCCTTTCGGTACACAAGATTTGTGCCCTCAGTCTTTCGGTTGAATTTGATGAGGAGACTTTTTGGATTCTTGATCCTGGATCGAGTCAGGTTCTTTCTTCAGGTTATGAGGAGAATGGAGTCTACAAGTTGCGGTCTTCTTCTGCCTTGACTTCTCTTCTTCGTACCTCTCAAACTCAGTCCGAGCTTTGGCATGCTCTGTTTGCAACCTCAATTATGATTACCTTCGGAAGGTGTCAAAGGGACAGCTTGTTCGAGGTTTGTCGGATATTGTGGTGAGCCAGTAGCTTTGTGTATCTTGCATGCATGGGAGACTCGTAATGTTGTTCCCAATAAGGCTTGGAGGCAATCTTCCGCACCCTTGGAGCTTGTTTCTACTGATCTTTGTGGATTGATGAGGACGGAGTCCCTTTGAGGTAGCTTATATTTCATGCTAATTGTGGATGATTACAGCAGGATGACATGGGCTTATTTCTTGAAGTTGAAGTCGGAGGCTTTCTCCAACTTTAAGGATTGGTTGCTCTTTGAGGAGAACCGATCGGGCCGGAAGATGAAGACCTTACCATTGGATAAGGGCAGAGAATTTGTTTCTAATGAGTTCTCTCGTTTTTGTGCAGATGGTGGTATTCACCAGGAGTTTGCCAATACAAACCCCTCTCAAGAGAATGGCATCTTGGAGCAGAAGAATTACAGTGTGATTGAGACGGCACATACCATGATGGAGCATCGTCAGACACCTTAGTGTTTATGGGCAAGCACACCACACTGAGCTTGTTTACACTAATTGCTGTTTGATGACTCGTGTCATGCAGGATCATGAGCCCACTTTTGTATAGGAGGCTTTACATCATGATCATTGGCATAAAGCAATGGAGCAAGAGCTAGAGTCGATTGAGAGGAATGACACTTAGTATCTTGTGCCGAAGCCTGCTTATAAGAAAACCATTGGAGTCAAATGGGTCTTTAAGACCAAGTACTGCAGTGATGGCACATTGGACAAGCACAAGGCTTGCCTTGTTGCTAAAGGTTTTGCTCAGTGCCCAGGCATTGATTTCCATGATACTTTTGCCCCTACAGCTTGGATGGCTACTATTTGCGTAGTTCTTACCTTGGCTAGCCATAGGAGATGGCCGGTATCAGCTGGATGTGAAGTTTGCCTTTTTGAATGGGGAGTTGAAGGAGGAGATTTATGTTGAGCGGCCTCTTGGCTTTGGTTCTTCTAATGGTAAGCTATATAGGATGCTTAAGGCTCTCTATAGCCTTAAGCAAGCTCCTCGTGCTTGGAATGAGAAGATTGACTCTTTTCTCTAGAAGAAATTACGGTATCTGCGTTCCAAAGCTAACCCCCAGTTGTATGTACATACCTCCAGTGGAGGTCGTGTGTTGTTTGTCCTTTATGTGGATGACTTGATTGTGACAGGTGACCATACTCAAATGGTTGAGCAGATGAAGGCAACACTTCATGAGAAGTTTGAGATGACGGATATGGGACTTCTTCACTTCTTTCTAGGTCATGAGATCTATCAGACTCCAAGGGCAATCTTTGTTTCCCAGTAGCGGTATGTACAAGAGTTCTCGGCTACGTGTGAGTTGGAGGGATGCAAGTCTCTTTTGTCTCCTATGGACCCCAATTGGAAGGCCATAGTCCATTCCGCTTCTCCTTTGGCAGATGCTACCTGTTATAGGCAGTTGGTTGGCTCCTTGATCTGGCTTCTTGACTTATGTTATGTTGTAGGTGTGCTGGCTAGGTTTATGAGTGAACCCAAGATGGTGCATTGACAGACTGTCCAGAGAATTTTGCAGTTCCTACGGGGAACTCTTGAGCTTGGGATCTATTATCCTGCTTGTACATGTGCTACAGACTTGGTACTTACAAGATGGAGTGATTCAGATTGGGTTGGTAATGTGGATCATTGGAGGTCCATGATAGGCTATTGTTTTACCTTGGGTGCTGGTGTTGTTTCGGGAGCAGCAAGAAGCAACCCATGGTTGCTCTCTCTTCGATTGAGGTGGAGTATCGGGTGGTGTCTTCTACTACATGTGAGACAATGTGGCTTTGTTGGCTCTTGGAGGAGCTTGGCTTCTTGCCGACAGGTCCTATTGTTCTGCAATGCGACAATGAGAGTTGCATTGCCTTGGCGAGGAATCATGTGTTTCATGCTCGAACAAAGCATATTGAGATCATGTACCATTTCATTCGGAAGAAGATTCTGGATGAGGCCATTTTCCTAGTCTATTGCAAGACATAGGACAATCTTGCAGACTTGTTTACTAAGGCGCTTCCCTAGGGTTTACTTTGTTAGTACTCGAGATCCCTTAGCCTTCTTCTCAAACAACCCCTTCCAAAATAAACTAGTCATCCAGGGGTCGCGATCACTAATGATAGACTTTGGCATACCATGATACTTAAAGATGTGCTGCAAAAACATTCGTGCCATATGATCAATCTTTTTTGTCTTTCTCACCGGAATGAAATGGGCTTGATGCTAAACCCACAAATGATAGTCGATATCCCATCATTCCTTGTAGGTGTCTTAGGAAGCTAAAAAATAAAGTCCATTGCAATGCTTTGCCAAGGCCTATCTAGAATAGGCACATGTTACAACAAACCCGGCATCTTTTGCCTATCATGCTTTACCTTTTGACATACTATGCATGTCTTAACAAACTGTTCTACATCATGCCTCAAAGCTGGCCAATAAAAGAAATGCTCCACTGCCTTGACCATAGCATCTATACCTCTGTGCCTTGCATACAGAGGAGCATGATTTTCAATGATAACTCTAGGCCTTAACTGCTTTGTGACACACAATCGTCCATGCATTATCAGAAATCCATCTCTTAGCACAAAGTGTTCATGCCTTTGGCCATTGCAAAGCTGATCATAAACATTAGCAAAGTTTGAATCAACAACATATTGCTCTTTCATGGCATCCAACTTAGTGTGATAAACCATGTTGACGGCTGAAATTTGTGGCTTACATGACAGTGCATCAACCACAATATTCTTTTTACCATCAATATATACAATTTGAAAATGAAACATAGAGAGAAAATTTGCCCATCTCATATGCTTCTCTGACAACTTTGTCTATGTCAGAAAGTACCTCAAAAGTTTGATGATCTGTTTGCACTGAAAAATCACCCCCCAACTAATAATGTTTCCACGTAGACAGTATATGAATTACAGCCAAGAGCTCTTTCTCATAGACCTGCAAATTCTTTTTTGCACTATGGAGAATTTGATTCTCATAAGTTACAACTCGGCCGTCCTGCACAAGAACAGCCCCAATGCTTTTACCACATGCATCACATTGAACTATGAATGACTTTCTTAGATCGGGCAACACAAGCACATGATTTGAAGTCATCTTTTCCTTCAACTTTTCAAATGCTGAAATTTCCACAGCTGTCCATCTAAATGGCACATCCTTCTTCTGCTAGGCATGCAATGGAGATGCAATTTCAGCAAACCGGCGTACATACTTTCTGTAGTAAGAACATAAACCCAAGAAGCTGCGGATCTGATGCACATTCCTCAAAGGTGGCCATGATTGTATTGCCTTAACCTTTGCAAGGTTCATGTGAGTACCATCAACCGATACAATATGCCCCAAAAGTGGATTTCATGCAAGAAGAATTCACTTTTCTTGTCATTGATAATCGGCCTATGGTCACGCAGTTCATTGAACACAATGTCCAAGTGTTTTTTATGCTGTACCTCTATTCTTTGAATAGACAATCATGTCATCAAAGAAAGTGCCCACAAATCCTCTATGTGGTCCTTGTTCAACCATAGCATGAAAAATCATGCTTCCACCAAAATATCCCAGCTGTTCCATCATAGTATGCATGCTCGGTTGTCCAAAATCCATTGGATTGGCACTTCCGTGATGGCCTTGTATTTGCATTTGTTGCCCCATAGGTACCCGACTGTTTTATTTCATTAGCATCTTTGGGAGCTTTAAATGAAGGGTTTGGCATCATCTTCGATGTATCTTGTTGTCTCGAAGGTGTAAAAGATGTCTTCTTCTTCTTACCTTTGTTGTCCTTCTTTGGAGCATTCAAAAATTAGGTAATATTCAGGATCCTTTGCCAATTTAGCAAAGAGATTTGCTGCTGTTCTCATCGGGTTCTTGATCTGGTCATCAATCTCCTTATGCCCTGAAAGCCGTGCATCTTGCTCAATAGCAACATTTTCAGCTCGTTGTCCATGGTCCGAGCCTTGTCCAAGGTCAGACATTGCATTTTTTTCATTCCCATGTGAATGTTCATATTAAGAGGCATTATCACTGCTTGAGTCCATGTCATTGTATGAAGACATATTGTTGTAATTTCTCAATTGAGAGTAAAAATTCGCACTAGCATAAAGCTTTGTCTTGCAATTAGGTACCTTGGGCCCACCAAATCAAGGGATTGAGTGGTCATCCCGACTATGGAACCATGAAATCAGCCTTCCTTCTCGGATAGGATGGTAAATAACTTGATTAAGCACTATTTACAGTAGTTAACAAATTCACAAAACTGAAATGCACACTCTACTGTATAATCTTGGACAATTGACATCTTGTTGTCCCCAAAATCGGCGTCCATTTTGGTATTTGTTTAATTTAATTGAAGAAGAAGTTGATGTACAATGGGATTCTCCCAATTCCTTTTGGTATTCCAACTTTCCTTGCTGTCCAAAATGACCAACAAGTTTTCAAATTGATTTGCCCCTTGATTCGGGCAGTCAATTGGCCTTCACTCACTTTGATGGGGATGGAAAATGCCCCAAATTCATCGATTTACTAGTCCCTCCACTTGAATTTGACTGAAAGGAGCTTCAGCCCTGTTGAATCTAAGTCTTGGAGCTCCAATTCTAGTACGCTTTTTGAGGCTAATGCTAAACCCTAATTTCTGGTGCAGATTAGGATTTATATTAGAGAAATCTGAAATTTCTCAGCCTCTGGTGATCTCAATGCTGTAATCTTCAGAGCAAGGCTGGGAGATGAGAGAGAATGCTGAGAACATATAAAATTCAGACTTTCTTCACAAAGAATTAAAGAAAATCTGTCATTTACTGTTGTTGCATTGTCTCAACAGCTTGTAGACGTAAAGAACTGAATAAAATTAGTCATTTATTGCTGTCGCCCTATCTCAACAGCCTGTAGATGCTGTCACTTGCTGTTGGTTGGTCTTCTCCTGCCCTTGGCTACCTCAGAAGATCCTCCAATGGCTGCAAATTAGACCAACATCTCCTCCCTCTCTCTTGCTGAATCCACTCAACATGCCTCTCGCCAGTCTCTAAAGACGTTTTTTAAACTTGCATGGGCATTTTTGACAAGTGGCAGTCTTTCCAAATGGTTTTTTTAGCATTATCCGTAATTAAATATTAATTTTTAGTCTTTAAATACTAAAAATTAATCTAATAATTATTTTGGTTCCTTGAAAAATAATTTGACTAGCCAATAATTAAATTGGCTAGGCAACTTCCATTCTTGAGTGCCTCAGCGTCATCGTTGACTAGTAGATTGGCGTTAGATACCATTAAACGCCACTTATCTAGCGACATCAACTGACACTTATGGCGACATGAATGACCTAGGGCAACAACTAGCACTAGATACCACCAAGTTCATGTGTTGCATAACTCATAGTAACTTTTGCCTTTGACATCTCGTAATTTCCTCAGGTATTGGGCTCGTAAATTTACTCTAACCTCATTTACACCTCACATGTGCAACATTTACTTAAACATGTGGCAAAAAACTAATTCACATGTTAAGTGAGGTTTTAAAAATAAATGTTCTCATGACAGGTTCTATCAGCCCATTTGCATAAAGCATGATGTCTTTGTTGGGAATGCATGCCAAGTGGTCTCACGTGTGTTATGCTTGATTTCTCCAATCCACAATAGTTGCATAGCTACTTCTTTGATCCACCGGAGTCCTTGTATCCCTTGATTGGAGTGGCATGCCTCCAAAATGGATCCGATGCCATGATTAGGTAATGGGAAATTGGAATTTGGAAAGAGGATAAGTAATAAGAATATAGAAGAAGATTGAAGAAGGAAAAGAAGAAGAAGAATGGAACTTGGAAGAAGAATAAAGAAGAAGAAGGTTGGAAGAAGAAGAAGAAGGAAAGAAGAAACTTGGAAGAAGAACTTAGAACTTAGAAGAAGAAGGAGGAGGAGGCTAACAACTAATTATTAATTTATTGGTATATGAAACTAATTAACTAACTTGATTGAATTTGTTAAATTAAACTAAGTAAATAAATTATCTAATTAACCATTTGAATCTTACTACTATATTATTTTGTTTGTAGGTTTGAACTTTCAAAGGGTTTCTTGAATCTATCCCCTTTCCAAACTTTCCCTTTTTAATTAAAACCCCTTGTCTTGCATTTGATCACTCCCTCTCTCTTCCCCCTTCCCTTTTTAATTAAACCCTCCTCTCTCTCACGTGTAGACTGTCTTTCTCTCTCTCTCTTTCCTCTCCCTTTTTTAATTAAATCAAACTTTTCAGAAATGTCTCTTTCTTGCATTTTTTAAATCAAAAGTTTTTTTTTTCTCTCTCTCTCTCTCTTATATATATATATAAATATAATTATCTCTCCTTCTTTCTTTCTCTCTCTCTCTCTTCTTTGTCAATTAATTAAATATTTTAAAAAGATATTTAAAAATTTCCTCTCTTTTCATTAAATGTTTTTAAAACTCTTTTTACAAATTTTTAAACCATAGTTTTTCAGATACTTTGAGAGTGAGAGAGAGAGAGAGAGAGAGAGAGAGAGAGAGAGAGAGAGATTTTTGATTTAAAAAGACGGAGAAAGAGACGTTTGTGAAAAGTTTGATTTAATTAAAAAAGGGAGAGGAAAAAGAGAGCCTATACGTCAGAGAGAGTGGGCTTAATTAAAAAGGGAAGGGGGAAAGAGGAACGATTAAACGTGAGACAGAGAGGGTTTTAATAAAAAAGGGGAGGTTTGGGAAGCCCTCTCAAGGTTGAGAGAGAGAGAGAGAGAGAGAGAGAGAGAGAGAGAGAGAGAGAGTGAATAAACGCGAGACAGAGAGGGTTTTAATTAAAAAGGGAAGGTTTAGAAAGAGGGTAGGTTTGGGAAGCCCTCTCAAGGTTTAGGGCTTTTTGAATCTACAACCAAAATAATATAGTAGTAAGATTGACCATGCCTTAGGAAACACTATAAAAGACAATGTGCGAAGTTCTCGCGCATTGCTCAGGCGTTCTATACAAACCCATGGATGCTAAGGTAGTGTAACTTCATGCATGTGTAAATAGTTAGGCGTTCTATATGAACCCATGGATGCTAAGATACAATAATTTCATGCATGTGTAAAGAGAGAGAAAGAGGGGTTGGTGGAAGTCTATTCCGGCCATTGTGAGAGAGGAGGCTGCTAGAGAGCAAGGAGAGGTTGCTGATGTGATTTGCAGCCATAGGGATTGGTCCTATAACATGTGAGAGCAGTTTGGAGCCCTTTAGGAGCAAGTGATAGCAGCCCAAGGTTCTTTTGGTGTAGATGACAACATACAAGAGGGGGCATCAGCCTTTCTGAAGGTGCTAAGTTGTATGTGACAGCTTCCATGGCTGTTTAAACAAGGCAATAGTAGTTTTTTCAACATTTCTTGCGATGAAACTATGAAATTTCTCTCTCTATAGCATTCTCTCTCATCCCCTAGTCATCTCTCAAGTTATCTTAGCAAGATCTAGCCATTTGAGTCATCGTAGGTGGAAATTTTAGAAAATCTTTGCTGTAAATCCTAATTTACGAAAGAAATTGAGGTTTGACAACCACCTTGGGATGCATGCTCAGAATTGAGCGCCTAGGACTTGAATTTCAGCGGCTGAAATTAGGAATTTTAGGGAGATTTCGGAGAGCTGCCATCCAATATCAGATTTGGGGCTGAATTTGTATTTCGAGGAGTAGGATGAAGGCTAATCCTTGAGCAAACCAAGGGGTAAATTTGTTTGGAGGCTTGCTGGTCATATGACACCAAGGCCCATTTGGATTAGCAGAGCAAGTGAGAGGATCTTAGTTGTACTCCATCTATTTGCAATAAAAGTTAAAGAAATACCACAAGGGGTGTCAGTTTTGGGGCCAATAAGTTGTCCATTGCTCAAGATTAAAGTGGTAAAGTGTGTGTTTTTAGTTTATGTGAATTCTATGCTTGTTGTAATTAGTATCAAATCATGTTATTTATCACCCTGTTTGAGGAGAAAGACTAGTCTCATGGTTCTATCGCCAGGAGACCATCAATTGTCTTGACTTGGTGGGCCTGAAGCACCTGATTGAAGGTTAGAAGCTTTGCTCTAGTGTTCAAATTGTATTCATTTGAGCATTACAACGAGAATGTCTTCAAATAGTGAGATAGGATCAAGTAGGGATGATGTCTCTCAATCTGAAAATTCCCAAGTGTTGGGAAAAATGTAGTGCTTGATCTTGGACAAGGTACCTGGCTTGGACAACAAGCTGATAATGTTGGTTTAGACCAAAATATGGGTCCTTCTAGGCCTTCAAAAGTTGACGACTAGCAAGAGTAAGAGGAATTTGATGGCTATTTTAAAGATCAGCTGATGAAAGTAGCTAAAATGTTTGTGTAATTGGCAAATTATCCTCAATTTATGCACTTTTTGAATTCCTTAAAGGAGGGTAGTAAAGACAAGAAGAGGAATTTGTCTTTCAAGAGATTCAGGACAACAAGATGCATTGAAGGAAGTGCCAATATAACAACATGATGTTCCAAATGTGTGCAGTGAGCACAAGCAAATGATGCTAGTGGGGCAATTGATGCATATGCAAGGCCAACTTGGAAGTGCCAATTCAATGTTTTTTGGAGAGTAGGACATTTATGTAATTATGCGGCAGTCATGTTACTTTGGTGTTGGCACTAGTTTTCATGCTATGGTAGGTTAGGGACCGCATACAGGGATCTATGACACAACTCCTTGTCATATGCAGCTACCAATGCATGGTATGCAAGGCCCGATGTATTGAGGTATGGCTGGTAATATGCATAACCCCATGTATAACAATGTCGGCATGATGGTTGGGGCACAAAGTGGCAAGTTTGACAATAATATGCAGCCCATTGTGTTTGGACTCATGGTATCAATGCTGGTTATGCAAATGCTTCGTATAGTGCTGGTTATGAGGAAAAATGCAGCTAGTAATGCATGCAATGTATGGAAAAATATATCTTAGTATGGCTGGTAATATGCAAATTCCCATGCACAATCACATTGTAATGGTCCAAAGTATGCAAACAAGAATGTTTCCCAATGCATTTGGTGCTCCTAGCATGTTAGGCACACATGAGGGGCTAGTCAACTGGATGCAATGTTGCAAATTAGCTAAGTTGGAATTGCAGCAGTGTGAAAGTATAAAGCATCACAATGCTTGAGGGAAAGAAAAGCCTACACAACTTAGTGGTGGTTGGAGGGAAGTAAAGTTAGAGGTAAAGTTTCCATATGCTGTTTGGTGAAGCTTCAACATTGTTTTATCAATAGATGCAAAGTGGATGGAAGAGGATAACTAAGTAGACTATCCTTAGTTGTTGCAACTTTACCGAGATGCCTTTCAGTTAGAGCCGACTTTGGTTTGGGCTCAGTCACGTTTAGCAAAGCAGAGGTTTGGAGTATTTCTTGATGCTGAACATGGAAGTAACACTTCCACTCCTCTAGTTGTGGACAATTCTCATATTAGAGTGGTAAGGTATTGGACAAAAGTGCTCGTATGTTGCCCGATGGCCTGTGAAGAAATGCTCTAAACACAAAAAGCATAAAACCAGTCGTACGACAAAGCACAGACTAATAAAGTTAGAACACAGTTAGGGTTAGGGTTAGAGTAACTCAGAGATAGTGAACACAATGAATAATAAAGTGTATGAATAATGAATATATAGTGCTCGTGCAACAAACACACTATGCAATGAATATTGAACCTCGAACTCTTGTATCTCTGGGATAAAGGGAGAGGTTACGAGTTGTAGAGTGTGTTGTACTTTGAACGGATCCTGAATTGCAGCAAAAGTAGCATCCGAGTGTCAAATACCATCAAACATAACCAAGGAAGGTTGGATTTGATGTAGATGGCAATGCAAGAGAGAGAAAGACCAAAAACGTAGGTACTTGAGGAGAGAGAAAATCTGCACAATAGCTATTAGGTGCAAATGCAACAAAAAGTGGTGAGAGAATGTCAAGGCGGCAGCCAGAAAACCAAAATGCAGCATTCAGAGGAGAGAGAAGATCTTGTCGATAGTTGCCAACAGAGGGCGACATCATCCAATTGTAGGCGACAACACCCAACTATAGGCGATAGATCTTGGGACCTGGCAACAACAACAAACATGCGAGGAAGGTTGGAATCAATCAGGCACCAAATGGTAGTAGATGGCTGGTGGAAGCTCTGATTGTGATGTCCTCCGCGAATGGGGTGTGGGCAGCAGAGTTATGGCTCTTGAAACATGCAAAAACAAGATTTTGGTAGAGTGGTGGGCTGCATGCATATTTACAGAAAGTTTGGGGCACCCAAGTTACGGTTTTGCATGTGGGACATAGTAACTCTCTAGGATTGCATTTCTTTTTAAAATAAGAGGTCTTCTTCATTAATTAAGTATGTTTTGGGGTTGTTTATGTCAAGCTAGTGCATTTTTAGCTCAACATGGCCTGCTAGGACTTGCAAAGGCAATGAAATGGTTTTTTTTTTTTGGGGGGGGGGGGTAAGTATTTGTGCCCATGGGGGAAATAAGGAATGGTTAGATTCCTATAAAACAGAGAGCTATCCCAACCACTTGTGGGTATTGACAAAGAAAATTTGGAGATAAATGTGTAATGTTGTTAGATCTTGTCATGGAGATTGCCATATAAGCTGCCATGAATATGGTAGATCCAAGTCAACTACTTGCTGAAGAAGGAAAAGGGATAAATAAATATAGAAAAATAGAATGCCAATGCATGGGGTAATACAAGGGGGAATACAGAATGTTATGCTCAAGCAAAATGCTATGCAATGGTACCACTTGAACTGTACCCTTGTAGGGGAATTGTTCACTTTTTTGCCAAGTGCTCTTTTACGATCACGATCATCAAGATGCAAATGGATGATGATAAAAAGTACACCCTGTCCTGCCCTGTCGTGGAACGTGTCCTGTTGTGACAGGACCTTGCATGGGAATGCCCTCACCCTAGATTGTGTTTGGGTTGGGTCCTGCATTTTGGAATGGCATCCCAATGTCCCTTGAGTCCCGTCTGACTATGGATTCCATGGCACAACTGAAAAGTGAAGGTTCATTAAATACATAAACTTAGTACAGATCTGATCATTTTGATGAGGCTACCAACTTTTCTAACTGGGACATGGCCAAAATCTCTTCTTTTTGGGAAGATACTATTTAAAAACTGCACGACCTCTTTTTCATTCAAAGCAGATTCAGCTGTGACTGAATTAAATATAAACCTAATGTGGGCCATTAGCTATCAGTTGTGAATTGTTTCTCTTCACCCCTCTCCTGTACAAAAGCTTGTGTCCATGTATGGCTGTGAGCTGCTCTGAAGACAACATTCAATATTGATTTCAGGTTCTACAATGGCTGCTCTCTATTTATGTCTTCTAGCTTGTAAACTCTGATCTCATACATAGCCCACTCTATGCCAATCTTAATCTTGTATTAGAGTGGTCATTAAAGCTTTGCACACAAACACTCGTGCTGTGGTTAGTCCACGTGTCACTGTCCTGTCCTTGGACCCACTGAGACCATCAAGAAAAAACCTCACGATGTGCAGTCACTTCCGAAGGGGAGCACTAGTCTTCTTGTGCATTACATATGTTGTTGGATTGTGAGATGGATCTAATACTAGGTAAGTCAACTCCCCAGGTATTTCCCAAATATGTAATCATTATCTCTTTGTTGTTATTGGATCTTTGTAATCGATTCTTTACAGTTGGGATAAATTGTGCTGTGCTTTCAATTGCTTGAATATCTGAGTGTGACTTGTAATCACAAATTTCTATTTTGAATATTCCCATGCTACATTTCTGCATGTTTCCAACAAAAATAGGCTGTTTTATCCTTCAAAAGTCAGCTACAAACAGGAAGGAAACACTGTACCATACAAACTGAAGAAGCAGTTCTCTATCCAATTTAGTGATTATTGCAATATTCTAAATTAACATATCTATTGCATTTACTGCTCTGCACTTGTTACATTTTTTTGATTTTAAAAGTTTCAATTTTGTCCAAAGGGCTAATATACTTGTTTTGCTTATAGGAAAAATGTCATTCACTCAAAGCAATGGTCTTCACTCCCCACTCATCTATCAGCATCAGTCATTACTGGCACCAAGTAGGGGTGGAAGAAAAATTGGTGCCAATCTTGGTTTTTTGAAAAGTGATTTTTTTGATCATCCAACATTCTATTACTTTTGTAAACAACTTTCTGGTACTTCAAAGGCCTCTTCAACATCTATTACCATGGGAGTACTTAATGAGGAGGAAAGATGGGAGAGGGAGGAAGCTCGCTGGTTAAGAGAAGAGAAGAGATGGTTACGAGAGGAGGAAAGGTGGTATCATGAGGAAGCTAGATGGAACAAGGAGCGTGAGGCTCTACTAAAACAATCTGCTGCTTATGAAGAGGAGATAACTCTGTTGAAAAAGGAAATTGCAAGGCTAGAAATGCAAATAGCAGACGAGAAGCTCAAAGACAGGGCCAGTCCTGATCTCATCATGACTTTGACAAGTCTTTTGCAGTCCTTGAAAACAAGCAGCATCATTGAAACTGGTGGCTTTGTGAACCCAGCTCAAATACCGAGTGCTGTGTCACCTGCTGCTAATATCAGTACTCCTAGAGCTGACCTATCCTCGCAGTTTGCAGCTACGGGACATGGTGAGAGACTGCCATTGACTCCATTGATTGAACGTACAACTGCCATGGAGTCTGGATCCACTAGATGAGAATTAAAGGAACATCCCTCAATTTCTTTGAACACAGGCTCAAAGAGCTCTGCTGTGCCGCCTGGAAGCGCTAAGCCAGAAGTGAAGGCCGAGCCTGCAATTTCTTCAAAAAAAGATTCAAAGAGCACTGCCAAAACTTTAAAGAGGGGTGCAGAAGGAGATGATGTGAAAGAAATGCAGGTATGATTCTAGCCACTATAAAGTCCTTATTATCATGATTTCTATATTGTCATGTATGTTACAAGTTTTCCAAACACGTGTGCATCTTGCTATATGGAATTGGCTCTAGGCAGTTACTATTCAGTTAGGGGCCAAACACTGTTACTATCATGTATTATAGAAGCTGTCTTTCCATAGCTACCAGGAATGGGGAACAGGAATGGCGAATAACATAGGGATGGGGAGGCCCCATCCAAGAATGGGAGGGAATGGCATTTTAAAATGTACATTTTAAGAAACTGAAATAACATTTGAAAACCACACGAAGGCACTAGCATCCCTTTAGAGACCATGTGAAGGGGCTCCACCATGGCTAGGGCACTCAACATTCACTTCATCCACTGTGACAAGTCTTTAAGTGAGCTTTGCCATATCCAGCTTGCTTGCGAAGAAGATGCCATTGATGGTTGTGGGAAATTATATAGCTTGGCTGGTTATTACAGCCTGCATTGTTTTGTGTTGTATGTAAACACAAGCAAAATTGTACAAAAAAGCATCTCTTGCCTGTGAGCCTCAGCCGAGTCAAACGGGACAATAGGAGCTCTGACATTCCGTTTATCACGTGTTCTGATGGAGGAGGCAGCTCTTTCATTCAGGTTTTAGATGTGTCCACACTGGCCGAGGTTAACTTCCAGCCTGCATTTCTTTTTCAGTGGCCAGTGGGGTGGGCAGCCTGTGTTTATTACGGGTGGCCTGTTGATTGTTTTTGCCAGCATCATTCTATTGCTTTTATGCTGTTCAGCCAGCATAATTAGGGCTCTTGGAGCAGGTTGGGGAGATTTGGTTGTTCTTGGCTATACATAGCCTACCCCCTCAGCTGGCTGGTCATTCTGTCTTGCAGGTTTCAGCTCACTCTAATGTTCAGGACTTTCCTTTGTCTTCAGTGCTGCCATTTGTCATCAGCCTGATCTGGTGCCCTTACTGATGCCTTGGGCTGTGTGGAAGGATTGATCAGTCCTCCTTGTATTCAGTAATCTTTGAGAGTTTAATGCAGATTTTCTTCCAGTGCAGTCTTTTCTTCCCTCATCTCTCTGTGTTTACGTTTTCTCATTGTTGCACAATCTCACATGGTATTAGAGCCAAAGTAAGGACTTTGAGATTCTATGAAGAGAAGGCTGTACTTACCTTGTTGTTTGGAGCAGATTTGTTGTGAAGAATGAAGATTTTCTGCATTGTTTGAGCCTTCTATGAAGTGTGCAAGACAAGTATGACTTCCTTTTGCAAGGTGTAGCTAATTCTTCCTCCATTCGGGCATCGCGATGCCCAAATGCAAATTTTCCTAGTGTATTTGCAGGTTTTCAAAGTTGGATTACTACTGATTAAATGCTTTTGGTGATTCCGGAGAGGAGCTTCTCCATTCTTCTTGAATCTTGTGATAGGCAGTCACACCTATCAGACCATTGCGAAGAGCAATGCAAAGATCAACATTTAGAGCCTTGTTCTCCCTCTGTTAGATTGAGAAGATTGGACCCCCCTTCTCCCCCTCGTGCTTCTCTCCGTGTTTCTTGTAGGGCCCATGCTTTTGGCCCTTGCATTGCCATGATGATACCTCTTGTTCAGGTGTCTTTGCTTCCTTTCTTACCAAAAGAGGATTGACTTGATGGGTTGGACTACTCCCTTTGGTTCGCTAAAGTGGAGTGCATCGTTGATACCTTTGATATTTGGAATTTTGTTACCACCCTTGGTCCTTGTCCAATGGAGGATCCTTGCATTGATTCTACAAGACCATTGCCTATGACATCACCTTTCGAGAAGAAGCTTCAGATGCTCTAAGTTGATGATTCTCCTTCTATGCAAGAGCGCATCAACCAAATGGAGGACAAATGGGATGAGCTTGCAAGTTGCATCTATTGGTCAGAAAATATTTGCAGAGGATATGACAATGTTCTAAAAGCTGTCTTAGGCGCATCTTTCGGTCTAATGTGTATCTAATGATAGCCACTTTTCAAATCTATATGGCTAAATATGGCTGTCCCTTGCAATTTATCCAT
Source organism: Lygodium microphyllum (assembly GCF_053477565.2). NCBI lineage: Eukaryota > Viridiplantae > Streptophyta > Polypodiopsida > Schizaeales > Lygodiaceae > Lygodium > Lygodium microphyllum. The sequence continues at coordinate 32,507,076 of NC_141147.1, forward strand.
AATATCATCAATCTGAGGAATTGCAAAGTGATTCTCTTTTGTGATCTTGTTCAGAGCACGATAATCAATGCACATATGCCATGAACCATCCTTTTTCTGTACCAAAAGCACTGGAGAACAAAAAAGAGATGAGTTGGTCTGAATCAGCCCTTTTTCTAACAGCTCATTTACCAAACTCATAATCTTCTCATGTTGGGCCGCACAGACTCTATAGGGTGGCTTATTAGATGCGCTACTTCCAAGGATAAGATATGTTCCATGATCTTTTGGCATTTCAAGTGGTAGCTATCTTGGAAGTGACTGAGAGAAGCAATCAACATACATTTTTAGAAATGACATACGATCCTTCTTTTACTTAGACATGTTTCCAACATTCTTACTATCATATTTATCCTTAGTAAAAACCAAGTACGTTGAAAGATGATTTTTCATTACTTTAGAAATGACAGCTGAAGATACAATAGGAACAGATTCACTTTTCAACTTTACATCAAGTGTGAGTACCTTTCCCTTATGCTGAATAGTGATCTTTTTTGCATGAGAACCAATTACTGCATTCATACGGTGACACCATGGCATACCAAGTAATACATCACATCTCTTAAGTGGAGCAATGAAGAACTCTTTGCTATCCACATATCCTTGTATATGCAATTGAAGCTTTTCAATGAGTGGTGTGACGGGCTCTGCATGGCCTTTATATGCCATTCCAACTTTTCCCATGGGTTTCATCTCATCCTCTATGATGCCTAGATGAGCGGCCATGTCAATAGAGATGAAGTTGGCTCATGCACCATTATCAAAGAAAATCAATGTATACTGATCCCTAATTTTGCCCTTTGCTTTGCACAACTCAGTAGTATCATCATTGGGCTGATCACTAACAATATTGGGCACCAATCCCACTGATGTTTTGGGCTTTTTTTCTTTAGAATCTCCCTGATTTTTTGATTTTTTGATTTTCTAGCTTACTGTCTATTGGGACAATCACTTGCAATGTGACCCTCTTGTTCCCAAATAAAACATTTATTGGCAGCCATCAATTCCCTATGTCGTGCCAATGTTTTCGAGCTCTTTCTTTATTGTTTTGGCCACTTTTTAGATTGTTTTTTAGATATGCCCGCTTTTTTCCGGTCTTAAATAACTTTTTATTCGACTTTTTCCCACTCTCTAGGAAGCCCAAATCCTTCCCATACAACAAAGGATCGCAGTAGTCTTTATGAGTTGAGACATGTTAGACACGGTGGATTTAATGCAAAAATCCATGATTGCTTTGGGGAGCCCACAAACATATTTTTCCACTTGCTCATGAAGGGGTACATGGCAATAAGAAATACACAGCAATGCATTCCAAAACTTCTTATTATATTGCTTCAAATTCTTACATTTCTTAGTATCCAACTTATTCCAAGCTGTCATGATGTCCACCTCAAAGATACTTGTTAACCAATTTGATGCAAAGATTTGCTTGAATTGTATCCACGTTGACGATGCTCTACCTTGCATCAAAAGAGTGGACCACCATTGTAATACATTTCCTTTCAAGGAAGTGGCTACCTTTCAAATCTTCGAGGACTACTTGAAGTTCCCCCTTGAATAGGCTGCATCAAATTACTGAATCAATGTCAAAGCTTTCAGTCTATCTTGTACACCACTGAAGGACTCAAACTTCACTACTTTTCCACCCTCATCATAGTATTTTGCTGCCTCTTTGGGTGTTAAGTTGTTATACACACTCTGCTGCGGAAAGGGTGCATTTGTTGAATTTACATCAGAACCAACACCAAACAGAGCATTTGCATGACCAACATTCATTCCTTGAGCCTTATAAGCATTTGGGGGTGCAGATTCAATACCAAACATGCTACTTTGTGCCCTAGGCATCAAGCCAATGCTGCTCTACATAGGCTTTTTCATATTTCTAGCTATACCCGAATACATTGGGCCTTGCACACCATGCATTGGTTGTTGCATACCATAGGGATTTGTGCCATACATTCCCGTATGCGGTCCTTGTCCAACCATAGTTTGAAAAATCATGCTTTCACAAAAATATCCTAGCTGTCCTATCATAGCATGTATGCCCGACTGTCCAAAATCAATCCATTGGATTGACACTTCTATGATGGCCTTGTATTTGCATTCCTTGCCCCGTAGGTACCAATTGTTTTATTTCATTAGCATTGTTGGGAGCTTCAAATAAAGGGTTTGGCATTATCTTCGGTGCATCTTGTTGTCCCGAAGATTTTAAAGACGTCTTCTTTTTCTTGCCTTTGCTGTCCTTCTTTGGAGCATTTAAAAAATCAAGTAAATTGAGGATCCTTTGCCAATTCAACAAAGAGATTTACTGCTGTCGTCATTCGATTCTTGAACTGGTCATCAAATTCCTCTTCACTTTGCTGGTCATCAATCTCCTTATGCATTGAAGGCTGTGCATCTTGCCCAGGAACAACATTTTCAGCTTGCTATCCATGGTCTGAGCCTTGTCCAAGGTCAGGCATTGCATTTCCTTCATTCCCATGTGAATGTTCATATTGAGAGACATCATCACTGCTTGAGTCCATCTTACTACATGAATACATATTGTTGCAATTTCTCAGTTGAGAGTAGAAATCAGCACTAGCACAAAGCTTTGGCTTGCAATTAGGTGTGTTGAGTCCATCAAATCAAGGGATTGAGTGGTATCTCGGCAATGGAACGATGAAACCAGCCTTTCTCCTTGGATAGGGTGGTAAATAACCTATTTAAGTACTATTTACAGCAATGAAAAAATTCACAAAATTGAAATGCACACTTTACCATATAATCTTGGACATTGGACACCCGTTGGCCCCAAAATTGGCGCCCCTTTCACTATTTATGTAGCTTAATTGAAGATGAAGTTGATGTACAATGGGATTCTCCAAATGCGTTTCGGTATTCCAACTCCCCTTGTTGTTCAAAATGACCAGCAAGTCTTCAATTAGATTTGCCCCTTGATTCGGGCAGTCAATTGGCCTTCACCTGCTTTGATGGAGATGGAAAATATTAAGAGTCGTTCCCTGGATGCCATGTGAATTTGTGCCATGTCGAGACTGCCACGTGGCAGTAGTTGGATTGCATCTGTTGGCTGTATTTAATGCAACCGACTTGGTCAATTAGTGGCATTATTTCCAGCCTATAAATTCGCTTTGTTTCCAGTAGTCTTGGCATATTGTCTCTCACAGATTTCAGCATGCTGATTGTGGAGATTGCTCTTGAGGCTAACGGAAATCGAGATCCTCAAGGTGGAGACATACGCAGATATTCTCTCTGCACTCGCGTATAATTTTGCCTCCTTATACAGTATTCTTCACTGCAGATTTTGTACGTTTCATTGTCTCTTTCTCTCTCTCTCTCTCTCTTCTCTCTCTATTCACTCTTTGTCACAGTCATTCGCTTCCCCATTGCTTCACTCTGACATGGTATTAGAGCATTGAAGGACTGACCTAAGGTGGACCTATCCGAAGAGAAGTTTTCCAACGTGACACAAGATTGTGTTTTCAGCGTTCAAGTGTGAGTAGGTGGGTTGCGTATGAGAACAAGGCTGAGGCGAGCGTGGGTGTGCGAGAAAAGAGAAGATTTGTTGAAGTTGCTGCTGTTTTTGCTGTTAGAGAAGGAAGAAGGCTGCGTTTTTGGCCTTCAAGTGCAGATTTTACCTTCTCATCGCCTCCGATGGGTGAAGAAGGAACAGTTGAGCGAACCTCAGCACTAGCAGACTGTATTTTCATAGTCAGAGGGGGCTTCTCTTTGTGTTTTGTGCAAGCATTGTAGATGAAGATGTCTTCTGAGACCGAGACAGAGTTTCAAGCGATCATTGACTGGAAGGTGCCCGTTCTACTGGCTCTTCCTTCAGATCAAAAGCTCCATGGTGAGAACTGCCGCATCTAGCGGGTCATGATGCTTCTTATATTGGAGTCCTATGATTTGGCAGAGCTCGTTACAGAGGCTATCAATGGTCCCTCTTTGTGAGACAAGTCCATACTCTCTTTCAGTGAGAAGGTGAAGTTGGCAAAGGCTTAGGCACATTGGGATAAACTCAATGCTCGCATTCACTCATTTTATTTCTCTCATGTACTACAACTGTTATCTCTCATATAGAGCATTTGATGGTGGCTAGGAAGATATGGTTGGAGTTTGATTAGATGTATAATTGGATGACCATCATGAAGCAAGTTTCTTTGGAAATGCGAATGAGGACTATGAGTGTCAACAAGTCATCATTCATGCGGGAGCATATTAACAAGCTAAGGCAGCTTCAGATATAGGCTCAAAAGGCAGGAAAGGTGATCATTTCCGAAGACATGGTGATAACTCTTCTTTCACAGTTACTGTCTCGCTTAAGTGGTTTTTAGTCCGCCTTGATTGCTTCAGGGTGGTCTGAGACTCTTCGGTGTGGGAAGAGTTGGTTCCTATGGTCTTGGGCCAAGAGAAGCAACTGGAAGGAACCAATATCTCGAAATCGGAGGCTTTGGTTGGTCAATCCTCTCAGAAGAAGGGGAAGGACCAAAATAAGGACGACAAATCTAAGAAGGACAAAGACTAGGAGTCTACTTGTCACATTTGTGGCAAAACATGTCACTGGAAGAAGGATTGCCCCGACAAGGAGAAGAAGGAGAAGGAGAAGGAAAAATCTTCAAAGGATTCCAGAGCTGTGGTTGCTCCCTCATCAGCTGCTTTCCTCCATTTGAGCTTTGGCATGCCCGGTTTGGTCACCTCAATTATGAATACCTTGGAAGACGTCTAAAGACCAGTTTGTTCGAGGTTTGCTGGATATTGTGGTGAGTTAGTAGCCTTGTGTATCCTGTATCCGTGGGAAGCAGACTTGTGATATTGTTCCCAGTAAGGCTTCGAGGTGGTCTTCAACGCCCTTGGAGTTTGTTTCCAGCGATCTTTGTGGACCGATGAGGACGGAATCCCTTCGAGGGAGTTTGTATTTCATGCTCATCGTAGATGATTACAACAGGATGACATGGGCCTATTTCTTGAAGCTGAAGTCGGAGGCTTTTTCCAACTTCAAAGATTGATTCCTCTTTGAGGAGAATTGATTGGGGCGGCAGCTGAAGACCTTACGATCGGATAAGGGCAAAAAACTTATTTCTAATGAGTTTGCTTGGTTTTGTGTAGATCGTGGCATACACCGAGAGTTTGCCATTACAAACACCCCTCATGAGAATGGCATTTTGGAGCAGAAGAATCGCAGTGTGATCGAGATGGCCATGGAGCATCATCAGATACCTCGGTGTCTATGGGCCGAGGCTGTGGCTACATCAGTTCACATCCTTAATCGTTCCCCTACTTCTGTTGTTGTTGATATGACTCCTTTTGAGACATACTTTGGGTCAAAGCCTGATGTTTCTTATTTCAGGGTTTTTAGGGTGTGATGCTTATGTTCACATCCCGAAGACATAGCGTGAGGTTGCTACTTCTCACGGACCCCCCCAATCCTGGAATCTTGGAGCATGTCACAGTCCCAACGAGGAGGAGGCCGAATCTCACCTTGGCAATCTTCATCTACTGAAGTTTATGGCCGTCAACGGAGGACCAATCGGTGAATTCAATGGCTGGGAAGTAGGCTCCTTATCTGAAGCGGAGTTTACGGCGGCACCAGGTAGATACTATGGAGCTCGTTTGCTCTAACTACTATTTGATGTCCCGTGTTATGCAGGATAGAGAGCCTACATCAGTGAAGGAGGCTTTACAGTTTGATCATTGGCGGAAAGCGATGGAAGCTGAGTTGGAGGCTATTGAGCGGAATGGCACTTGGTACCTTGTACCTTGTCCTTCTGATAAGAAGGTTATTGGTGTCAAATGGATCTTCAAGACCAAGTATCATAGTGATCGCTCTTTGGACAAGTATAAGGCTCGCCTTGTTGGTAAAGGTTTTGCACAGTGCCCAGGTGTTGATTTCCATGATACTTTTTCCCCTACTGCTCGCAGGGCAACTATTCGTGTTGTTCTTGCCTTGGCTGGTCATAGGAGATGGCCTGTCTTTAAGTTGGATGTGAAGTCGGCCTTCTTGAATGGTGATTTGAAGGAGGATATCTATGTAGAGCAGCCTCCAGGCTTTGGTTTCTCAAATGGAAAGGTTTACAGGTTGAAGAAGGCCTTGTATGGCCTGAAGCAGGCTTTGCGTGCTTGGAACAAGAAGATTGATTCGTTTCTCTAGGCCAAGTTAGGTTATCAGCACTCTAGGGCGATCCGCAGCTTTATGTGCACACTTCAGAGGGTGGCTATGTGTTGTTTGTTTTGTATGTTGATGACTTGATTGCTATAGGTGATCATGCCCAGAAGGTCAAAGAGATGAAGGCAGCCCTACAGATGACGGATTTAGGACTTCTCCATTTCTTTTTTGGGCCACTTGATTTATCAGACTCAAGAGGGGGATTTTCATCTCTCAGTAGAGATATGTACAAGAGCTCTTGGTGACTTTTGAGATGGAGGATTGTTGGTCTATTTCTACTCCTATGGATCCGAACTGGAAGGCCACTTCACACGGAGATTCTCTTGTGGCGGATACTACCCGCTACCGTCAGCTGATTGGATCTTTGATTTGGCTCCTTAACACACGGGTTGATCTATGTTTTACTTTAGATCTCTTGGCTGGGTTCATGACTGCACCCCAGCAAGTGCATTGGCAGGTTGCTTAGAGGATACTTCGGTTTCGGAGGGGGACCTCCGACTTGGGATCTCCTATCCAGCAAGTACAGGTGCTTCTGATCTTGTTCTTGTAGGTTGGAGTGATTCTGATTGGGCTGGCCACGTGGACCAACGGCGGTCTACTACATGTTATTGTTTTACCTTGGGTACTGGAGCTATCTCTTGGAGTAGCAAGAAGCAGCCCACGGTAGCCCTATCTTCGACTGAGGCAGAGTATCGGGCTGCATCTTCTACCACATGTAAGATTGTGTGGCTTCAACGTTTGTTGGAGGAGCTTGGTTGCCCCCAGACTTGTCCTACTATTTTGTGGTACGACAATGAGAGTTGCATTGCCTCGGCACAAAATCCGGTATTCCATGCTTGGATGAAGCACATCAAGATCCAATACCACTTCATTCGGGAGAAGCTTTTGGATGAGACCATCAATGTGGAATACTATAAGACTGAAGACAATCTTGTAGATTTATTTACAAAGGCACTTCCCCAGGCTTTACTTCACTGACATTCCAAATCCCTCCGTCTTCTGCCTTGTCTAGGATCTGAGAGGGGGTATTAAGAATCATTCCCTAGATGCCCTTAATGCAGCCGACTTGGTCAATTATTGGCATTATTTTCAGCCTATAAATTGGCTGAGTTTTCTGCAGTCTTGGCATATCGTCTCTCACAGATTTCAGCCTGTTGATTGTGGAGATTGCTCTCAGGGTTGACGGAGATCGAGATCCTCAAGGTGGAGACATACAAAGATATTCTCTCTGCACCCGCTTATAATTCTGCATCCTTATACAGTATTCTTCACTACAGATTTTCTGCATTCCACTGTCTCTTTCTCTCTCTCTCTCTCTTCTCTCTCTGTTCACTCTTTGTCACGGTCATTTGCTTCCTCATTGCTTCACTCTGACAGAAAATGCCCCAAATTCATTGATTTGCTAGTCCCTCCACCTGAATTTGACTAAAAACAGCTTTAGCCCTATTAAATCCAAGTCTTGGAGCTTCCCTTTTCTTGCACGCTTATCGAGGCTGTTGCTAAGCCCTAATTTCTGCTGCAAATTAGGGTTTACAACAAAGAAATCTGAAATTTCTCAGCCCTCTAGTGATCTCGATGCTGTAATCTGTAGAGCAAGGTTGTAGAAAGACTGGGAGATGAGAGAGAATGTTGAGGAGAGAGAAAATTTAGACTTTCTTTGTGAAGAACTGAAGAAAATCTGTCATTTACATTGCTGCCTTGTCTCAACAGCCTGTAGATGCAAAGAATTGAAGAAAATTAGTCATTTACTACTGCTGCCCTATCTCAACAGCCTTTAGATGTTGTCACTTGCTATTGATTGGTCTTCTCCTAACCCTGGCTACCTCAGAAGGTCCTCCAATGACTGCAAATCAGACCAGCAACATCTCCTCTCTCTCTCTCTCACAGGCTGAATACACTAAAATGCCTCTCTTCAACCTCTAAAGTCATTTTTTAGTTTTGCATAGGCATTTTTGACAAGTGGTAGCTTTCCCTAATGGTTTTTCAAGCATCATCCATAATTAAATATTAATTTTCAGTCTTTAAATATTGAAAATTAATCTAATAATTATTTTATTGCCTTGAAAAATAATCCGACTGGCCAATAATTAAATTAGCTAGGTAACTTTCATTCAAGAGTGTCTCAATGTCATCCTTGACCATCAAATTGGCGTTAAGTACTATTAAACACCACTTCTCTAGTGTTAGCATATGACACTTGTGGCCAAATGAAATGACCTAGGCCAACAACTGGCACTAGATACCACCAAGTACTTGTGCGGCATAACTTATAACAACTTTATAGTTGGCTACATTAAATGCAGTCGACAACATATTTTTAACATTTTTTCTCAGGCTATTTATTGCTTGTTTTCAGCGCACACTTACACAGATTTTGATCACACATTTCTAGATTGTTGATCGTGGAGAGTGCCTCGAGGTTCACAGATTGTGAGATCTTCGAGGTGGAGACATATGCAGATATACACTTTGTACCCGTGTACATATTTGGTTCCTTATAGAGCATTCTTCATTGCAGATTTTTTGTGTTCCACTATCTCTCTCTCTCTCTCTCTCTCTCTTCTCTCTTTGTTCACTCTCTGTCTTGATCATACGCTTCTGCACTGCTTCACTTTGACATGGTATCAGAGCATTGAAGAATTGACTAAGGGTAGACCTACTTAAAGAGGAGATTTCAGTGTGACACAAGACTGTGTTTTCAGCGTTCAAGGGCGAGCAGGAAGGTTGCGCATCAGAACAAGGTTGAGGCGAGCATGGACCTGCGAGAAAGAAGCAGAGCAGAGTTGCTGAAGCTACTGTTGATTTTTGATGTTCAAAAGGAAGAAGGCTGCCTTTTGGGCCTACAATGTAGATTTTACCTGTCCATCGCCTTCAGAGGGTGAAGAAGAAGCGAGATGAGTGGAGAAGAGCCCTAGTAGGTTGCATACACACAGTCATATAGGGGGGTCTGTTTTTGGTGTTTTGTGTAGGCATTTTAGGTGAAGATGTATGTCATGAGGACATGTATTTTTGAAACCTCACTTAATATGTGGATTAATTTTTAATCACATGGTTAAGTGAATGTTGCACACGTGAGGTGTAACTGGGGTTAGAGTAAATTTTTGAGCATGTGACCCAAGGAAATCACGGGATGTCAAAGGCAAAAGTTGCCATGAGTTATACCGCACAGGTACTTGGTGGTATGTGGTGCCAATTGTTGGCCTACGTCATTCATTTGGCCACAAGTGTCAATTGGTGGCACTAGAGAAGTGGCGTTTAATGGTACTTAACACCAATTTGATGGTCAAAGATGGCACAAAGACACTCTGGAATTGAAGTTGCCTAGCCAATTTAATTATTGGCCAATCATATTATTTTTTAGGCCATTGAAATAATTATTAGATTATTTTTTAGTGTTTAAAGACTGAAAACCAATATTTAATTATGGATAATGTTGGAAAAACCATTTGGAAAGATTGCCACTTGTTAAAAGTGACTATGTAAGACTGAAAAAAGCCTTTAGAGGTTGGAGAGAGGTATTTTAGTGAATTCAGCTTGGAAGAGAGAGGGAGGAGATGTTGCTAGTCTGATTTGCAGCCATTAGAGGATCTTCCAAGGCAGCCAGGGGCAAGAGAAGACCAATTAACAGCAAGTCACAGCATCTATAGGCTGTTGAGATAGAGCAACAACAGTAAATGACTGATTTTCTGCAGTTCTTTGCATCCATAAGCTGTTGAGACAATGCAACAGTAGTAAATGACAGATTTTCTTCAATTCCTCCCGAAGAAAGTATAAATTTTCTCTCCTCAACATTCTCTCTCATCTCTCAGTCTTTCTATGGCCTTGCTCTGAAGATTACAGCATTGAGATCACCAGAGGTTGAGAAATTTCAGATTTCTTTGTTGTAAATCCTAATCTGTAGTAAAAATTAGGGTTTAGTAGCAACCTCGGTAAGCATGCTAGAAATTGGAAGCTCTAAGACTTGGATTCAATAGGGCTGAAGCTGTTTTCAATCAAATTTAGGTGGAGGAACCAACAAATCAAAGAATTTGGGGCATTTTCCATCTGTATCAAAGCGGGTGAAGGCCAATTGATTGCCCGAATCAAGGGCAAATCAAATTGAAGACTTGCTGGTCATTTTGGACAGCAAGGGGAGTTGGAATACCGAAAGGGATTGGGAGAATCCCATTGTACATCAATTTCTTCTTGAATTAAGTTAAAAAAATACCGAAAGGGGTACCAGTTTTTCGGCCAACAGTGTATTCAATGTCCAAGATTATATGAAAAAGTGTGTATGTCAGTTTTGTAAAATTGTTAATTGCTGTAAATAGTGCTTAGTCAGGTTATTTACCACCCTATCCGAGGAAGAAGGCTAGTAACATGGTTCCATTCCTGGGATATCACTCAATCCCTTGATTCGGTGGGCTCAACGCATGTGATTATAAGCCAAGGCTTTGTGCTAGTGCTGATTTTTACTCTCAACTTAGAAATTACAACAATATTTCTTTATAGAGTGAGATGGACGCAAGCAGTGATGATGCCTCTTAGTATGAACATGGAATGAAGGAAGTGCAATGCTTGACCTTGCACAAGGCTCAGACCATAGACAACAAGCTCAAAATGTTGCTATTGGGCAAGATGTGCGGCTTTAGGGCATGAGGAGGCTAATGTCAAGCAAAGTGAAGAGGAATTTGATGATGAGTTCAAGAATCGGATGAGGACAGCTGTAAATCTCTTTGCTAAATTGGCAAAGGATGGTAAATTTACCCGATTTTTGAATGCTCCAACAAAGAAGGACATCAAAGGCAAGAAGAAGAAGATATCTTTTACACCTCAAGACAGCAAGATGCACCAAAGATTGTGCCAAACCCTTCATTTGAAGCTCCCAAATATACTAATGAAATGAAACAATTGGTTTTAATGTAAATTCAGCAAATACATCCTTTTTACAGCAGCCATTGTATGACAAATTGAGACCCAAAGGGGCAGTAAAAGACTATGATGAGATGGAAAAGCAGTGAAGTTTGAGTCTTTCAGTGGTGTACAAGATAGATTGAAAGCTTTGACTTTTATTCAGTAGTTTGATGGAGCCTATTCATGGGGGAACTTCATGGAGCCCTCCAAGATTCGAAAGGCAACCACTTTCTTGAAAGGGAATGCATTACAGTGCTGGTCCTGTCTTTTGATGTAAGAAGAATGTGCCATTTAGATGGATAGCTGTGTAAATTTCAGCATTTGAAAAGTTGGGAAAAGATGACTTTAGATCGTGTGCTTGTGTTGCCCAATCTAAGGAAGTCATTCATAGTTCAATGTGATGTATGTGGCAATAACGTTGGGGCTGTTTTTATGCCGACGACCGAGTTGTGGCTAATGAGAGCTGAATTCTTTACGGTGTAGAAAAGAATCCGCAGGTCTATGAGAAAGAGCTCTTGGTTGCAATTCATGCACTGTCTACGTGGAAAGATTATTTGTTGGGGGCTGTTTTTACAGTGCAGATAGACCATCAAACTTTGAGGTACTTTCTAACGTAGACAAAGTTATTAGAGGAGCATATAAGATGAGTAAATTTTCTCTCTATGTTTCATTTCAGATTGTACACATTGATGATAAAAAGAATGGTGGTTGATGCTTTGTCACATAAGCCACAAATTTTAGCAGTCAGCATGGTTTATCACATTGAGTTGGATGCCATGAAAGAGCAATATGTTATCGATTTAGACTTTGCTAATGTTTATGATCAGCTTTGCAATGGCTAAAGTCATTAACACTTTGTGCTAAGAGATGGATTTCGGATGATGCATGGACGATTGTGTGTCACAAAACAGTTAAGACCTAGAGTTATCATTGAAAGTCATGCTCCTCTGTATGCAAGACATAGAGATATTGATGCCACAATCAAGGCAGTGGAGCATTTCTTTTATTGGCTAGCTTTGAGACATGATGTAGAACAGTTTGTTAAGACATGCATTGTATGCCAAAAGGAAAATCATGATAGGCAAAAGATACTGGGTTTGTTGTAGCCCATGCTTATTCCAGATAGGCCTTGGCAGAGCATTGCAATGGACTTTATTTTTGAGCTTCCAAGGACACCTACAGGGAATGATGGGGTATAGACTATCATTTGTAGGTTTAGCAAACGAACCCATTTCATTCCGGTGAGGAAGAAAATAAAGATTGATCATATGGCACGATTGTTTTTGCAGCACATCTTTAAGTATCATGGTATGCTAGAGTTAATCATTAGTGATTAAGATCCCTAGATGACCAGTTTATTTTGGAAGGGATTGTTTGAGAATATGGGTATAACGTTGAGATTCTCATTATCCTTCCGTCCGCAGATATATGGTTAGTCTGAGAAAGCAAATTCCACAATGTTAGATCTTTTGAGGTGCTATATTTCAGACCCCAAGACACAATGCGAGTAGTGTTTGCCCTTGGTTCAGTTTGCTTACTACAACACAGTGCATAGTTCTATGGGCAAAGTTCTATTTGAGGTGGTTGAGGGTGGTAAGAAGGTACCGGCCAGGGTTACACTCGTACGTCCAATGGACAGGTTCGTACCATACGAACTGTACGGTACGTATTTGTACTGTTTCGTATTGTTTCGTACGAGATTTTAGACATGTTTTGGCCACGTATCCTGTGGGACAAGGCGAGCTATCCAGAGAGTTTCCATGCGATGGGCTAGGGAAAAAGGCTCAAACTGTGCACGATTGATCATTTACGACACACACACACACACTCTTGCAAGTCTCGACTCTCTCCTCAGCCCTCCCTCTTGTCTCCAAGACTCCAAGGATGCATCAAGCTTCCATTTCCTCCAAGCTCCCTCTTTCTCTCTCCTCTTCCCCTTTTCTCTTGAGTCCTCCTCCCATCCTCTCCCTTTTCAAAGTTCGTTCTTCTTCCAACTTTCCAAGTTTCCTTGATCCCCTCTCATCTCACTCTCTTCTCTTTCCCCCATCCCCTCCCTCTTCAAGTATCACCGCCGATCAGAGTGACAAGTCTCGACTCTCTCCTCTTCATCGGGCCTCTAGCCTCGCCTCAGCACCATGACACGCGAGAAGCATGAGGCCTTCAACTTGCACACCATCCATGTGGAGAGGGACACAGAAAAGTCAAACTCCCACAATTGGATATGCAAGTATTGCAGGAAGAGCTACACAAGTGGTGCGACCCGGCTTCTCCAACATCTTTCCAAGATGGGGGGCCAAGTCGCTCCGTGCAAGTCGATCCCTCAACACATTGTAGACGAGATTCTCGCCAAGATGAGAGGGGGATCTACTAGAGGAGGAGGTGGCGGATCGGCGGCGGTAGCATCTACACCTATGTCTACTCATGAGGAAGTCTCAAATGTAGGCCTATCTTCGACCGATGCGGGTGAGGCCTCCACCATTGGTGGTGCCGACTCCACATCCGCTTTGGGCTCCAGCATTGGCAAAAGGCAAAGGTTAGAGGCTCATGTAGTACTAGAGAGACAATCCTCTCTCTCTCAAGCTCCCGGTCATACATGTGGATCGATTGCCTTTCTTAGAGAAAGGCAACGACAAGCCGATGTTGAGATTGCACGCACAGTGATTAAGTGCAATCTTCCATTCAACATCCTAAAGCATGAGCAATGGAAGAAGATGGTGAGAACCATCGCCAATGTGGGCCCATGTGAAGGATGGAGCGGTGTCTCATACAATGATATGAGGACGAAGAAGATTGATGAAGAGAAGGAGAGGATTGATAAAGCCCTTGATCCTATTTGGGCCGCATGGACAAAATACGGTTGCTCCATTCTCACCGATGGATGATGTGACCATAAGAAACAGGGTATCATCAACATACTCGTTTCATGTCCACTTGGCACATATTTTTTGCAGGCCGTAGACACTGGCAAGAGGGGAAGAAAAACGATGGGCCCATTTATCTACCGCCACATTTAACAAGCTATCATCGAGGTATACATTGTCTTTTTAAAGTTGCTTTCATTATTCATGAATCATAATTAGAATTTTCAAGTCATGATTCATGATTCATCTCTCCCCAAAGGCTGAAGCTTTTATAATTTGTGCCATGTATGATGTGCTTGTAGGTGGGCCCATTGAATGTGGTGCAAGTTGTGACCGACAATGCATCCAATTGTCGGCGCATGGGCCGTTTGCTTGAGGCCGAGTTTCCTTCGATCATGTGGACTCCATGTGCAAGTCATTGTTTGGACTTGCTCATGGAGGACATTGGGAAGCTAAAATGGGTGAAGAGGGTGGTACACAAGGCTATATCTGTTGTCACCTTCTTCACGGTGAAGGTGAAGGTGCTTCCGATGTATCACGAGCATAGCAAACTTGAGTTGAAGAAGCCTTCTTCAACTCGGTTTGCTTATATGTTGTTATTGTTGGAGCGGCTTTATAAGGTGCGGTCCGCCCTACGCGAAACAATGGTGTCCACTCTATGGAATGAGTGGGATGAGCATGAGACAGAGGAGGCGAAAGCCATGCAGTGGCTGTGCCTTGATGAGCAGTTTTGGCAAAAAGTCCGAGCCATTATGATTGTCGTGACTCCCTTTTATAGGGTATTGCACATGACTGATTGCGAGGGGTCCACCATGGGCCTTCTTGTTCACTTATTTAGAGCGGCATTGGTGGAGGTATGGGCTTGCACGATGGTCACAGATTCTTAGCGTGGATACATCATAGAGATAGCAGAGAGGAGATGGGCATGGATGCATAGGCCCATCCTTGGTTTTGCAGCATTGGTGCATCCGGCCTACAAGTCGCCGGCGATCATGGATGACAGAGAGCTCCGATCAGATCAGCTTGCATATTTGACTCGTGTGGTCCCCATAGATGACCACAACACAGTCCTAGAGGAGCTTGGATGCTATGTAGATTAGAGAGGACATGTGGCATTTTCTTCTCCCACTTGTTGGAGAAGAGAGTCACTTGTAAAGCCTCTATTTTGGTGGCAAAATTTGTGATATGTGATGGAGACTCTTCAGCCCTTGGTCATGAGAGTCCTTGCGCAGGATTGCTCTTCGGGTGCATGTGAGAGAAACTGAAGTGCCTATTTTCTCATTCACACGAAGATTCGCAATCGTCTTAGTACACGACAATTAGAGCGGCTAGTCTACTGCCGCACTAACTTGGGCATGATGAAGGCCATGATGAGTATAGGTAGTCCAAAGCAAGTAAACACCTAACCATAAAATGATAAGTCAAGTTTAATTTTTAAATTTGTTGGTTTCAACTTGTTACTTTATAGTATTATACTCAACAATTTAGTATTTATAATCTATTATCTTATGTGCATTGGGTAGGTGAATGTTGATACATTCAAGTTGACGGGCGACACTCTTGCGAGTGTACATCAAGAGGTCGATGAGGAGGAGGAGTAGATCTTTGCAGAGTTCTATAGAGAGCTCATAGCAGCAGACACTTGTGACACTCGTAGTCAACGTGCTCGTGGGTGGGGAGTTCGAGTTGCCAGCAGGGGCATGGTCATTCGGCACCCTCCGAGATCGACGAGGGGTGGTTCAGGTGGTTTGCAGACATATATGAGGCGGGGCTCTAGTAGCTCTCGTCCAGTCCCTGATGATGACTTTCCCTCCTTGCCTACAGTTAGACCGTCATTGCCTAGGGAGGCATCATTTGATGATGATGGTAACCTTATCAGTGAGGATGAGTATGAGAGTGCCTCATCATTCGGTGATGAGGAGTCATCTTCAAACTCTCTTGATGAGCACTCAGATGATGATGTTGATGATAGTGATGCGTCATGAGTCATCCTAGCCTCTAGGCTTCAACTCTCTCGAGTCTCACCTTTTTGTATCTACCTAGTACTATCACTGATATTTGTATCTAGTTTCACTCATTGATGATTGTATGATGTATCCAGTACACTGTACCATCGCCCGCATGTTTGCTGCTCGCATGTGATTGTGAGGGCTTTTTACCTCATGTATTCAATATATTTTGTAATGGCCCGGCTAGTTTCACTTTAAACATGTGTTCTATTATTTATAGTTTTTAAAAAAATAAAGTTATTTTTTTTGTACTAATATCATACCGTACCTTATAAAATTTTAAGGTACCATTTAGTACCATATTTTATCGTACCGTACCGTATTGTACTTTTCGTACTTGACAACTATGGTACCAGCATTCTGTAAACTGTGCCAAATCATAGGACTCCAAAATGGCCAGCATCATGAGTCATGACCTGCCAAATGCGGTTATTCTACCATCGAGCCTTTGATCTAATGAAAGAGACAGTAAGACGGGTACCTTCCGGTCCATGATCGCTTCAAACTCACTTTCGATCTCAAAAGAGATCTTTACCTACAATGCCTGCACAAAACAGAAAGAGCAGCCCCCCCCCCCCCCTTTGACTGTGAAAATACAGCCTATTAGTGCTTTTAGTCACTTGTCCTGCTCCTTCTTCACTCACCAGCGGAGGTGATGAAAAGATAAAATCTGGACTTGAAGGCCCAAAACGTAGCCTTCTTACTTCTCTAACGCCAAAAACGAGTAGTAGCTTCAGCAAATCTTCTCCTCTCTCACATGCCCACGCTCGCCTTAGTCTTGTTGTGATGCGCAGCCCGCCTGCTCGTACTTGAACGCTGAAAGCGCAACCTTGTGTCGCTCTGAAATCTCCTCTTCAATTAGGTCCACCCTAGATCAGTCCTTCTATGCTCTAATACCATGTTAGAGTGAAGCGATACAGAAGCGAATGACCAACACACACACACACACACACACACACACAGAGAGAGAGAGAGAGTGTGTGTGTGTGTGTGTGAGTGAAACACAAAAAATCTGTAGTGAAGAATGTTGTACAAGGATGCAGAAATATACACGGATACAAAGAATATTTATGTACGTCTCCACCTTAAAGATCCCAGTCTCCGTCAATCCCAAGAGCAGTCTCCACGGTTTGCAGCCTAAATCCATGAAAACCAACTGATAAAGACTGCTGAAGTCAGGGCCTATAGATAGGTTGAGAAAAACACGAAAAATAATGCAAGTTTAATGTAGCGGACTGCTGCAGACTGTTGTCTAATTGCCACATCCTCTTTCACATGTTGCCTCCCAATTGACTATTGTATCTACTGCTCTTGTCCAGGGAATGATAAGCTAACGAGCTTTAACAACAGACAGATGGTCAGTCTAAGGAAGCAAATTTTGGTGTTAGATCTTTTAAGGTGCTATGTTTCAGACCACAAGACATAGTGGGAGTAGTATTTGCCCTTGGTTGAGTTTGCTTACAACACAATGTATAGTTCTACAAGCAAAACTCTATTTGAGGTAGTTGAGGGTGTTAAGAAGGTACTATCTATTCTGTAAACTAAAGATAAGATCTTTGAGACTGATTGTTATATGGAAAACTTGGATGTAGCTTATGCAAAGATAAAATATGCACTTCTAAGATCTCAAGAAAAGCAAAAGAGGACAACTGATTGCCACAGACGTGCTTTACAATTTGCAAAGGATGATTATATATTGCTACATTTTGAAAAGGCAAGGCTGAAGAAGATGAAAGGAAGAGAAAGATTGTATCCGAAGTTGAGTATGAGATACTATGTGACCCTTCCAAGTGTTGAGAAGATTAGCGATGTGGCATATTGGCTGAAATTACCTCCACATTGGCAGATACACAATGCCTTTCATATCAGTTTGTTGAGGTCTTTTCATGGTGATGTGTCAGAGGATATATCTGTTGAAATTCAGCTTGAGGTTGAGGAGTTGGATGAGATTTTGGTACCTGAGTAGATTCTGGCACATTTGGAAAGAAAGGTCAAAGGTAAAGTTTCGAGGAGATACTTGGTGAAATTTCTGAATTATTCACCAATGGATACCAAATGGATGGAAGAGGATGAATTGGCAGACCATCCTTAGTTGTTGCAACTTTTTCTACATGCCTTTCAGTTAGAGCCAACTTTAGTTCGAGATCTGTTGCCAGGTTCAGCAGAGCAAGGATCCAGAGTATTGCTTGATGCTCAAGGGGGAGGTAGCACTTCCACTCCTCGAGTTATAAACAAATCTCGTATGTAGTGGATCTCAGATGTATTCAGCATGCATCCAAGGTACTGCATTGACAATATGTTTGCCATGAGGTCACTACTTAGTATACTTGTCATTGTGAGATGTATACAGATGAGTATGAGTTTCATCCGGACATTGGAACTATACTTTTTTATCAGCTTATGATCAAATTTTGATCAATTTCGGATTAGCTCTAAAACCGTTTACGGTCACTTTTCGGAGCATTTTTACATGAGTTTTTGCATTGATTCTGGTAAGTTTTGTGCAATGAGTTTGTGATCAGTTTGAGGTGACAATTGTAGCTGTTTGTGATCAGTTCTCAGGTTAGCAAAAGTGATTGGTTTATGATTAGATTTTGCTTAGTTTTCAATGGTTTATTGGGTTCCATGGACAATAGTATATGTTATGGTGCCATTGATGTTTTAGTCATGGTTTGTGCTTGGTTATGCTATGCTATGGTTTGGTTTTGCCAGATGAGTTGAGCTCATGAGAGATAGACATATCACATAATAATTTAGTAATGTTTTTTTAGATTCTTTGTGAGTCTTATGACATGTTATGATTGGTTGGTAATTTTCGGCATGTGTTGGGCTTATGGAATGGTTGAGCAATAGTGCGGAATGTTGTGTTAACTATGATGCCTTGTAGAAATTCAAGTCCACTATTTTGCTTTTGATGCATTTGGCAATGCAATCGAGGACGATTGCAAGGATTTTAAGGGGAAGGGTTGTCATGAGGACATGTATTTTTGAAATCTTACTTAACACGTGGATCAATTTTTAATCACATGGTTAAGTGAATGTTGCACATGGGAGGTGTAACTGGGCTTGGAGTAAATTTTTGAGCCCAGGACTTCAAGAAATTACATGATGTCAAAGGCAAAAGTTGCTATAAGTTATGCCACACAGGTACTTGGCGGTATCTTGTGTCAATTGTTGGCCTTGGTCATTCATTTGGCCATAGGTATTTGTTGGTGACACTAGAGAAGTGGCGTTTAATGGTACCTAACTCCAATCTAATGGTCAAAGATGGCATAGAGACACTGGGGAATGGAAGTTGCCTAGCTATATTTAATTATTAACTAGTCAGATTATTTTTCAGGGCATCGAAATAATTATTAGATTAATTTTCAGTATTTAAAGGTTGAAAATTAATATTTAATTATAAAAAATGCTGAAAAAATCATTTGGGAAGATTGCCACGTGTCAAAAATGCCCATGCAAGACTGAAAAACGTCTGTAGAGATTGGAGAGAGGCATTTTAGTGAATTCAGCTTGGAGGAGAGAGGGAGGAGATGCTTTGGTTTGATTTGCAGCTATTGGAGGACCTTCTGAGGCAGCCAGGGGTAGGAGAAGACCAATCAATAGCAAGTTCAACATCTACAAGCTGTTGAGACATGACATCTGCAGTAAATTACTGATTTTCTTCAGTTCTTTGTATCCACAAGCTATTTAGACAATGCAACAATAGTAAATGACAAATTTTCTTTAGTTCTTCGTGAAGAAAGTCTGAATTTCCTCTCTCCTTAACATTCTCAGCCTTGCTCTGAAGATTATATCATTGAGATCACCAGAGGTTGAGAAATTTCATATTTCTTTTATATAAACCTAATTTGCACATAAAAAATTAGGATTTAGCAGCACCCTTGGTAAGCGTGCCAAAAATTGGAAGTTGTGAGACCGTCAAATTTAGGTGGAGGGACTAACAAATCAAAGAATTTGGGGCATTTTCCATCTCCATCAAAGCATGCGAAGGTCAATTGATTGTTCGAATCAAGGGATAAATTGGATTGAAGACTTGTTGGTCATTTAAGACAACAAGGGGAGTTGGAACACCGAAAGGATTGGGAGAATCCCATTGTACATCAACTTCTTCGTTAATTAAGTTAAATAAATACCGAAAGGGGCGTCAGTTTTGGGGCTAAGAGGGTGTCCAATGTCCAAGATTATATGGTAAAGTGTGTATTTCAGTTTTGTGAATTTGCTAATTGCTGTAAATAGTGCTTAATCAGGTTATTTACCATCCTATCCGAGGAGAAAGGCTGGTTACAACGTCTTCTAAGGCCGAGACAAAGTTTCAAGCGATCATGCACTGGAAGCTGTGCGTGTTACTAGCTCTTTCATCAGATCAAAAGCTCGATGGTGAGAACTACTGCTTCTGGTGGTTTATGATACTTGTCATTTTGGAGTCTTATGATTTGATGGAGCTAATTATGAAGGCTATCCATCGTCCTTCTTTGAGAGATCCAGGCTCTCTATAAGTGATAAGTTGAAGTTGGCAAAGGCTCAGGCACATTTGTAGCAAGTGTGATGGTCTGGCTCTTGGAATTCCCCGCGGGGCACTTCTATGGCCCTATGCAAGCTCCCATCAAGCACTAGATCCGCCACGCTGCATTGCGACTTTAGCAACTCGATATGTCATGGTACGACCTCAACATGATACGAAATGCGCAACGGAACTTAAAGAAAGCACACGAGTTTGCAGAACGGCCCATCTTGAGGGCAAGAGCTCACATTCATAGCAACAAAGTATTTACAAGGTAAGCTAGAGGCATAGCAAGGGATCATGTCATGGGTGAGGGTGGAGCTATCAACACGCATCCAACACGACTCGACAAACTAAATGCTCGTATCCACTTGTTTTTATTTCTCTTACGCATTACAATTGTGATATTCCATATAGAGCATTTGACAATGGCTCGAGAGATATGGGTTGAGCTTGATCAGATGTATAATCTTATGACTGTCATG
Organism: Lygodium microphyllum; assembly: GCF_053477565.2. NCBI lineage: Eukaryota > Viridiplantae > Streptophyta > Polypodiopsida > Schizaeales > Lygodiaceae > Lygodium > Lygodium microphyllum. The sequence continues at coordinate 32,528,030 of NC_141147.1, forward strand.
AATCAAGTTTCTGGTCACTTTTAAGGATATGGTGATAACTCTTGTTTTATAGTTATTGCCTCATTTCAGTGGTTTTTATTCCGCCTTGATTGCCTCAGGGCAGTCAAAGACCTCTTCGTTGGGAGGAGTTGATTCCTATAGTCTTGGACCAAGAGGAGCAGTTGAAGGACCAATGCTTCTAAATCAGAGGCATTGATAGGTCAGTCCTCTCAGAAGGAGGGAAAGGATGAAAAAAAGGAGTAGGACAAATCAAAGAAGGACAGGGTAAAGGAGTCGACTTGTCACATCTATGGCAAGACAGGTCACTGGAAGAAGGATTGCCTTGACAAGGAGAAGAAGGACAAGGAGAAGAAGGAGAAATCTTTAAAGGATTCCGGAGCGCTGGTTGCTTCCTTATCAACTGCTTTCCTCCACTTAGAAGTGGTTGAGGTATTGACCCTGAAGGCTTCTGATGTTGTGTTAATGGCCCCATACACTTGGGAGTGGATCGTTGACAGTGGTTCCTCCTGGCACATGACTTCTTCTATACCAACTATTACTCATTTGCGACCTTCACATATACAAATTCTCATTGTTGATAGGTTTTCTATCCCTATTCAGGGACGAGGTAATATGCATCTTATTTTAGATGGGCAGGATAGTGCCCATACATCCGAGGTGCTTGATATGTCGGCCTTGGGATACCATTTGCTTTCGGTGCACAAGATTTGCGTCCTCGGCCTCTTGGTTGAGTTTGATGTGGATTCCTTTCGGATTGTTAATTATGGATTGCACTAGGTCCTTGCTTCAAATTTTGAAGGGAATGGAGTCTACAAGTTACGGTCTTCTTCTGCATTGACTTCTCTTCTTTTTACCTCTCAGACATAGTCTAAGCTTTGACATTCTCGGTTTGGCCACCTTAACTATGATTACCTATGGAAGGCGTCTAAGGGACAGCTTGTTCGAGGTTTGCTGGATATTGTGGTGAGCTAGTAGCCGTATATATCTTGCATTTGTGGGAAGCAAACTCGTGTCACTATTCCAAGCAAGGCCCGAGGTGGTCTTCAATACCCTTGGAGCTTGTTTCTTTTGATCTTTGTGGACCAACAAGGACGGAGTCCCTTAAAGGGAGCTTGTATTCATGCTAGTGGATGATTATAGCAGGATGACATGGGCTTGTTTTTTGAAGCTGAAGTTAGAGGCTTTCTCCAACTTTACGGATTGGTTGCTCTTTGAGAAGAACCAAAACCTATGGAAGGCGCCTAAGGGACAGCTTGTTCGAGGTTTGTTGGATATTGTGTTGAGCTAGCAGCCGTGTATATCTTGCATCCATGGAAAGCAAACTCGTGACACTATTCCAAGCAAGGCTCGAGGCAATCTTCAACACCCTTGGAGCTTGTTTGTACTGATCTTTGTGGACCAACAAGGACGGAGTCCCTTAAAGGGAGCTTGTATTCATGCTAGTGGATGATTACAACAAGATGACATGGGCTTATTCTTTGAAGTTGAAATCAGAGGCTTTCTCCAACTTCACGGATTTGTTGCTCTTGAAGAAGAACTGGCCGGGTTGGAAATTGAAGACCTTACAATTGGATGCAGAGAATTTGTTTCGAATGAGCTTGCTCGTTTTTGTGCAGATCGTAGTATTCACTGGAGTGGGTGTCTTTTAGGGGGTGGTTTTTTAGTATATTCTTTGGTAGTATACATTCACCCACACAGTAACATGGGACCGGTTTTGGGGATAGGGATGGAAGTAGGGACAGGCCCATGGGGACAAGAATAATAAATTGCCATCCCTTGTTACCATAAGAGGGGGCTCTAACATGGGGATGGGATTAGGACAGGAAGCTACAAAATGGGGCATCCCCTATTACTATGTCCACACATCCATCCACCATATCACATGCATACATTCTCAAATGCTATTTATGTATGCCATTCCCTCCCGCGTCTCACCCCCCGTACCCGTTTCTTGCTTTTAGTCGTCCCCCGTTCCCGTTCCCGTCTCCGTTCCCGTTCCCCATTCCATGTTACTATGATTGGCCAGTCAGATTATTTTTCAGGTCAGTGAAATAATTACCAGATTAATTTTTATTATTTAAAGATTGAATATTAATATGTAATTATGGATAACATTGGAAAAACCATTTTGGAAGGTTGCCACTCGTCAAAAATGCCCATGCAAGACTGAAAAACGTCTTTAGAGATTGGAGAGAGGCATTTTAGTGTATTCAGCTTGCAAGGGAGAGGGAGGAGATGCTGCTGGTCGAATTTGCAGGCATTGGAGGATTAATTATCAGATTAATTTTTATTATTTAAAGACTGAATATTAATATGTAATTATAGATAACACTGGAAAAACCATTTTGGAAGGTTGCTACTCGTAAAAAATGCCCATGCAAGACTGAAAAACGTCTTTAGAGGTTGGAGAGAGGCATTTTAGTGTATTTAGCCTGCAAGAGGAGGGAGGAGATGCTGCTGGTCAAATTTGCATGCACTGGAGGACCTTATGAGGCAGCTAGGGACAGGAGAAGACAAATCAACAGCAGGTGACAGCATCTACAGGCTGTTGAGATAGGGCAACAACAATAAATGATTGATTTTCTTCGATTTCTTGCATCTACAATTTGTCGAGACAGGGCAACAACAATAAATGATAGATTTTCTTTAGTTCTTCACAAAGAAACTCTGAATTTTCTCTCTCCTCTATATTCTCTCTCATTTCCCAGGCTTTCTACAGCCTTGGTTCAAAGATTACAGCATTGAGATCACTAGAGATTGAGAAATTTCGGATTTCTCTTCTGTAAAACCTAATCGATAGCTGAAATTAGGGTTTGGCAGCAGTCTCGGGAAGAGTGCTAAAAATTGGAAGCAACAGCCTCAACAGGCTGAAGGTATTTTTTAGCAAATTCAAGTGGATGGGCTAGCAAATAAAAAAATTTAGGGCATTTTTAATCTCCATCAAAGCGGATGAATGCCAATTGATTGCTCAAATCAAGGGGCAAATCAGTTTGAAGAGTTGTTGGTCATTTTGGATAGCAAGGGGAGTTGGAATACCGAAAGGGATTTGGAAAATCCCATTGTATATCAACTTCTTTTTCAATTAAGTTAAATAAATATAGAAAGGAGTGCCAACTTTGGGGCCAACAGGGTCTCCATTGTCCGAGATTGTAAATTAATTTGCATTTCTTAGTTTTGTAATTAATGTTACTGCTGTAACTAAGTTGTAATTAGGGAATTATCACCCACCCACGGAAGGAAGGCTGGTTTTAAATGGCACTTGGTACCTTGTGTCTAAGCCTTCTCATAAGAAGGTAATTGGAGTGAAATGGGTCTTCAAGTCCAAGTATCTCAGCGATGGCACGTTGGACAAGGCCGGCCTTGTTGCTAAAGGTTTTGCACAATGCCCAAGCATTGATTTCCATGATACTTTTGCCCCTACATCTCGGATGGCTACTATTTATAAAGTTCTTGTCTTGGCTAGCCATTGGAGATGGCCGGTCTATCAGCTGGATGTGAAGTCTGCCTTCTTGAATGGGGAGTTGAAAGAGATCTATGTTGAGCAGCCTCCAGGCTTTGGTTCTTCTAATGGTAAGGTGTACAGGTTGACGAAGGCCCACTATGGCCTTAAGCAGGCTCCGTGTGCTTGGAATGAGAAGATTGACTCGTTCCTCCAAGAGAGATTGGGGTATCGGTGTTCCAAGGCTGACCCCTAGCTTTATGTCCACACCTTAGGTGGAGGTTGTGTGTTGTTTGTCCTTTATGTGGACAACTTGATTGTGACAAGTGATCATGCCTACATAGTCGAGTAGACGAAGATAGCACTTTATGAGAAGTTTGAGATGACAAATACGAGACTTCTTCATTTCTTTCTTGGTCATGAGATCTATCAAAGTTCAGGGGGGATCTTTATTTCCCAGCAGTGGTATGTGCAGGAGCTCTTGAGTACGTGTGAGATGGAGGGATGTATGTCTACTACGACCCCTATGGATCCGAATTGGAAGGCTACAGCTCATTCCGATTCTCCTTTGGTGGATGCTACGTGTTACAGGCAGTTGGTTGGCTCCTTGATCTGGCTTCTCAATACTCGTGTTGACTTATGTTATGCTGTAGGTGTGCTTGCTGGGTTCATGAGTGAAACCCAGATGGTACATGGGTAGGTTTCTCAAAGAATTTTGAGGTTCCTTTGAGGGATCCCTGATCTTGAGATCTATTATCCATTAAGTACAGGTGATGCAAACTTGGTACTTGTAGGATGGAGCAATTTAGATTGGGCTGGTGATGTGGATCATTGGAGGTCCACGACTAGTTATTGCTTTAACTTAGGTACTGGTGCTGTTTCATTGAGCAGCAAGAAGTAGCCCAGAGTTACTCTATCTTCGACTGAGGTGTCTTATACCACATGTGAGATAGTGTGGCTTTGCAATCTATTGGAGGAGCTTGGCTGCCCAACAGGTCCTATTGTCCTACAGTGCGACAATGAGAGTTGCATTGCCTTGGTCTAGAACCTTGTGTTTTATGCTCGGACAAAGCACATTGAGATCTAGTACCATTTCATTTGGGAGAAGATTCTGGGTGAGACTATTGATCTAGTCTATTGCAAGATAGAGGAAAATCTTGTAGACTTGTTTATAAAGGCGTTTCCACAAGCTTTACTTTGATAGCACTCTAGATCCCTTAGCCTCTTGCCCTGTCCAAGATCTCCGAGGGGGTGTTAGAGATTGTCATCTCCTGGAATGGCATTTCTTGTCATTTGTGTGTGCTGGCAGTTTAGTACAGTTTGTAGGTGTGCCACGTTAGCAGGCAGGTGTGCCACGTGGCAGCGCTGGTCTGATTGCTACGTGAGCAGGCAGTCGGATAGTAGAGTCGACTGCATTAAATGCAGCCAACAACATATTTTTATCATTTTTTCTCAGGCTATTTGTTGCATGTTTTTAGTACACACTTTCACAAATTTTGATCATTGGTTTCCAGATTGCTGATCGTGGAGATTGCCTCGGGGTTCACAGATTGTTGTTGAGAGTGGCTATCAGGAAGCGTGAAAATCTTCAGCAGTAGAAGAGTGCAGGTGAGTGAGAGTGTCAGAGAGAGAGTACGACATAATTTCGGGTGTACCAACTGTTAGCCTGCTCTATTTCATTGTCAGTCTGTCATCTCTTGGTTGTGAGCTCCTGTCAAAGTCTGGCAGGAGACAAAGGAGCTCTGTCAGTTTGTGTGTTTCTGTTTTTGTTGTGGATTTCCTTCTCGGGTGGCAGTCGGCCATTTTAGGTCTTTTTTTTGGTGCAGTTGGCCAGTTTTGGGCAGGTCGGCCAGTTTGGAGGCTGGGGGCCTATATATAGCAGCGCACCACCCCCCCCCCCCCCCCCCCCCCCAATCAGTCCCACACACTGTTATGCAGATTTCAGCACACTCTCCCTCCTCTCTCATTCCGGCATTGGTGCTGCCACTGTTTCCAGCCTGATCTGGTGCCCTCACTGACGCTCCGGGCTGCTTACCACCCCATCTGAGGAGGAAGGCTGGTTTCATGGTTCCATTGCTCGGATGAGAGAGAAAGCTGCAGAGAAAGAAAATGCAGAGTTTCTTCGCGAAGAATTGATGAAAATCTGTCATTTACTGTTGCTGCCTTGTCTCAACAGCTTATAGATGCAAAGAACTGAAGAAAATCAGTCATTTACACATTGTTGGTACACCCAAAATTATATCATACTCTCTCTCTGTCACTCTCACTCACCTGCACTCTTCTGCTGGCTGCTGAAGATCTTCACGCTTCTTGATAGCCACTCTCAACAACAATCTATGAACCTTGAGGCAATCTCAACGATCAACAATCTGGAAACCAGTGATCAGAATTTCTGTAAGTGTGTGCTGAAAATAGACTATAAATAGCCTGAGAAAAAATGATAAATATATGTTGTTGGCTGCATTTAATGCACCCGACTGTACTATCCGACTGCTTGTTGACGTGGCGATCAGACCAGCTCTGCCACATGGCACACCTGCCTGCTAATGTAGGTAAATTTGTATTTTCAGATTTGCATTTATTGTTTGCTGTTGTAATTAAGTTGTAATTAGGGATTTACCACCCTATCTGAGGAGGAAGGCTGGTTTCATGATTCCATTGCCGGGATGAGAGAGAAAGCTGTAGAGAGAGAAAATGCAGAGTTTCTTTGCGAAGAACTGAAGAAAAGCAGTCATTTATTGCTGCTGCCTTGTCTCAACAGCTTGTAGATGCAAAGAACTGAAGAAAATCAGTCATTTACTGCTGCTGCCCTGTCTTAACAGCCTGTAGATTTTGTAACGTGTTGTTGATTGGTCTTCTTCAGCCCTTGGCTGCCTCAGAAGGTCCTCCAATGGTTGCAAATCAAATGAGCAACATCTCCTCCCTTTCTCTTGCAGGTTGAATACACTAAAAATGCCTCTCTCTAGCCTCTAAAGACGTTTTTTAGTCTTGCATGGGCATTTTTGACAAGTGACAGCCTTTCCAAATGGTTTTTTCAGCCTTATTCATAATTAAATATTAATTTTCAGTCTTTAAATACTGAAAATTAATCTAATAATTATTTGGGTGCCCTGAAAAATAATCAGACTAACCAATAATTAAATTGGTTAGGCAACTTCCATTCCCGAGTGTCTTTACGCCATCTTTGACCATCAGATTGGCGTTAGGTACCATTAAACGCTACATCTCTTGTGTCACCAACTGATACTTATGGCCAAATGAATGACCTAGGCCAACAACTGGCGTCAGATACCACCAAGTATCTGTGTGGCATAACTTATAACAACTTTTGCCTTTGACATTCCGTGATTTCCTCGGGTCTCGGGCTCGTAAATTTACTCTAACCCCAGTTACACCCCACATATGCAACATTTACTTAACCATGTGATTAAATATTAATCCACATGTTAAGTGAGATTTCAAAAATACATGTCCTCATGACAAGCGACCATAGCATACTTAAGAGAGCCACACGTTGATACATTAGGGACTCCCTTTATAGCATTGGCTTCCATGTCATCTTTTGGGCTATTGGCTTTACTAAGCTTAAGATATGGAGGTAAGGGCACTCCAAGAGGCTTAGCTTTAGCCATGTTAAATCTGTCCAGTACCTTTTCAATGTACTTCTCTTGAGATAAGTTCAATGTACTTCCCTTGAGATAAGAGCAACAATTTCTGCGTTCTATCCCTGTGAACCCTCATGCCCAATATATGCTCTGCATTCCCTAAATCTTTCATGGAGAAAGCTGATTTCAGATGATCTTTGAGAGCATCCAAGCTAGTTTTTCTTTTCCGAGCTAGCAACGTATCATCTGTTGAGAAACTCTTCACCCGCAGTTTGCATTTTTGTGTTTTTGCGTTTTGCATTTAGGGTTTGCGTTTAGGGTTTGCAGCCCCAAAAAGGGTCGCTATCCTAGACTGACTATGCCTATTTATAGGCCACTCTCTCACTCATTCCTTACGCCTGATTCATTCAGTCCGTCACCTCTTCTCTCCAGCCTCTCTACTACCCTCACATCCCTTTAGGAGGACATTGCGGTTCGTGGTTTGTGGCTGTCTTCATCATCTTCCTTGTGCTATGACACCCTTGTTCCCTTGTATCACATTCACTTCATGATTCAGATCTTCATCATTCCATTCATGAGAGTTTTATGCTTGCTGACTTCGACCTTTGCTCCCTAACCCCCCGGAGTATATTCGTCTTCCACCAAGCACTCCTTGTGCCACCTCTCCTTTCTGGGCCACATAGATCGTTTTATATCGGCTATCGGAGTACTATGCTCAAGGCAATAAGACGCATCCAATGCGCACTAAGTCCTTTTGAGCACATGGAGAATCGATTGGCGCTAGGACCTCTTGGAGATCGTCGCAATGCCCGCGATAGTCTTTTCCCACCTATTTTTAGGTACAATGGCTTCCACGACCTACGGATTTGTAGTCCACTCCACTGAGAGACAGTTTGATACCATCTCCTCGTCAGTCCGCTCCTTTGAGAGACAGTGGTTGCTCGACTCCTTCCTCTTCTTCGGCTACCCAGTCCGCCCCACTAAGAGACAACGATTGTTGCCCACCTCTTACTCATTCTGAGTCTCACCCTTCTCCACCCTTGACTACTCAGGTTCGAGAGGCTACCTCTGGGAGCTCTTCGGCACCCCAGATACCTTCTTCCGCACGATCGGTGGCACTTCTTTCGTCATCAAACATTTCAGAGTCTGTGATCCATGACTTTTTGGATTCCCTATCAACTTTAGAGGGGGGATTCAGAGGGGGATGTTATTTCTTTGCCCTCAGAGGGAGCATCTACTTCTTCTTCGACTTCAGCAGGGGCCCCTCCACCTCCCACCTCAAAGGAGAAGCCTACTCCACATGAAGTTCTTCACCCATCATCTACTTTTTTGGGGTGGTTGTCTTTGACCAATCATCTCTTCTACTGATACCCAGGAACTTCCGATACCACCTAGATCGGGACCTCGGAGGTTCAGTCGTGACTTAGTGATGAGGCCTTCGTATTCTTTCTAGCATGGATGCACAAAGCTAGTGGCTTCTCTCTCGAGGTTGTGTTTCGGGTTCTCCAATTCACTCTCTCTATTGTTCTTTATTGCAGGTTCCCTTTCCGGTAGAAATCTTGGATCTTAGGGATCCTCTACATCTTCCTCCTCTTCTCTTCTTGCCTTGGTCACTTGGTTAGCATGGAGTCACCTCCCATGATTGAGTACGGGCATATCCTTATGGTTCTCGGCACCACACAAAGTCTGACATTCCTCCTATGCATTGCATGTTTTTATCATCTTTGTACTAGGGGGCTTAGGCAACTTGAACAATTTCCCCACGAGGGACACTGTCCAAGTGGCACTTGCTACATGAGCATTCTTCAACATGTAGCATTGCGTTTGCGTTTTTGCGTTTTTGCATTTTGAGTTTAGGGTTTGCCTTTAGGGTTTGCAGCCCCAAAAAGGGTCGCCATCCTAGACTGACTATGCCTATTTATAGGCCACTCTCTCATTCATTCTTTACAGCTGATTCATTTAGTCCGTTACCTCTTCTCTCCAACCTCTCCACTACCCTCACACCCCTTTAGGAGAACATTGCGGTTCGTGGTTCGTGGTTGTCTTCATCATCTTCCTTGTGCTACGGTACCCTTATTCCCTTGTATCACATTCACTCCATGATTCAAATCTTCATCATTCCATTCATCAGAGTTTTGTCTCTCTTCTCTTCTCTTCTCCATGTTTGTCGAGTTCACTCCATGTTTCTCTCCGCAAACCCTACTGTCTTGTTGGCACGTCATCTTTTGACATCATCCACATACAAAATAAGTATGAACGGGTTGCCATTTGTATCCTTTTTTATGTACAAACAATGATCTGCGTGGTTGTGTGTAAGCCCATGAGAAAGCATAAAAGTGTCAAACTTTTTGTACCACTGCCATGGTGCTTACTTCAGCCCATACAAGCTGCGTTTTAGTTTACACACCAACTGCTCTTTTCCAGGAACTACAAATCCCTCAGGTTGTTTCATGTAGATCTCATCAATGTCACCATGCAAAAAAGCTGTTTTCTTATCCATTTGGTACAGCTCTAAATCCAATACAACAGTGAGAGCAAAAAGCACACGTAGAGTAGTCATCTTCACAACAGGTGAGAAGACCTCTTGGAAGTCAATCCCTTCATTCTGTGCATACCCTTTGGCAACTAGTCTTGCCTTGTACTTGGGTTTCCCATCAATTGTCTTTACTTTGTAAACCTATTTGTTTAGAAGAGGCTTTTTTCCTTTGGGCAGTGACACAAGATTCAAAATATCATTAGCATATAGAGATTTAATCTATTCCTGCATAGCTAGCTCCCACTTACTGTTGAAGTTGCATGACTTGGCCTCTTTATATGTAAGAGGCTCACCCTCATCTGTAAGCATCACATAGTGCAAAGAGAGGTCATACCTATGTAGTTGCCTTCTTAAGCGTGTAGACTTGCGTACCCAATTATCTATTTTCTCAAGAATTGGGTCTACATCTAGAGGTATGTCATTTTCAGCATTTATTGGCTGTTGTAAGCTATCTTTAGCATCCTGTTCATACTGTACAACACCTTCATTTTCATTTCCAGCACCTGGATTTTCATAATCAGCAAGTCTATCTTGTTGTCCATGCCCTCCTTGTGCTTCTATTTACTGTCCATCATCATCTGGCTCAAAAATAACTGGCTGATTATCAGTTTCAGCCTGTGGTACAGCATCATGAGGCTCATCATTTGAAGTAATAGGTGGTTGTAAATTTTGAAATTTGACATTTTTCATGTCTTCATCAAAGGCTAAAGTACTTTTAAGCAACTTTGTCATTAAACACTACATTATAGTTGCGAACAATTTTCTTGGATTGTGGTAACCACACTTTATAGTCAAATTCACCCTCATCACCATAGCCCATGAAAATGCCTTTGGTGGCTTTCGGGTCAAGTTTACTCCTCAGCTCATATCTAACATGCACAAAAGCATCATAACCGGATATCTGTAAATGGTCATATGAGGCTGATTTGCCAGACTAAACCTCCTTAGGGATGCCATTATTTAAGGACCTATTTGGAGAGCGGTTGCAAATGTGAACCGCGGTTTTAAGTGCATCTTCCCAAAATTCATAAGGGAGATTAGAAATGGATAGCATGCACTGTACTCTTTCACATAAAGTCCTATTGTATCTTTCAGCCACCCCATTTGAAGAAGGGCTATAAGGAGTTGCAAGCTTTCTCTTGATTCCATGCAAGTCACAAAAATACTTAAACTTAGTAGGTGTGAACTCACCCCTATTTTCAGTTCTCAAGCATTTTAGCTTTCTACCTGTTGGGAATAAAGACGCTCGTGCCTTTAAATGTGCTTGGGTGTGAACACACCCTTAGCACTTGTGCTTACACACATATATATCTATCTAAAAACCTAAAGGTACACACTCGTCATCCTACCTAAAAATGTGCTCACTCTCTGCCCTGCTCTCTCTCGTACTCTCTGTCTCTCTGCGCGCAACGAACACCTCTTGTCTCGATCTTCGTGCCTCTCGCGTCACTACAAACTGGTATCAGAGCAGTGGTTACAAGGTTCGCGTTTCCAAGGAGTGTCAAGTTGTAGGACTGACACAAGTCCATTCGACAAGTGAGACAGAGCAGGTCATGTGCAAACGACATGTGTAGCACAGGTCATGCAGAAGACCCAGCAAGCAGTCGTGTAGAGGACCAGCGGCGCTAAGTGAGCAGGTCGAGTAGAAGACCAACGGTGCCATTAGCAGAGTCGGCGACCGGCACGCGGGTCCAGCGCATGACACGGGCACCGGCGCCAAGCGAGTAGGTGGAGTGAAAGACCAACGGCGCCATCAGCAGTTACCGACCAGCACGTGGGTCCAGCACGTGATGGGGGCAGTAGCCGGTGCATGGCGGGTAATAGCTGACGAGCGCGCTGCACGGACGACGACCACACTACGCGAGTGGAGGAGCGCTGCATGGCAGGACAAGTCCAGCACGTGGCGGCACAGTCAAACAGGGTCAACAGCCCCCGTCACATCTTTAAAGAAAAAGAAAAGGAAAAATCTTTTCTTTAAAATCTCCTTTGAATTTGCCTCCTCTCCGATTGGGGCTCCATTGCCTCCATATGTGAAACTTAGTGTAGAGGACAGGCCTACATTTGATAATGAGAAGGCTGAAATGGCCAAGATACCCTATGCTTCAGCTGTTGGGAGTTTAATGTATGCTATGGTTGCTACACGTCCTGACATTGCCTTTTGCAGTGGAAGTGGTTAGCAGATACATGGCAACCTCTGGCAAGAAGCATTGGGATGCAGTGAAAGGTATTATAAGATATCTCAAAGGCACAAAGGAGTTGTGCATTTGTTTTGCGAAGCAAAAGGCAACTGTTGTTGTCTTTATGGATGCAGTCTATGCTGGTCATTCGGATTGGAGGAAGTCCACTTCTGGGTATTTGTTTACTTTCACAGGAGGAGCAGTCTCTTGGATCTCCAAGCTACAAAAGTGTGTTGCATTGTCTATTACAAAGGCAGAGTATGTGGCTGCCACTGAGGCATGCAAGGAGGCTTTATGGCTTTCACGTTTGGTGGGAGAGCTTAGCATCACAGAGTTACCTGTTCTCTATTGTGATAGTCAGAGTGCTATCATGCTAGCTCGGAATCGTGTCTTTTATGCAAAGACAAAGCACATACAAATGAAGTACCACTTCATTAGAGATGTACTTGACAGCAAGAGCATTGAGCTTGTCAAAGTGCATACTGATGATCATCCTGCAGAGTCATCTTGACTATGAGAGAGAAAATCTCATCAAAGTCAATTCCATGCTCTTGCTTGTACCCCGTTGCAACCAATCTTGCTTTGTACTTTGGTGAGGAACCAGAAGTGACCATCTTGTAAACCCATTTGCATGGAAGGGTTTTCTGCCCTTTAGGCAACTGCACCAAGTCCCAAGTGCCATTTTTCTCAAGAGATTCCATCTCTTACAACATGGCTTTATACCATTTCTTGCTATCATGTCTGTTCATTGCTTCCTTGAAGCAAGGTGGTTCACCACAGTCTGTCAACATGACATAATCAGCCACATTATTTGCACCATGAACAAATCTGTCAGGTTGTCTAGTAGCCCTAGACGATCTCCTTACCCAATGATCATTGTTTGCTGGCTGTTCCTACAAATTTCCATTTTCAACATGCTGTCTTGACATTTCAGCCTGCAATTAGCATTAACAGCTTGCTGTCGTGGCTGTTCTTGCACATATGGTGGCTCATTATCATGGGCAATAGTTGGCTAATCATTTCTAGCACCATTTTCTGCATTTATAGGTTCATTTACAGCAGGAATTTGCTACTGTACAGCGGGCACATTTTGCTGTAATAAAGGTATTTCTTCTCGAAATACAACCCTACGGACCTCCTTAGTCTTTTCGAGCTGTTCGTGCATGTGATCTTCCCGCAAGATAACGTCATTGCTGCGTACTACTTTCCTTTTCTCGGGAACCCACAATTTATACCCCATTTCACCCTTGTCACCATATCCTAGAAAAATGCATTTACAGAACTTTGGCTCAAGTTTGTTGCATTTTTCTTTACGAATATGGACAAAAGCCTCGCAATCAAACACTTTCAGATGAGCATATGAAGATGGCTTGCTCGACCACGCTTCTTGGGAAACCCCCCCTCCCCCAAAGACCTGTTTGGTGGCCAATTAATTAAGTGAACGGCTGTCATAACAGCCTCTGCCCAAAAACCATGGGGTAATGCAGCATGAGACAGCATCGTACGGACCTTATCCTGCATGGTCCGATTCATACGCTCTGGAACTCCATTTTGGGGCGGATTATGAGGGGCAATGAGCTCCCTCTTTATTCCTTTGCTATCACAAAATGCCTGAAAGGCCTTGGATACATATTTCCCACCATTGTTAGAGCGAAGGCACTTAAGTGTCTTATCTATCTGATTTTCAGCCAATGCCAAGAATTTTTTAAACTTGTCAAGCACTTCATCCTTGCTACGAATAGGGCAAACCCATACCTTCTATGTAGCATCATTGACAAAGGTGACATAATATTTTTTCCCCCCCTAAAGATTATCCTGGCATTTGACATACATCCAAATGTACTAACTCTAGAGGAAAAGATTTCAAAGAAAGAGACTTTTTATGAGACATTTGTGCATGTTTGCCATAAATACAATGATCACAGTGCTCTAAATCAGCATAACGAAGACAAGGCAAGTAACCCAAACGAGAAAACACTTTCATTCCTGTTTGACTCATGTGTCCCAACCGGCCATGCCTCAAAGAAACGCTTGGCTGCTCGGTCACGGCAACAATATGGTCACGCACACTAGATACATGCAGTGGATACAAAGTATCACTCTTGCAACCTCTGACAATAACCCTAGATCCCCTTACAGATCTTCTATTTTCCATCACCAAAGGTGGTATGAAAACTATTATCGTCTAGCTACCCTATGCTAATTAAGCTCTTCTTGAGCTGAGGTACATGCTGTACATGCTGAAGTGTAAAGACAAAGCCATGCTGAAAGTGTAACTGTGCACTGCCAATACCTGCAATCTCACATGCATAGTTGTCCCCAAGATGGACAACACCATGTCGACCCCCTCTATAGGCGGAGAACCACTCACGATGAGGGGTGGCATGAAAGGAAGCACTTGAATTGAGAATCCATGTATGCATGCCATCATCTGTATCTGCAAGTAAAGCATGTGCACCAAAGTACAAAAAAACCAGCAAATGCAAGCCCAAACTGTCACCCAAGCAACCAAGGTACAAACAAGTACCAACCAGCAATAAATGGCCATGTAGAAGCACCAAATTCAGATCTGTAAATAAATTTTCAGAAGCACCAAACCATGTGCTACAACATTCCACAACTGATTATAGCTGTTCCCAAGGCATATACATCACATTACATGAGAAATCCCAAATTTTAGCTGCAATTTCTGTTGTGCATGTATCCACGGGCATAAAATTTGACTCGAACGGTCAAAAGCCCCAAATTTTTGTGCTCAAAGCATCAATCATGCATTTGCATATTCTCTATCATGTATAGAACACATCAATTTTGTCAAAATAGAGCAATTTCAGCAAAACCCCGAAATTTTACCAAGTGTTGATGTCCAAATTGTGTGAAATTCAATTTGCATATATATAAATTGACGAGTGTACCTTTAGGTTTTTAGATAGATATATATGTGTAAATACAAGTGCTAAGGGTATGTTCACACCTAAGCACATTTAAAGGCACGAGGCCTTTATTCCCAACACACTCTACATTGGCCTTTTCCTTGCCTTTGGTTGGCTTAGATACATCTGTCTTATCTTCTTTCTTCTTTTTTCTCCTGCATTCTTCTTTCTCTCTTGTTCCTTCTTGTAGTACCTGTAATCAGGTTTCTTGTGGCCCTTCCGACCACACTGATAGCAAGTCACTCTTTTCCTTTCCTTTGCTCTTGCTTCTACTTCTCTATCCAACATTTGTATTTTTCTTTTCAGCACTGCCTCAACATTGTAAGCTGAGTTGTTGCCTTCTCCACTAGACTTACGTCTAATTTCTTCATGCAAGATTGAACTCGTCGCGTCAGTCACGCGGTGCCTGTCGTCTGCCGCCTGTTGTTCCCTGCGTGCACCTAGTCGTCAGCCACGCATTGGTTTCACTGGTCTCTCGTTGGACCCCGCCACGTGTAGAGCTTTGCATGCTTTTCCCTGCGTGCACTTATCGCTTGGTCGTCAGCCACGCATTGGTTCCACTAGTCGCTCGCTGGATCCTTGTCGCCATGCATAGCGCCTTGCTCTACCCGTTGTCTAGGCTGTCCATTCACCTGCGACTGTAGTCCTTGCCTACTCTTGTCACATCTTTGCCTGCCTGTGTTCGACATGTTCACATGAGCTGCCTGCACAACTTGTTCGTTGGCCATCTACCATTAGTCCCATCAGCCAGTCCCGTTAAGTCACACCTGACTTGTCAAGCAGTCCGTGCCGTCAACTGGTTTAATCTTCCATTTTCAATCTCTGTTGGTGCTTGCGGATGGCAGTTTTCCATGGTTGTGCACTAAAAACATGGGACTCTTGAGAAAACACCAAGGAAACAAGGATCTTACTACAAGAAAATATATCTTGTATTCATCAACAAGCATGTTTTCATATTTTATATAATCACAATAGAAAAAAAGAATACTAGGCACAAAAAATCTTCACGCAACATCATAGAAAAAATCTCCCATGGCTTTGTCTTCAACAAAATTGATCACAATCTTCGGATTCCTATTAAAATCCATCAAATAACCACAAAAATATAAATAATGATTCACTTTTATTCTCTCATACTTGATCTCTCTCACACATATCTTCACTCAATTGCAATGCAATTACAATCAATAATACTCTATAGCCCTCTCTTGGTCTTGGATACCCCTCCGAAGAGGCATGCTTGATGATCTTCAACAGCAAAAGAGTGCAGGTGAGTGAGAGTGATAGAGAGAGTACGATATAATTTTAGGTGTACCAACAATGTATTGGTACACAAAGAATAAAATGTATTTATACTTAGGGCATGTAAGGGTGCATTCACATGTACAGTACAATACATGGAGGTGAATAAAGAACCTTTACATCCCAACATTGTGAAATCTTCGAGGTGGAGACATATGCAGACACCCCTGCACCCATATACATATCTACTTCTTACACAGCATTCTTCATTGCAAATTTTGTGTTTCACACACACACACACATACACTCTCTCTCTCTCTCTCTCTCTCTCTCTCTCTCTCTCTCTCTCTCTCTCTCTCTCTCTCTCTCTTCACTCTGTCTTGGTTATACGCTTCCGCATCGCTTCACTCTAAGAGAACCCTCTCTAAAGCCAAGCAATGTATCACAAAGTGAAAAGAGACCAAACACAGCCAAAAACAGCTCGTAACTTGTCACCTAGCCTTGCACAAAAATAAAAAAGTAAAACGTAGAAGTTGATGAAAAAATGCATTACAAACCAAGTTGTACAAAAATTCTATTCACCATTTTAAATAAAGACAAATAACATTTGAAAGAAAAGAAAGAGAGAACAAATAGCTGAAAGAGAACAAAAATATATATAGTCTTAAATACTGCACTACATCTAGGGGTTCTCAAGTTGGATGTGTATAGTGACTTTGGTGAGCTGACTCCATCTCTAGTCCCTTACTCTCTCTCATTTTTCCTTATCATTTACATAAGGTACATCAAATTCTGGACATACATGTACAAAGTCTAGCTTACCTTGGTTAGAATCTTTTTGAGTCACTTGCACCTCTTTTTCTTCATTATCTCATTTATGTAGTATTGGCAAATCAACCCCATAGCAAGGTAGTAAAGAAACTTGATGCGCAAGGAAGAGCCCAATTACGTCAAATGCCTAATCTGGTTGATTCATAGGAGAACCGTGCTTTTCAAGGGTTACTTGGCTTGGGCTCCAACTTTAGTCCACCCTACCTTTTGGGTTCTCCCTATGATCTTCAATAAATCCCTTTTTTCTCGCCAATGACACTTCTTCCCATCTTCATCAATTCAAGGTTCCTTGCTTCACCGACTATCATCAATGGAAGATCCTATGTAGCAAATGTCTAAGTATTAGACTACATGAGCTTGTACACTCATAATGTATTTGCACCATAACCTATACATAGTTTTGGGACTTAAAGTGTTCGATAACACTTCAAGATTTCTTGAAGTTTGACTCATCTCCCAAACCAATAACATCATATGTCATGTGCATAAGATAGAAGACTAGTACTTGTCCCTAGAAAGTAAATATACATGAGGTTTTACTTTTTCTTTACAAAAGTTCATGGAGAATCATGAGCATCACTTTCACTTCAACACCCAAATATCCTCTCTTTGACAACCTCCAATTCATTTTCCATTATCATTCAAGTTCTCTCCATTAAAAGGACTCTCAGTGAGCAACATCATCTTCTACAAGAGTTGTCAGGAACCAACAATACAATCACTCACCTTCTACTTTGAAACCAATCATTCACACCATTAGTAAGGAAATCATCATCATTAGCCATATTTCTTTATTAGAAGCATTTGTTACTTCTCCATTAGGACTTCTTTATCAACTATCCTAGCATTCCACATCTTCACTACAAGCTACAATATGGTACCTTCAACATGAGTGCAATGTGATTGGCACTCATCTCAAAGGGGGATAACGTTAACAATAAATTTGGAAGATTGAAGTCAAAGAGAGTGTAAAAGTAAGTCCCAAGCATTATTTTTAAAAGGATATTACTTTTTGGAGCTACAATATACTACTTTGGGCACTTATTATTTGTGGACCATCATGGACATCATGTTATTATTATCATATTGTTTACCAAGAGCTACGCTTACTACATTCATACACATTGTATTATCACCTACTATTATATTTGTCGCATTCACAACTATTGTGTAGATTGAGTACATAAATATGTAATTGCCATAGCATAGACTAGGTCTAATTAGGTCAAGATATAAGTATATATCAAGTATTAAGAGTCTACAAGGTGCATAGGATACCGAAAAGAGGGCGCAAACCCTAAAATACAAAAGGGACATAAACTTCAAATGCAAATGGGGTGCCATCTTAGAGAAGGGGCCCTAACCCTAACCCTAATTTTGGTCTATATAAAGATAGAAGGTCTCAATTGTATTTACCCTTTTGGTACATCCCTTGGAAGTTGTTTAATACAACTATTGAGAAACCATTCACATCTTCTATTCTATCACAGTTCACCTTGTCTCCATTGTTGAGATTGAAAGAAAGAGAGAGTATGAGAGGTGTGTTGAATGAGGAACTTGGGATAGTGAGGCTCTACATCTTTTTCTTGCTTTTCTTCTTTCTCTTTACATTCATGGTGAGAGGTTTGAGTTTGGAGTTGTGTGCAAGGTTATGAGATTGTGAGAGAGTGAGGGATAGAACCAGGTGCAGTCTTCTTCATCTTCTCTCTCCTTTTTCTTCTCCATATTTTTTCTCTCTTCATTAGCATACTAGTGATGAATGCAAAGCAGCAATGGGATCGGATTGTGTTGTTTGGCTTATGGAATCGCCTTTGAATCTTCATGTGGGTGTAGGTGATAGCATTTAATGCTCTCCTTGGCAGTAGACGACAGCATTTGGGGCTAATTCAGGCAAACAACAGTCAATTTGGGGTTTGCCCGTGTGCGAAATCAGGAAATTCTCTCTCTCTAGCATTCTCTCACCTTCTCCAATTTATTCTCTAAAGATCTCAACATTTCTCAATCAATTTAAGGTGTTCTTAGTCAAATTTAGTGGACAACAGTGAGGATTTTGTTGTAAACTCTAAATTTTTGCAAAAATTAGGGTTTAGCAACCACCTTGGGACTCATGCCATTGGTCAAAGGCATTGTACACTGAAATCAACACCTTAAATTCAAGGAATTGTCAGGGATTTCAGATGCCAGTCCATCCCATTGATTTGGGGCATCATTTGGCTAGTTTGTGGTTCCATTTGTACCAGTCCTGGGTAAAAATTGACCCGAATTTTTTTGCTGATTGGTTGCACAGCAAATGGCTTTTGGATCAAAGGAGATTGTGAAATCTTGAATTGTACTCTATCCATTAGTAATTCAAGTTAAAGAAATACTGCAAGGGGCGCCAATTTTGGGGCCAACAAGGTGTCCAATGTCCAAGATTATGATGGTAATTTATGCATTTCAGTTTATGTTCATTTGTTAATTTCTGTAATTAAGTGCTTAATCAGGTTTGACCACCCTCTCCAAGGAGGACTGGTTTCACTACATGTAAGGATTGATCAGTCCCCCTTGTATTCAGCATTGTTGGGTGTAAAGTCCCTTTGTCTCCGTGTAAATAATCTTACAGGTGTGAACACACCCTTAATGTACCCTACCATATAAATACATTCTTTTATTCTTTGTGTACTATCACGAATTGGTACAGCTATCTCTGAGTTCACTCTCTCTAACTCTCAGCTCTATAGCTCGCGCCTCGATCTCGCACTCCATTGCACACTCTCTCCCCTTCAAACTAGTATCTGAGCACAGAGTGCACACTTCCCGAGGTCAAAGGCAGCTCGCGAACAGTCGGGACTAGGAGGCAGGTCTAGCGTGACTAGCGTGGACCAGCGGGCAGCAGTAGGTGCGACGGTAGTGGACTTCGTTTCCGGTGTGACGATTGGACTTCGTGTCTAGCATGACGATAGCAAACGACTGGATGACAGTAGATGACAGGTGACGTCCAACAAGGGAACCAACGTGGCAATGAGCAAGTAATGCCTATAGTGAGTCGTCGTGGCCTGCGTGACGTGTGCATAGACGGGCGACAAGCCGACGGGGGTTCCAGGTCACACGAGTCAGCCGGCGGGGTTCTAGGTCATGTGACGTGACTAACAGGTCAACAGACCTTGTCACTTCTTTTTTTTAAGTCACAAATCTATTTTGTTTCTTAATAATCCTCTTTGGATTTTCCCATGGCTTGACGGGGGTTCGCATGTGCAAGCACAAAGTTCAGATTTGTGCATATTAATGCCCAGAAATTTGGGGCTTTTCAAATTAAGTGTTGTTCAGGCAAAATTGAGGCATCTGCGTCAGAAATTGCAGATATTGTGCACGTTTGAATTGGGGATTTCACCAAATTTACTGAAATTTTACTCATTTGAGTGAAATCTCTCAACATTGGACCCATAAAATTTGGGGCTTTTGCTGTATTGGTGAAATTTTGTTCAACTGAGTCAGATTGGCTGACATTTGTGCACACTTGGACCCGGAAATTTTGGGGCTTTTGCAAAATTTTGTGAACTTTTGCAAAATTTGCTAGTTTTATGCTTTCGAGAACATGTATTAATGAAATTGGGGCAGATTTGATAGTGAAATTTTGGGGCTTTTATTGAAATCTGTGGATTTTGGCAAAGTTAATGCGTGAAATGCACTTTGGGAATATTGCTGAAGCAATCTTGTTGTCATAAGCAAAGTGATTTGAGCATTTTTATCTTCCACTTGTGCGATTTTGGAGAAATTGCAAAGATTCCTTGGTGTTTTGTGTATCAGAAGTTGATACGAGCACATATGTATGAAGTACACATGTTGGACAGCTCCCATTGAGTTAATGTATCGCTGATTATTCATGTTGCAGCAGTCTTAGTGATGATTTGCAGATCTGGGATTGTTGCAGATGTATTTTTGGTGATATTGCTAAAGTGGGAGTTACCTGGCAATGATATATGCATTTAATGTATGCTGAAATTGCAGTCATACTGCTGAAAGTCATTCGTTCTACTGCTGTACACATACCTGGACTGATTCTTGCTATTATTTGCTGAAATTCTGGGCAGAAATCAGCTGAATATTCAGCTCATTTTTGTTGTCATAAATTGCAGCATTGAATTTCTGGTGTATTGCTGAAAAATGGCTGCAAATGCTTCTAGCAACAGTGACACTAAATCCCTCTTTGAAATCAAGAGGTTTGATGGCACTGGCTTTGACATGTGGAAGGATAGGATGCAAGGCATTTTGTTTCTCAAGGACTGTGAAGATGTTCTCGTGGAGACTAAGCCTACAGCTGTGACAGATGTGGATTGGGCTAGACTTAATAAAAAGGCCATTGCATACATTAAGATGACAGTGTCTGATGATGTACTTACAGACATCAAGTATCTTGATATAGATTATGCTATATGGAAAAAGCTTAAGGACACTTATGAAAATACAACTCATGTGAATCAAGTGCATCTTTTCGTAAACTTGTGAACATGGAGTTGGATGAGTCTAAGCCGGCATCTGAGCATTTGAGTGTTTTCACAAGGGTTTTGAGTCAGTTTTGCAGGACTCTAGTTTGGCGGCTTTTGATGATAAATTGAAAGCTATTTTCTTATTGATGACTTTGCCTGACAGTTGGAAATCTTTGGTTATGTCACTTAGGACCAACCCCGCTTTGAATTTTGATGGTGTTAGAGGTTCAATCCTTAATGAAGAAATCAAAAGAAATTCTAATGGTGAAAGCAGTGGCTCAGCTTACCATGTAAAAGGCAGGTCTGAAAAGAGGGGTAATGTAGCTAGTAAAGGGAAAAGCATAAGCAAAAGCAAGGGCAAACAGAAAGATATCACATGCTATTAGTGTGGGCGTAAAGGACATAAAAACCTCGATTGCCGGTGCTTCAAGAAATAGCAAGAAAGAAAGAAACAGTAGGGTAAGAAAAAGAAGGATGATAAGAAAGATAATGAGAGCTCTTCCTCTAAAGAAGTTGCAAAGGCAAATGTTGCATCTAGTGTGGTGATTGAAGAGCTTCCTGACACTGAAGAGATACTTGTTGTAGCCTCATGTAATGATGCAAATATTATGGCAGCAACAGGTGATATGCACATCACCAAAAAGGAGGTAATTGATGCCTTACTTTTAGCCCATGATGGGCGGACAGGGGTGCCTCTTTTCATGTTACCCCCTCTTTGGAGTCATTTTCTGAATACACTAGAGGTTGCCTAAATCAAATGGCGTGGCTGAAAGATTTAACCGCACACTTTGTGAGAGAGTCAGATGCATGCTGTCCACAGCTAATCTCTCGCAATAGTTTTGGAAAGAGGCTCTTAAAATTGTAGTTCATGTATGCAATTGCTCTCCCGATCGTGCATTGAAAATAGCATTCCTAAAGACGTTTGGTTTGGCAAACCTGCTTCGTATGACCATTTGCATATCTTTGGTTGTGATGCCTTTGTGCATGTACTTGTAGGACAGAGGACCAAACTAGACATGAAATCCATCAAGGGCATCTTCATGGGATATGGAAATGAGGGAGAGATGGGTTATAGAGTTTGGCTTCCTCAGGGCAGGAAGATAGTACGCAGCTGAGACGTAGTATTTAATGAGGCAAAGTTGCTGAAAAATGCTACACATGGTGAAATTGACGAAAAGAAGATCGAATTTCAGCATGAACAGCTAGCCATTCAGCAGTCATTAGCTACAAGTTCTATCCCTTTTGATGCTGAAAATGAGCAGCAACCTATTGTGCTACAGCCAGAAGAGCATGGGCAGCAAATAGATGCACAAGATGAAATTGGATAGCAAGAAGAACATGCTAATAATAGATTACAACAGCAAGAAAATGCTGAAAATCATTCACCTTGTGATGGTGTGCACATTCCTCAAGATGTAGGCCCACTGCCTGATAATACAGATCATTGGGTAAGAAGGTCTATACGTGTCAAAAGGCAGCCACAGAGGTTTCAGCCATCTTTGGATTGCATTTTGTTTATTGATGAGGGTGAGCCGCTGACATTTAAAGAGGCATAGTCATGTGAAAACAAGAGAAAGTGGGAGCTTGCTATGCAAGAGGAGATGAAGTCTCTATATCCAAATAACACATGGGAGCTTGTACCTTTACCCAAGGATAGGAAAGCTATTTCTAATAAATGGGTTTACAAAATGAAATGTATTGATGGGAAGCCCAAGTACAAGGCACGGCTGGTTACTAAGGGCTATACACAGAAGGAAGGCATAGACTTTTAAGAGGTCTTTTCACCAGTGGTGAAGATGACTACGCTCCGTGTTTTGTTTGCTCTCACAGTATCCTTGGATTTAGAGTTGGATCAGATGGATGTAAAAACAGCTTTTCTTCATGGTGACTTGGATGAAGAGCGATACATGAGGCAGCTAGAAGGATTTGTTATTCCAAGAAAAGAGCATTTGGTTTGTAAGCTGAAACACAGCTTATATGGGCTGAAACAAGCCCCTAGACAATGGTACAAAAAATTTGATACCTTTATGCTCAGTCATGGATTTAAATGCAATCATGTAGATCACTGCTTATACACTAAAAAGGCTGAGGATGGAAGCCTTATTGTGCTGGTTTTGTATGTGGATGACATGCTGATTGCAGGATAGCATAAGAGTACTTTGAATGCTCTTAAAAGGCAGCTGAGTTCAGCCTTCTCCATGAAAGATTTGGGGGCAGCTGAACACATTTTGGGCATGCACATTAAAAGAGACAGAGGGCAGCATTTGTTGTTTCTCTCACATGACAAGTACATCAACAAAGTACTTAACAGGTTTAATATGGCTGATGCTAAGCCTCTTGGTGTGCCTTTACCGCCACATACAAAGCTTAGCAAATCTAATTGCCCTAAGGATAATGCAACTACTAGTGCCATGAAGGGCATACCTTATGCATCAGCTTGTGGATCTTTGATGTATGCCATGGTTGCAACTTGCCCTAACATTGCTCATGCAGTGGGAGTTGTTAGCAGATTTATGTCTAAGCCTGGCAAGCCACATTGGGAAGCAGTGAAATGTATCTTCAGATACTTGAAAGGTACACAAGAAAAGTGTATACCCTATGGAAAGGCATGGTTGTTACATCCGATGGCGTCCAATTAGAACAGTCCAATGGTAGTACAGTACTAATCAGACTAATAAATCTTGGACCTACGTCCGATGAAATTAAAAATACATAAGTCTATGCTTAATGTTTGGACTTACAAGTTAAAACATAAACTTAGAGATTCAAGCCAAAAGTGCACAAGAGAGTTGAAACAAGACTCGAGAGTGTACTATGTAGCATGAATAATGAAACCAACAACTTTATTATGAGCCAGATGTGCAATCTCATACAAAAAGTGTACAAAAATGGATCGAGATAAATGGCTGCAAACCGAGTCTTCAAGGGCTTCTTCAACTCCAAGTTCAAGTATGAGCGATATATCGCAAGAACTCGGACCTTGGAGTTAACAAAGCCAATGATTGTGCAAGCATTGTTGACAATCCTCGCTATCCACTCCAACTTGCCTATATCTTCCATAAGAAGATCTAGACAATGTGTAGCGCATAGTGTCCATATTATGGATGGAAACTCTTTGCAAAGGTGGATGAGAAGGCGAGTGACGGATGGGATTTGGAGCTTTGGGCAATACTTGCATTGCCACTTGCAAGTGTTGGATTTCTCCTTCACCCGTTCGAAGTAGGCACAATGCAAGCGAAAAGCCTCATGGAGAGAGGGTGCCATTGATGATGTATAGAGAGATCTTAGAGGGTCACGGGTGGAGGGTAAGATGTTTGAAGAAAGGAGTGGAAAGAGTAGAGAGCTTGAAGGAGTAGAGAGCTTGAGGGAGTAGAGAGAGGCTATAGCTTGATGAAGGAGGAGGTTGGAACTTGGAAGGATTGAGAGGTTAAGGGAGGACTTAAGAAGAGAGCTCGAGAGAGTAGGAAGCATGGAGAGCTTGAAAGAAGGAGGAGGGGTGGAGAACTTAAAAGGATGAATGAGATGGTGGGGGAGGGGAGATTTTATAGAAAGGGAGAGTGCTTTGGAGTTTAGGGTTGGCCCTTGGGGGGAGAAAGAGAGAGAGATAGAATCTTTAATCTTTTCTCTTGAGTCTTTGACTCTTTGTGAGAAAGAAAGAAAGAAAAGAAAAAGAAAGGTAAGAAAGAAAAGAAACGTAAGAAAGAAAAAAGAAAAGAAAGGTAACAAAGAAAAGAAAAAGGGGCTTGGCCGCTTGAAAACGGTAAAAAAAGTGACCGTTTACAACTTCATTGGCCGCAAGGCCCAAGCGTAACGGTCACTGATGACGGGGTGCAGTCAGAAAGGCCACAAGGAACGGACCGGACGAGTGATGGCGGGGTGCAGTCAGACGGGTGACGGAGCGCAGTCGGACGACTCACAAGAAACGGACCGAACGGGTCCGGACGGGACCGGACACAGCAGACGAGACAGGACGGGTCAGACGGGTTGGCCCATCCATCGGACGTGGACAACCTTGTGGAAGGGTTACACTAGAGTTGCAGGGATTTTGTGATTTAGACATGGCAGGAGATTTTGACACTAGGAAACCTACCAGTGGGTATGTTTTCACTCTGGCTGGTGGGGCTATCTCTTGGTGTTCAAGATTGCAAAAAATTGTGGCACTGAGTACTACAAAAGCTGGCCACCAAAGCTTCTAAGGAAGCTATTTGGCTTGGCCGTCTGGTTAAGGATTTTGGTCTTTCTTCACGTACTCCAGTGCTTGGTTGTGATAGCCAAAGTGGAGTATGTCTGGCTAAGAATGCCATGTTCCATGCACGTACCAAACACATAGATGTTCGGTATCACTTTATTCGACAGGTCTTGGATGATGGTCTTGTCACATTGACTAATGTCAAAACCCAAGATAACCTTGCAGATGTTCTCAGTAAGTGTCTTGCAAAAGGCTTAGCATGAGCATTGCACTCATTTAGTGGGAGTTGGTTAGCTTAAAGGTACCACTTCGGGCCTTTAAGTGGGAGTTTGTCGGGTGTAAAGTCCCTTCATTTCTGTGTAAATAGTCTTACAGGTGTGAACACACCCTTAATGTACCCTAACATATAAATACATTCTTTTATTCTTTGTGTACCATCACGAACTGGAACACTATCTCTAAGTTCACTCTCTCTAACTCTCAGCTCTGCAGGTTGTGCCTCAATCTCACACTCCATTGCGCACTCTCCCCTTCAAGCATTCTTTCAGAGTTCAGTGCAGATTTTTTTTTTCCATTCTCTTCTTCCATTGCAGTCTTTCTCTTCCCCTCTGTCTTCATGTTGGTGTTTCATGTTTCATTGTGCAGTCTCATAGAAACAAAGGCAGAAAGCAGCATCCAATAGTTGTGCAGCAAAAACATGATGTTTTGTCAAACAAAAGTCAAACGAGTCAAAATTCTTTAGGGCTGGTCCTTGCACGCTCCAGCCTGACCATTTCCTACAAGGGGAAGGGACTAGGAATGGCTGTAGGGAAACAAGAATTGGAAGGTGACTAATGGATTCCCCATTCCAAACCATTTTGGAATAGTATTTTCGTATTCCAAGCTCCAATTGTTGGTTGTTGATTAGAATTTGGTGAGGGGACTAAAAACAATGCTCATTGAAAACAATTTGATTTGAATCTTATTGCAGGAAGCCTTAGGAAAGCTAGGATTTTATTCTGGTGAAGAAGATATGGAGTACTCCGTATTTTCAAGTGGTACCGAAAGAGCAGTCAGATCGTGGCAAGTAAGCTAGTGAGCTGAGATGCTGGATTGCAATAAAGTGAGAAGTTGTTTTATTTTGCCTCTAAAATAATCTGATTGTTACTATCGAAAGATGCTAAGAAATGCTTGTAGTGGGGTTATGTATACAGGCAACAGCTGGTGTATATGAAGATGGCATAATGACTGCAGAACTAATGCTGAAGTTGTTGGGAGGAGAGCTTCAAGAACCTTCCAAAGAGAACGAAACACCTAAGGTCAAAAGCCATTCGTCTCGGGTTTGATGTTATATTAGCGAATGTGCACAAATACATGTTATATTAGCAAATGTGCACAAATGCATGCTTAGATATTATTGAATGTTCACAAATGAATGTTATACTAGCGAATGTGCACAAATATGTGCTTAAAGCTATGCATGCACAAGCTGCTTACAGTAGCTAACTCCTTTGTTGGGTCCATGGCCCTGCCTTGCTGGTAGATGGGAATGAAAAAACCGTATTTTAATAATACGCATACGCTTATTGTTTCTCCCAAGTTCTAAACATAAAGGAAGTTTTATGTTGCTATAATCACTTTTATGTTCTGCATGCTTTCCAGAATCAAACACTCTCTGATGCCTCTGGAGGGAAGTCTGAAAATGCCAAAAATGATCAAGATGGGACCAATTTGGGTTTCCTACCTAGCAAACCAGAACAAAAGAGCACGTATGTCCAAGTCTCTCATAGCAGGGTATACCTTCTTGGAGAGAACAGATGGGAAGAGCCAGAACGCCTTAAAAGCAACAATGGGCCTGGTCCAGGTGCAGCAGTACTGGGGGGAAGGTGTTTTTCATGCAAGGGCCAAGGGACTATGATGTGCACAGGTATTTCTATAGATTTTTATGTACCTGAATATATGTAGGAGATATTTATTGACTTGAATTTTTCCGAAATGGTAAAAGAACCCTGGTCTACATGCAGAATGTGAAGGTACAGGGGAGCTGAATGTGGAGGAGCAGGTAAATTGTTTTGAGATTTAGATGTCTTTCCCAAGTAACACCCATCATGGTCGGGAGGAGGCTGCAGTTGGCTCGACCAGTCAATTTTGGCTGGATTCTGCAGATTAAGGTGCTGAAACATTCCCGGAATGCTATCTCACCCATATGCAGCATCCAGCCAAAATGTTAAACTTCCCCCACCATGTGATGGCTGCCAAGAAAAGTTGTAAGTCATGTTACTAAGACTTGCTGTTTTGGCATCCTTCTTGAAAGCAGAGTTCTAGGTGAAGATTTTGCTGTAATTTCATTGCAGTAATTTAAGGCTGCACTGATTGATGAAAGCTTGTTCTTTTGTGCAGTTTTTGGAGTGGGCAGACGATGGTGCCAAGTGCCCGTACTGTGAAGGTACAACTGTTATTAAGTGTGATGTATGTGATGGGACTGGCGTGAAAGTCTCTGCCTCCTAAGTCCAGTCATTATGACTGCTCTCCTAATATCAGATGGTTGCTGTTCATATCCTTGTTTATTTGTAACTTACTACCAGTTCCTCTCTGTATGCTGTCCTTGAAGTCAGGTAAGCTACTTACCAGGGCTTGTGACCAAGCATCTTTACATGATAACTGTACATGATTCTTTTTTCTTTGGTGAGGCCTCTATATGCCTCTTGATTATTAAAAGTTACACATTTGGAAGCACAAGAAGTTCCCAGCTTAATACATTCATAAATGATTGTGTAACCTTCCAGATAGATGTTCAATTATGAGTGTCAAGGAGTCCATATGGTGCAATATCCCAAAATTTTGTCCAATTTGGTAGAGCATGAACGTATGCTCTTAGTCCCTTGCAGGTGCACACATGTATGCATGCATGTGCGCACTCACATTTTTGGTAATACTGTAGATGTTTTGGGGTTCAAAAGTCCCCACTTGATGTACAAAAATAGTACAAAGCCTTGCTGTCTTAGAAGCAGTGTTCATGAAAAACTAGGGTTGAATGAAGAATGAATTGCACAATTTTCATGAAAAATAGTACAAACCCTTGCTATCTTAGAAGCAGTGTTCATGAAAAACTAGGGTTGAATGAAGAATGAATTGCACAATTTTCATGAAAAACTTTGAAATTTTTAAAAAGAAGTTTAAAACCTTGGACTTTACAAAAGTTTTAGTTTAAGAAATGGCAAGCATACGTAATTTGATCAACAAATGACTCCTAAATTTTGAGTTATAGGTTTTTGTATTTGCTACTAAAAATGTTTCTCTTGAAACTCTTGTTAAAGGAAGGGAAACATAAAGCTTGATTTTGTCCACACCAGCACCTCATTTTAGCATTATTCAGTTGCGTAGGGTGGCTTCACTCGCAATCATGGGCCCTACACAAATTTAAGAACATGCACTTTCTCCTCCATGGTGAATCCATTTTCAAAATAGCAATGCACAATTCGATCTATGATTGCGCACTTGTAAAAGGAGACCTTAAAGGCAACTCACAAGGATGAGTCTCTTCCCATAATTCACTATTAGCTTTGTAGGGATGAAACTTTTTTAATACATGTAGTGTGCCAACTCCACAATAATATCATGGGTTTGTAATTAGATTAAAGGAGGATCAATTTTTGTAGACACTTTTAAGGTTTTTGGTTAAGAAAAATCCTTACAAGGTCTAGGGTTTCCCTTATCGGTAACTACTTATACTTTTTGTGATTGAAGTTGTTGATGAAAAGTATAATAAGTAGTTGCCAATAAGGGAACTACTTATATTACTAAATTTTTCATCACCAACTACTTATACTACCTTAATTGGTTCTTCCAACACTATTACTAAGATATGATGTTTTTCTTAGTGTTCAATCTTCAAGTGATTAGATGTGTTGGGGCTAAAGCTTGTTTATCTAATTTGATTCTTTATTGCCAAAATAGGACCCAAGAATTGTTATGTATGCGTGATAATATCAATGCACATCCATCATTCTACCATTAAGTTTAGACCAAGCATAGATTCTTGTGTGCCCACTTAATCCAACCTATGCTATCTACTCAATCTTGATACCAAAAAATAATATCTAAATCAATATGATTGGAGATTCGAGAACACTTATTGACATCAATGTGTAAGATATATTCTTTAGCCTTATTCAATGGGCTTGACTTATCATTTTAAGCTCCAAGTGATTTGTAATGTACCTTAAGAGCATAAAAAGGATTAATCTCCCCAAGAGAGGCTCACACTTAGGGGGGTTTATATTATTTATAGCAACACAAGCTTGGGTACATGTAGATAGATGTTTTTACATTTGGCACTGAACATAAGAATGACTTTATCTCCTCAAGAGAATTTGTCACTTAAGAGAATTTTGAGTTCATATACCAACACAAGCTTGAGGCACAACTAGATCAATATTTTTGCCCTTAGCATGACACTTGAAGATGAGGATTAGCTTTTTCTTGGTCTTAAATTTGTTGCATTGCACTTGAGGTTGTAAAGGTGGAGAAGCTTGAGAATAGGGTATATCTTTTGGAGAAGCTTGTAAAGGTATATCCTTTTGGCCTTATCTTTTTGGTTTCAAGGTAAAGCACACTTCTAGAGCTTGTAGTTTTAAGATGTTAATAAGATAAATGTAGAGCATACAATGATCTTCACTCCCATTGATTTACATAATAGAATAGTTTTTTAAATAAAGATTTCTTGTGAATTGGCTTGTTGATATGCAATGTTGTTGTCCTTATTAGATCTACACAGAATGTTCAAAGCAATAAATATCCTCTTATAACTTATTTGTAGCAACTTATATATGTTTAACCCACTTGGTTGTATGTGGGAACTTTAGGAGGAAAGGGTTGTTCACCTCTTTTGGCTTATGTTCAACTTGCGTAGCTTTCTAATTAGGTGCCTTGCTTTTGTTAGGAGCCACCATGATAATTAAATATGAGCCTAACAATAGCCGTTGATTATAGTAAGAATAAAATGGAGCTTGATAGTGCAATGCAACATTTGGACAATGCTTAAAAATGGGAAAAAGGGATTGTGTTAGAACAATGACTTGAAATTGGATGGATATTTTCTTGTAGACTTGGGGGGAGAAAATCACCAACTTCATTAGGGCTCCAAATTTGAATTGCAAAGATTGATAGATAAGTGGAAAGACTATGGTTTATAAAGTTTAGATGAATTATCGCAAAGAGGGATGCCAAGCTTCAAAAGGGTGGGAAGGGGGGTTTCAAGTCAAGAAAGGAGGTTGTGCAAGGGAAAGAGGTCCCTCCTTATCTTGTAGAAGAGCGCTTTCAAGATGAATAACAATATTATGTGATAGTTTTATATTTTCGTTTTTTCAAGGGAGGGGTTTGGGATGGGCTTACATGCATTTCATGTCAAGTAACGACTTGAAGCTTGAGAAGGGGGGAAATGGGTATAGTTTTTCGTGGTGTAAAGTTATGTTGATGTCATGACAAGCTTTTACTAGACATTTTGACAAATATGCTATATCAAACAATGACTTGTAGCCTTACAAAAAGAGGGGCTTTATTTCAAGTCCCAAATGAAAAGAGGTATTTAGGGGTTTATCCTTGGAGAGGGTGTTGAAGGTCAAAAGGCCATCCCATGCCAATGGGAAGGTAGTGTCCAAGAGAGGACAATGGGCATGGTGAGCTTGGGTTGATTTGACAATAAATGTATCCTAGACCTTTCAAGGGCATCCATGGTGCTTAAACATTTCCAAAATGGCACATGAAGAAGCCTTGCATGTGTGAATGTCTTGTTTTTAAGTGATTTGACAATGTACTAGGAGTTTAGTATTGGGCCCCACATCACATTATTGCATCACAAATAATCTTATTTTGAACATTTAAATTTCTTATTTCTTAAAATTATACAAATTAGCACAAAGCTCTCTAAACCTTTGACTCCAAGTATAATGGTCAATACTCAAAATCTAATGGCTTGTATCCAGATTGATTTGCATTAATGGCACACTCCCTTTTTATCAAAAGATGAGCCAAAAAAGTGGAATGGCTCACGATGACATATTCTCATTTTTAGAAGACTTCAAAAAACTTGGGAGAAGAAAAACATGCACAATCTTGAGGAGATGATTGGGACCAAATTTACATCACAAATAGAGACATTTGTGGTTGGGTCATCATAAAAAAGTATAGCAAATGTTATGGAGGCAACAAGAACTTGGCAATGATAAGGATTGTGACTTGAAGATGAACAACTTTGTCCTTTATTGCAAGATGGAGTACAACAATATATTTCTTGATACGAGATTGTTCTTTATTGTAAGAAAATGGAGTACATCAATATATTTCTTGATGCAAGATTAATACAAGATGAGACAATAATTGAAGAGACAAGGCTTGAATCAAAATTGGAGAGGACTTACCTCACAAGAGTCTCACAACTAGTATTGGCAAGATTAAAGGGCTTGCAGTTTAAGACATCTATTTACACTAGAGTTAAGAAGGTTATGATGCCAGGAGGCATATTCACACGGTGGATTCCATAAAATTATATTTGTTGCCAGGGCTCATACGCAAGGTAGATTCCTTGTGCGAAAAGTCTATGGGGATGCCTGTCCTTTTCGAGCGTCACTTGTTAATTTAATGTGCAAGTGGGTGATTCCGTAAAATACATATTTAAATTAATGGACGTTTATGAGTTTAGAGTGCGCACTCGTAATAAATTAAGGTTAGAATTGAGTTCTAACCAATTTATTTATTTTGTAGCTGAAGAGACTGCTAGGTATCCACTTTTGTCGGTTTAATTTTATTATTTTCTAACAATTGTGAATGCTTCAGTTGATGTATAAAGCAGGTAGTGGTGGCGTTGGGAAGCACTGGGCATAGTGTGTATTCAAGTTATTTTGGAAGAAATTATCATTTTTGATGGGCGTGTGCATCTTAGGCGTGGCGCCAATATTTATTTTGACGCGCTTATTTATTATTTTGTATGCACATGGACGCACGATTTAAATATTTGTTATTGGACATTGTATTTGGGCACAGCCCGACTCTTTGGACGCCCAACCGCTTTAATTCTTTAGTGGGACAAAACCAAACACAAAAGCTAAAGCATGCTAATTGTAAATTGGGCTATTTTTTGAGCTTGGAGATGAATAATATATCAAATACATGCTTTGTGGAGCGCTCACACAAGGCATGGAGAGAGATTGTACCCAATTAGTCTTTTACTTCATGTCGTGCAAGTCTTCTCTCTTGTTTTTTGTGCAAAAGTAGAGTTATTTTGTTCTTGGGGACCTTCCGGCGCTCGCTACGCACGCATACAGCATCTGATCTGTGCACCAAGTTAAGGGGAAGCTTCTAGGTATGAGATGAGATAAGTGTACAATGACATTATCAATAACTTAAGTATTGTCACTATAAGCAATGATGTAAGCAATATTGATTTAAGTACTAATACAATCACTCTTTTAGGATCCTTCTTGTAGACTAGAACCTTTTTTAGAATCTTCTAGAAGTTTCTTGAAGATTTCGATTTTTCACTATCCATGACATTATCCCCTCCTTTAGCTAACAAGTTCCACAAGTGAAACTCCTTTACTTTGGCAAGTGCTTTAGAGTCTAATTTCCATGTTCACTCACTAGCGTTGTAGCCCTTTGAATGTACAAGGTATTCAAGTCTTCCACATGAGATATTTTAGAATCAAGGATAGTCTTGACCTTATACACTAGGTGTTCTTCGATCTCAATAGATGGTGGTGGTTGTAGGTTCCTCTCCCTTATCAAGGATGCATGGCAAGGCTCCAAGACTAACACATGGAATACTAGATAGATTCTTACGGATTGTGAGAAATGGAGATGATAAATGATTGGATTGACTTGGCCAATGAACTTGAATGAGCCAAATATTTGTTAATCCAATTTTTGGGAAGGGTGAGAAGAGCATAAGTCTTGTTGTAAAAGCTAAACTCTTATATTCAATCTTATAAGTTGGATGTTGCACCCATTTATCAATCAACATATCCTTTATATCTTTCTTGGACTTGTTGAATACACCACATCTTTGTACAAATTTCCACATTTGAGGCCACCAAACGTCTCAAGAGAGGAGTTGTATTGTTTTATTGACTCTAAAATGTCTTGTAACAAGTGGAGGGCCATGCCTTATTTGAAGTATGTGTAATCATATCTATCTGAGTGGTATATACAAAAGCATTTGATAATAGAGCAAGCCTTCAACTTCTTAGAAGTACTCAATATTTGTATAGCCCTCTTGGATAGTTTTTGCTTAATATTCTGAGTAAAGAGATTCTCAAAAAGGTATTTCTTAACTTGTAAAAGTAAAGTTGGAACTTCAAGAGCCTTTCTTTATATTGCACAAAGTTGACGTAATTCCAATTTTGGGAAAACAAATTCTTGTTGGTCATGAACTACATCTCATTTCTTAGGTGGAAGATAGGAGTGTCAAGATAATACATTTGGTTTTCCTTGTTGGCTTCTTGGTTTATATGAGATGACAAAGTCAAATCTAGAGCCGTAAGTGATCTAGATTTTTATGGTTTATAAAGACTATCATTTTGTGGGGTACTCCTCCTAGAAGATGCCTCCATGTTTCAAAAGAGTTAATAATGGCCAAAAGTTCCTTATCATGAATTTCATAAACTTTTTACAACTGCTAAGGATTTTCTAGAATGAAAAACATTAGATATACTCAACTATCATCACTAGTCTTGGAAAGAACAACAGCAAGAGCAAAATCTAATGCTTTATTCTCCGAGAAGAAAGGCTTAGATGGAGGTGCATGTATGAGGTTTACTATAAACTAAGCATACCTTAAGCATGCAACATAAGAGGCCAAGCATGAATACAATAGGCAAGTCTATTATTGAACTTATTGCCTTGGGCATGTACATGAATTGATGTAAGATAAACTATTTTTACACAACGTTTTTTTCAAGGAAAGTGCATTTACTTTTTTATCTTGCCAAAAGAAAACACACCATCCTAAATTGGGAAACAAATATTTTGGCCACATTTAGTAGAACAATGTCATTGCCAAAATTAGAAAAAGATTATATTGGCCTACCAAGACAAAAACATGTACAAGTGAGAATTGAAGCAATATTAATTGTTTTCACACTACACATTCATCAAGAAGAGTGCATTCTTTACCTTTTGAAACCAAAGATACTCACCTATGATATCTAAGAAATATCTCAGCCACCACAAATAGGAGGACACTATCCTTGTCAAAGTCACAAAGAAACCTTATTGGCCTATTACACTAGAACTTATAGCCAAACACTAATGTTATATAAATGAAATACAAAATAATACACTGAAGGCTTTCCCTTCATATGGAACATTATGATACCTTAATAGTGCCTACGTGATCTCCAAGTTAGTCAAAGCTGATTGATGCATAAAATATGTATCGATGATTCAAATCCAAGAAACCTAATGAAAACAAAATATAGGTGAACACAAGGCATGTAGGTCTCCTTCTTTGATTCTTTTAGAAAAAAATTTGAGCATAAGTACCTTGGAATTTCACATAAGTTCACAACAAAGAAAATCACGTGCTTCATTGATTCCATTGTTAAAACAAAATATAGGTGAATGCAAGGCATGTAGGTCTCCTTCTTTGATTCCTATAGAAAAAAATCTGAGCATATGTACATTGGAAACTCACCTAGGTTCACAACAAAGGAAATTTCGTGCTTCTTTTATTCCACTATTGCAACCTAGAAAATGTGGGACTCACCGTGGATGATTGTAGGCTTGCAGACAATTTCCCCTTACAAAAGATGAGCACAATCAATTTTCTTTGCTTAATTTCTCTCTCCACATGATAACATGATCATCTCCTCTACTCATTAGGTGCACATTGCAACGAATTGTCTGAACATTTGGCACCTTATGCTCCACGCTCACCAAAAAGTAATCCCAAGGAAACCAAATTAGACATCTCCTTTGCATTAAATATGTCCCCTTGGTTACTATCCACACTAATTGCGTTGGTCCACAAAATCTCTAAATATGCTTATTGATCCTAGTCGAGTGAGCCACCCTTGAGGGACAAAACCATAGCATTAGCTGACTCTCCTTATCCTTATATTGTCTTTGACCCTTGAACCATGGTGTAGACTCTTAAAGTCTTCCACCTGTACCATTGGAACAAAGGCTTCATATAACTTTACTTTGCCTTCAACACTCTCTAACACATGGATTGATGATTTGTTGGTGTTCAATGAATAGTCCACTCTTTCATATCCAAAGTAGTCTATTTAGGGATACCTCTAGTAAAGTGTTGGACCTCCCCTTAACTTTGGCTGATGAATAGTGACATTCTCATACCTTGGCCTATGATTGTTAGTGTGTAACACAATGCTTGTATGCACATTTCTCCCCTTGCACATAACAGTTTGTTGCTCATCACCACTCTATAGATCAGCTGCTCTTCCAACATAGTTGATGTTAGATCCACCAAATTCTTTTTGGCTAGTACTTCCTCATTGCCATGTGTATATTTCTAAGACTTGATCTAGAACCCTCATGTCTCCCATCAAATAATCTTTACAATGAGTGCTCTAAAGAATTGACATAGTAAGGTTGACAACACAAGAAAAGTACAAGCTAAATTGTCGAGCACATCCAAGGGTTTCCCTCATAGATGCATGTTTACATTCAAAAATATTGGCCATGGGTAGAAAGCGATCTCTGTCTCCTTGACTCAACATCCACTTTGCCTAGTGGAACCCTCTCCCTTACCATCAAGAAATCCATATATCCAATGACTAGGATTCATCTTCATGTGCACAGCCCACCAATCTCCAAAAGCTAATGAGTTTTTCCTTTGCTACATCACACACTTCACTTGGGGCATCCCTTAATTGATGAAATAGCTTCTTGCACTCTCCTTGGATTTGTGGTTTGATACATTGTTTTGTATGCTCCAGCAACTCATCTCTCAATGGAAGGAGCATGACCTCTCCTTATAGTGCATCACATTCCTCTTCTCTTTTGTGAAAACACTACGCACTAGCAACAATCGGTTTGCATGAGCCTCATCAACCCATGAACTTCACAAATTGTGCTCCTAAAAACCCACACTGAGCCATCTATTCATTCATCAAAGTCCACACCAAGAAAAACACTAAGCAACTCTCTAACATATGGGTGATACACATGATCACTCATTGTGGTGCATCCATAAATATGTTGAACATTATCAAAATGCATAACTAGAAGTCTGATGGGTCTTTAGTCTTATTTCATTAACTAGGTCCACTCCACTTTCACAACCAAGAGCAGTTATTTTAAGAACATGTGTCTTCTCTACATGGGTCAATTGATTCAGAAACAAGATGCTATGAAAGTAAGGGTAATGAGTAACTTTCTCTAGCAAGTCCTCAATACCATGTCATCCTCAATATCCTTGACATCCCCCTCAATCATTTCTAAACCAAGTCCCTTGCAACACTTGTCTCCACATTCTTGCAATCTACATCAAGTTTTGGAATGACCTTTTGCTTCACTAAGGAATTCGTGGACATTAGGGAAAATTTGGACTCACTTTTGGACCTTGTAAGATTTACCATGTGAGCAGAGGAGACCCATGGATAACTATATTCATTTACCTTAAAACCATATCGTGTAACATATCATTGGAAAGGTCTTGATGAGAGGATTCTAAAGGACCAACCTTTGAAAAATTTGGAGTCTATATGCTCAAGTTATGGCCTCTTGACCAAAAAGTAACCTCAAATGTTTAGTAATAGTAGCCTCATCCTCATTTGTCCTTATACTATATTCCCTAGGATCCCAAGGAGCTTAAAAGGCCCAAAAGTAAGTCCAAATCTCCCCTAGTGTGATATGTTCTTCTTATGGATCCCATGAGAGATGGGGTTATTGTGATACCCTTAAT
Source organism: Lygodium microphyllum (assembly GCF_053477565.2). Lineage (NCBI taxonomy): Eukaryota > Viridiplantae > Streptophyta > Polypodiopsida > Schizaeales > Lygodiaceae > Lygodium > Lygodium microphyllum. Next base: position 32,565,350 of record NC_141147.1, read on the forward strand.
GTATGTCACACTTGGTGATATCAGTTCTATAAGTAGGCTAGCAATATTGTAATACCCTTAATGTATGGCACACTTGGTGATATTAGTTCTATAAGTAGGCTAGCAATATTATATGTGGCACTCACAAATAGCCAAGTACTTTGGGGTAGTGAAATAATGATGACACACCAAAGTCCCATTAGCATGCCTCAAACTGCCAACAAAGGGTACCTAACTTTCTCTTCCATTATATTTGATTGTATTGCTTGGTGCATCCATATTGGCACTCCAAATTAAAACATTTCGAGTGTCTTGCATAAGAGCCACACCTTCAAAGTTATCTTCGATGCAAGTTTTGTACTCCATCCAAAAATGACCATCATATCTTAACTCCAGTCCTGACATTGGCTTGTCCTCTAGGAATGTAGCTAGCTCAAAGACTATGTCTTCATCATATTGGGAAGGCAATTCATCAACCTGTATAATAGTGGAGACATTCATCACCACAATAAGTAAAGATTCATTCAAAGGCAACCTTTTGAGGAGAGTGTGGATACTAGTTAGCTTGCTTTTCATAGTGGACAATGTAGAAGAACCCGCAAATGATAATCTAGATGTCGAAGTAGTTTTTAAGGGTGACCCATTTGCAATGCTATCCAAGTCTATGCATGGTGTGTTGTCAATAGGAGTGGAGACAATGCCATCCTTTTGCATGGCATAGGTTAATTGAAATTTGAGCCCATTGTTTTCTTGCTAGGCTCTAGGCACATTTGCACAATAGGATTGCAAAGATAAGCATCTAGGACTGAGCTCAAAATATTTCAAAAGCTCCTTTTCTATCACCATTATGTCCTTCAACTCAAAATGTAGAGACTAGAATCAAAGAGTGCCATCACTCCAAATGTCTATTATGTGTGTCATTTTTACCAAGATGTGGCACATAGGGTTTGGGAGGACAAGAATATATAGAGCAAAACATTCCTTGAGGTATGTGAGAACAAGAATATATAGAGTGAAACATTCCTTGAGAAATATTCAAGCAATGATGCATTAACAAAAGTGGACATGGTTCATGTTTTACAACACGCATAACTGCTAATCAAGTGGAATAAACTCTCCACTCTTTGCAAATCATTTTGAAGTTATGAGTCTAGGCATACATCCCCATGTGCATGAAGATATCTTGGAGGAGACATGGGACCACATCTCACCATGTGTGATGACTCCCAAAAAGGACACCACTAGGAAGTTAACCCCCTTCTTTCATTTCCCCCCCAACTTCCTTCTATAGAGTTTCTCCTTCACAACTTCTTGCATCCTCTCCCTCATGTGGCTTAAACTCATTTGCCTTAGTATGTATGCCATTACACTTCTCTCATCAATCTCAAGATTTAAGGTAATTGCGTATGCAAGGTCGGCCACCATTAGAAATAGTTATTAGCAGAGATTTGAGGTCTTGAAAATTCCTTGTAAGAGATCCTAGAGAAAGAAAATATTCTCATGACTTGCAACAGACCTAGAAATCTAGGCCACCATAAGGGTGGCAATGATTGACTTAATGAAGATCCTTCCTTCTCTTGACAAAAGTGAAAGTGAATATCCAATTTGAATTTTTTCAATAGTTGGTTACCTCCATCCTCATTCTCTTCTTTCTTTCTTCTTTGCCTTACTAGTTACTTTCTCTTTCTTTCTTTTTTCCAAATTCACATTGTTTTCCTAAGAGTTGTAGATCTAGCTATGGATCCATCATCCCCCAATAATCTTTGTAACACTAGTAAAAGAGCTCTATATCATTTTCACATTAAGAGCTAGAATGTGAGTATGAACCAATTAGGAAAAGAATAAAACAAAACACTATTTTAGAGTTAATGAGACATGTTTAGATTGAAGAAAAGCAAAATCTTGATCTTTAGTTGGATGGAAGGTCATATCCCAAAGATCCTATAAAAAATAGTGCTCCTTTTTATAATAACGCTTCACTCATCATGTTTATTGGTGATGGTTATAATGAATTTTTAGACTATACACTTAATCTTATTGAAAATAAAGATGCTCTTAGATTGGAGAATCACTTATTAACAAAACATAGAGATGATTTGTTGCAAAAACTATAGGATTATTGCAACAAAAAATCTATTGATTAGAGAAATGCATCAAAGTATATGAGTGAAAACAAACTATTTTAGGCCATCAAAAGTCGACAAAGAACTCTTAGAATATTGAGAATCCCAAACGAGGAGGGGGTGGCTATAGTAAAAGAATCCATGCAGCATGGTACACATTTTTTCTTAAGAAATGTTGAATATAACTTTTCGTATAATAGTATTTGAGTTGTAATATTGATCTTGCTTAGATCTGTGCCTCAAAGGCATCTCAATTTTATTACCACCTCTTGCCCTCAGTAGTCTCGAAGGATATCCTTGAGAAGAAAAAATTAAAAAAAGTAAAAGAGACAATGCTTGGATTCTTTCATTAAGCATTATTCTTTGGATTCTGAGCTAGTGCAGGAATACTTTGGATAGTATCGGTATTAACCAAGATGCATATACACAAATTTTCCAACTAATGCAATCAAATATGAAACAAGGTTGCCTATGCAACTGTTTACTTCTAAGGCCATCCATGGTGAGGACTATCGAACAAAGAGTTAATGTTAAAGTGATGGAAGTTTTGGGTGAGTTTTTCCATATCAAGAGCAGCTTCAAGAGCAAGAATAAAGATGTTCTTTTCAATGAATTAAACAATATTTTGCTTGGTCATCCTACTTTGCAACAATTGATGATCAAATTTTGTGATTTGTATTTAGAAGAGGCATAAGAAGTAGCCAAGTTTGTGATTAAACTTGATGAAAGTGAGATTTTGAAGTGTACAAAATTGGAAAGGGTCTCCATTACCTTGATGAATAGTGCACTTTCATTAAGTCATTACAATGATTCTATGCTTTTTAGTATTCAATTTGAATACAATATTTGGTGCTTAGGAGGTTTCAAAGTAGACATAGAGGATTTTGATATACTATATTGAGTTTTCCATCAGCCTTCTAATATCTAATGTGGGTAAGAGTCAATAAGTAGGAAAAGAGCTATTTGTTGAAGGATCTGGGAACAAGCTTAAATGGCACAAAGCTAGTGACTTGAAGACACTTAATTGAATGCATTATGTGTCATATGGAGCCAACTCTAGATGTCTCTACCTATGTTACATGTCTTCAACTACATAGTTGAGCTTAAGCAAATGTGCCAAAGGTTGAGTTTAACATAACATGTTTAACAAGATAATAAGAGTAGGCTACTTTTGTGTCCAAACAGCATGGTAGTATACTCTATTAATTAGAAAACTAAAATAAACCTAATTGAGGAAAGTGAGAGGCTTCGTTTGTGATCATCAAATGCTTATGGCTAGATGAACTCACTAAGTCGTAGGTAACTTTCACATGCTAGATAGATATAAGGGGATGGAGCTAAGATTTTACCTTATGGGTATGGGGATAGAGTTACACACTCCCCTCTCTCACTCTCTTTGAACGAAGTGCAGTGTTAATCTTGCTCTCATCTGATTGATTACAAAGTGATCTTTCTTAGGTGGGTGCTAGATTATTGTTATAGGGGTGACTTGTCCACATTTCCCTTATGTAGTAAAATCAAGTTTCCCATGTTCAACTAAGCTTAACATTTCCTATGAAGAGATGGGGTGGTGTTGTGCATGGACAAGAATTTTGATTGACTATACTAGAGGACTCATTTAGGCATGATGGAGGAGGCACCTCACATTAGACCTAAAAATTTGGACCTCAAACTGATCTAGCCCAACTACTTATAGGTTGCTTGAAAAGAACCCCAAGCACCTTTCTTAAATATCCCTTGAGGTTCTTATGGCATGAATGTCTAAAGACAATGAAAAATTAGGCAAATAAATAAAATTTGAACCTCAAGCTAACACGAACCCGACAACATGTTGGGATATTTTTGGATTGCCTCCTCCTAGTATACTATAAATTCCAAGTGTGTATGAGATCCAAATATTGTTGATTTTCCTAATATTCCATTTCCTTAAGTATCCATGCCATAAGAACCCCAATGTATCTTTGAGAAAGGTGGTCAAATTGCTCTTTAAGAAACCTACAAGGGGTTGGGTCATCCACACATTTTTACCTTAAGGAGCACCCCAACTACCTTGCTCAAAGAGCCCTTGAGGTACTAGTGGGATTAGTACATAAAAGAAATAAATCATTATATACTAGTAATGTTAAAAGCGTGATTAGTACCTAAAGGAAGTGAAAAGACCCTAATGATCCAAAAATATACTTCAAAGTCCCAAAAGTATACTCCAAGCCTAAAGAACCTTGAGGTCTCCCTTAAATACATTTTATACTCCAAGCTAACCAAGAGAACCTTAACGCAACCTAAAATCTACAATGTGTAAAGTTAGATTACCTCCTAGCATTGAGTACACCATAGGGTTCAAGTGTAATATACAACTCAATTTCTCTATAAAAGTTATGAAACAAAACTTTCCACTCTATAATGAATTAATGGTGGACAATTCTAAGACACATTACTTGGATTAATGGTGTATTTGTGTCTGGAGAAGAGTGTCTGGAGAAGAGTGTGTTGGCTACAAAATGATGAAGGAAAAAGATCCAAAAGAGAGTAAGTTTCAACTGTCACAAACATGCCATGATCAAGTGAACGGATTAATTATTGCTCATGCCATACAAATACACAACCCGTGAAAATGCACCCTTAATAGGATATCATTGAGCCAACCATGCAAACCTACTCTCGCCATGTCATCATAGAACCTTCTAGAAGATATTCATGTCATCGCTTGCATCATCAATGATATCATCATAAAACTTTCAGACATATGCCATATCATCGCATGTATCATTGATGATATCATCATAGAACTTCTAAAAGATATGGCATGTCATCACCTCATCATCAATTATGTGATCATGGAACGTTCTAGAACATCTTTAACTACCCTCCAACACCTATAAGAGGGGCTCGCCATCATAAAGCTCCTAAGTCTTGCCAATGCCAATCTTGGGAGCTCAAGGAGTCGAGACCTCTAAGTAAGTAACTTTGAGTTCTAGTTTTTGTTCTTATCTTGTCTTCCATTATACTCATGTTGTGTTGTCGCCTGATAATCTCATAGCATGAGATCTTATCTAGTATTATCTTGTATCTTGTTCATCCCTATTGAGGGAGATCTTGTAATTTTGATATCTTGTATCCATACCTATGGTCCTAGGTTGTGAGATTTTCTATATATTGTTAAGTTATCATTGTACCTTGTGTGAGGTGCCGGCCCATCGGCTTTCCAGGCACCCTTTTAGCGGTCTATCAAGAAACGAATCTAAGCGTCGCTGCCCAGCACTCCCAGGGAATGTTCCGAGTTTTGTCGCCTAGGGTTTCCCGAATCCACCTCGCAACGGAACGTTCACGACCGAACCCACTAGGATCAACCTGAAATTTGGGTTCCTAGTTGTCAAGGTCTCCTGTTAGCATTCTAGCGTCGGGTATTGGACATCCTACTTTACGCAGAGATACCCAACCCGAAGCAGATCTATGCCGCACTTGGTTCAAAGAGAATGGGAAATGAGAGGGATGCATTGCTCAACCTCTCTGCCCATAGGGCATAGTCCCATTCCGGTCCCCTAAAACGGCATGAATCGGGTTCTAACCTATCAATACCTAAAGGTCGAATGACGATAAAAACTTGTGAGAAGCCTCCCAGTTCTCTAGGACCACCCTGCCATAGGACGGACCCGTCGGGGGTTCTGCCCACCCGCTTCCCTTAATAGCTTTAGTTTTCTAATTAGGTCCTACCACATTTATGCGTGACACTTAAAATCAGCTTCATTAATTAAGCCTTTTAGGGAACAAGGTTCGTTCGCGTAAATTATAGCACAGATACGAAAACAGAGCAAAGCAATCTATTGACAAACAAGATCAAACAAGTTCCTTAACTTATCTTCAAGTTAATCTTTGTCTCCCGCCCATACAGGAGAAATTATGTTTCGCTTTTGTCCAATAGAAGTATCTCTTCTGCCCTGCAGAAGTAACTGGTCCAATTCACATGGCACCAAAAAACTCAATCCTTTATCTAGAATAGGATCTCCCAACATGCCCAGATGTTGGGGGCCACGGAGGTCTTCAACTCCATTCTAGACCTAGCAAGGGGTGTCCAGAGCTCCAACTGACCCACAAGCTATCTAGGAGCGAAACATCATTCCCGTGGTTGGCCTTTTCACCACTCGACCTTCGGCCCGTGAATCGAGCAGTGCCCTTTCGGGTTAATACGCGATGCGACCATGGAGGTGATCCACCCGTACAATATATCCTTCCTTAATTAAATCCCTTAAGAATCAAGCACAAACAAGGCATTCAGCCCTAATATCATTTTCCAAGAAAACATTCCTTTATTCCCATGGCGACTTCTCATCACAGACCCTTGCCATGCATTTACCATAAATCATAAGCACTTGGAATAATCATCCCAAATAACAACTAACAACCAATTGATGTAAAAACATTTAGGATGTTGTTTGATCAACCAACAAAACCAATTGCATTCTTTCCAAACAATGCAAGAATAGACGATATAACATTTCCATCGTATATTTGCTCTCCCCCTTGGGATCTAAGAGCAATACTATGCAAACATGATCTTAACACTTCCTTCCTTTGGCTAGGGCATATGTTAAGGGTTCAAACACTATTCATGATGCAAGTTCTATAGGTCACTTACCTTGATTGAAAACCCAACCCTGGATTTGGATTGGCAAAAGTCATCGTTATCCAACGGATCTCAAGACATCCTAGTTTTAACCCCTATGATCAATTTCTTGTACTAGCTCTTAGTCAAGTCATGAGGCAACTAGAAAATTATCCTCATATATCAAACATGTTATAGGCATAACATGTGAAAACCTAATAAGATAAGTGTGAGATGATCTCAAGTAATTAGACTCCTAGGGTCTTAGGCTAAGTACTTTTGAAGTATCTAAACTTTAAAACTAGTACTTCTATTCATGATTCTCAATGTTGTATTATTTAGTAATTATGCTATTTGTAACCCTTGACTATACCCTAATCTAGCACTTGTATGCACAACCTTTTAGTGTCGTTCTTTTGATGACTATGTCATTCATAACACTTGACTAATTCTTCCTTGTAATTGCCCTATTAGCAAATAAGTCATATGTAACTAGGTACAATTATCTTCCCTTGATATATGTACTTCACAAACTCCATCTTCCGAGTAGGTGAGATGAAATTTATCCTTTCCCATGACCTATACTCGTGCAATAGTGCAGCCTCTCGGGGTGACTCTTCTCTCTCTCTCTCTCTCAAGCTCTCTTTCAAGCTCTTCCTCACAATCTCTTGGAGGAGTATCCTCCTCTCTACCTCTCTCTTACAGCCTCTCGGGGTCTCCTTATGCTTTCTATGCCTCTCCCATGCCTCATATTTATAGTGAATTAGAGAAGAGGGCTTGTGGTTGAGAAGTAGAGCTCTTTATGGAGGGGGATCTTGGAAAGATCAATGATCTGATGCTCAGATCATAAATCTGATGGTTCCATTGGCTCCGAAAGGGGGGTAAAACCCCAAGACACTTGATTAGAAAGCTCTCAGTTCACTCCTTCTTCTTTTCTCTGTTCGAAGTACTGTCTACTACTGCCTGTAAACTGCGATCACGGCGTGCGCGATTTCGCCAGTCACTTTTCTTTATTTTTCTTTTTATAAAATCTTCAAACTAACTAAAATATCACTTGTCTTTTCTTTTAAATGACATCTAGTTCCATATTGTTTTTTTAGGATAATATCTAAAATATCTAAAATATACTAGCTTTGTCCAAAATCTAATGTTTTTGGACCTTCCAAACTATACACATGAACTTAGTGATTAATATAACTCATAAGTCTCGTTCACGTTGTAATTTACGTGAAGGATAGCTACGGTCTTTGTCAATTCGAGAAAAATATCAAATTTACGACTCTTGATTTTTCTAAATAAAATATTTTAAATTAAATAAAAATTATCAATAATTAATGTTAGTTAGTTTTTACCTTAGTTAGTCTTTAGTTAGTAATTTTACTAACTTATTAATTGACTAACTAACTTTCAAACTAACCAACTAACTTTTATTGTGCGGAGATATTACACCTTGTGCCCGTACATGGAATTATCTTGTAATTAGAATTCTTCTAACAAATTCTACATCTAGTCTAGTCTCTCGAGCATAGTCTAGTACTCCCATAATAGTTTGACAAGACTAAGGAGCTCTATGGGGCAAGCCCCTCCTTTTATAGGTATTGGAGGGTAGTTAAAGATCTTCTAGAATGTTCCATGATTATATTATCAATGTAGGCGATGACATGGCATCTTTTAGAAGGTTTTATGATTACATCATCGATGATGCAAGCGATGATATTGCATATCTTCTAGAAGGTTCTATGATGACATGGCAAGGGTGGATTCGCATGGTACCTCATCACAATGGCCTCCTGCAACCCTTGCCCATTCCAGTGCGACCTTAGTCTTCTCTATCCATGGATTTCATAAAAAATATTCCCAAATCAAACAAATATGACTCTATTCTTGTTTTGGTAGACAAGTTCACAAAAATGGCACATTTCATCCCTACCACCACCAAGACCATCACAAGCACAGATACCGCTAGACTCTTCCTTAGATACATCTTCAGATTACATGGACTTCGAGACAATATCATCAGCGAATTGGGGTCCCCAATTCATATCTGGTTTTTGGAAGAGCCTTTGCAACCTCCTTAGAGACCAAGTTAAGTTATCCATAGCCAATCATCCACAGACTGATGGTTGAATATAATGGGTAAATCAAGTTTGGAACAATATATTTGTTGCATCATCAACTACCATCAAAATGATTGGTTTGAGCTCTTGCCCTTTGCAAAGTTTGCTTATAATAATAGTATCCATGCAACTACCAAGAAAACTCCTTTCTTTGCAAACTATGGCCAACATCCAAGGATGGATGTACATCTCCCCAATCAAGTAAAGAACCCTGTCGTTGCCTGAGATAAAGCTCAACACCTAGTAGATAGACACCAAGAACTCAAGCAACAAATCCAGAAGGCTCAAAATCAATACAAGCACTATGCACACCAGTATTGTCTCCAACATCTAGCATACAAAGTTGATGATAAAGTATGGTTACTTAGGCATAACCTCCAAACAACAAGGCCTCCACCAAGCTGGACCACCACAGATTTGGGTCCTTCACTATCATAGCCCAAATCAACCCAGTTTCTTACCAAGTCCAACTCCCCAACACCATGAAGATCCACCCAATCTTCCATGTTTCCTTGCTCGAGTTATACCATAGCTCACCACTGAGGGAGGAGAGATCAAATGCCCCACCACCTATCTAGATTAAAGATCATGAAGAATTTGAGGTCAAGTATGTCTTAGACTCAAGGATCTCTCTGTCAAGATTGTGGGAAAGAAGGAAGGAGTCTCACTTGTAGCTTTCTTGCTTGCACAATGGGGGAATACACACAAGGGTGGAGGCTGAAAACAGTTTTTCTCTTCTTAGTTGTGTAAGCCAAAAGAACTCTGGTACATAGAAATAGAAGAACCCTATATATGGGTCTCAAACCAAACTCAACTAACTAAGGTGGCATACTAACTGAGCCACGAACTAGAGTAGATAAGGATAGCTGTCATCTAGCTATTATTCATGGGCGGTCTACCAATCGCATCTGCAACTGACAAGTCGGTGACATAAATACACAACGGTCACCCTGGCATATCACGAGTGGAGCTCGATATCTCAACACTCCCCATTGAGCTCAATCCCAATTCCTGCACACCAAGCAGGTCTCTGAACTTGCGCAGCTTCGCTGCGCCCAATGCCTTTGTGAATATGTCACCTACCTGATCCTCTGTGCTGACATAAACTAGATCAATAAGACCTAGTAAAACCCTCTCTCGCACATAGTGATAATGCACCTCAATGTGCTTTGTTCTAGCATGATAGACTGGGTTATTTGCCAAGTGTATACTGCTCATGTTGTCACAATAAATGACAACTGGCCCATCTGTAAGCTGATGCATATCATAAAGTAGCTTATGCAACCAAGCTACCTCACATGCAGCCATTGCTGCACCCCTGTACTTAGCCTCTGTGCTCGACAAGGCAACTGTAGGTTGTTTCTTGCTTCTCCAAGTGACTGCAGCACTCCCAAAAGAGAACACATATCCACTGGTAGATCGTCTATCAGAAATACTACCAGCCTAATCACCATCATTGTATCCATGCAACTGTATCTGAACCTCAGTCTCATAAAGTAGTCCATACTGCAGTGTGGACTTCACATACCTGAGTATGCGTCTAGCCGCATCCAAATGTGATTTCCTTGGAGCCTGCATAAACTGACTTACCAATCCAACAACATAGCTCAAATCTGGCCTGGTAATAGTCATATAAATCAAACTTCCTACTATGCGTCTGTACATAGTAGGGTCTTCCAGAAGCTCACCTGCATCTGCGCTCAGTTTCACATTCTGCTCCAAAGGAACTGAAATAGGCTTACAGCCTGTCATCCCATATTTGGACAGCATGTCCAATCCATATTGCCTCTGCAAGAGCCATATTCCATTTGGTGATCTAATCACCTCAATGCCCAAGAAATAACGCAGCTCTCCCAAATCTTTCATCTCAAACTTCTACTTCAATAGCATTTTCACATGAAGGATATCTTCATCACTGTCACCTGTCATAATCAAATCATCAACATAAATGACAAGCAGCATAATACCTTTCTCTGTTTTTCTCACATAAAGTGAGAAATCTACCTTGGAAATCTGAAAGCCAATAGTGACAAGATACTGTCCTATCTTGTCAGACCATGCTCTAGGTGCTTGCTTCAAGCCATACAAGGCTTTCTTCAACCTGCAAACAAACTCAGGATGAACAGCATGCACATAACCTGGTGGCTGCTCCATATAGAACTCTTCTTGCAAATCACCATGCAAGAAGGCATTCTTTACATCCATCTGATGTAAAGACCATTCCTTTGATGCAGCCATAGCAATGACTGCTCTTATGGTTGCCATCCTTGCAACCGGACTGAATGTTTCTTCATAATCAATGCCATATGTTTATGCATAACCCTTGACTACTAATCTTGCCTTGTATCTGTTCACAGAACCATCTGCATTGTGCTTCACCTTATAAACCGACTTACAGCCAATTGCATTCTTACCTTTAGGCAAAGGTACCAATTCCCATGTAGCATTTGCTTCCAAGGCATCCATTTCTTCATCCATGGCTTTCTCCCATTTTTCTTTTCCCATGGCTTGCTCAAAAGAAGTGGGTTTTGGTTCCTGTATCACTTTGACCATATATGCATAGTGAATGGCTATAAATCCATCATATTTCAGCCTATCCACAGGATATCTAACTCTGGTAGACCTGCGCAAAGTAGGTTCACTCTCCCAGGTGCTCTCAAAACATCCCTGGTCTTCCTTACTCCAGGTGTAACAATAGAAGGAATACCCAACTCATCATCAATGCTCTGTTCTGAGCCACTGGATTCACCATCCACATAAGAGTGACCTGCATTCACATCAAACATGGACTGATCTACCTTCTCTTTTCCTTTTCGTGATACCTGCATACCACTATCTACATTTCTTTGAGAAGATTCTCCTGATCTCAATCTGTCTGTCCATGGTGAAGAATGTGAACCACTGCTAGAGGACGCTCCAGGTCCACTAATATCTTGTGACTGCTGCTGTGAATTTTGTGCAGCATTACCATTTTGTGCATCTACATTATCAATCACATTTACTAGTTTATACCAGCTACTCATCTCATCAAAAACAACATCTCTGCTCACTATAAACTTACGAGTAGAAGGGTTATAGCATCTATACCCTTTCTGTTGCAGAGAATAACCAATAAAGATACACTTTTCAGCTTTTGGATCCAACTTGGATCTCAACTCATCTGGCACATGAACATAGGCAATGCAACCAAAAATTTTCAAATGAGAAATATCTGGTTTCCTACCAGTATACCTCTCCTCTGGAGTCATGCCATGTATTGCTGCAGTGGGAGTCCTGTTCATTATATAGACTGCTGTAGCAACTGCCTCAGCCCCCAGTAAAAGTCTGGCAGGTCTTTTTCATTGAGCATGGCACGAGATACCTCTCCAATATGCCTGTTTTTTCTTTCTGCAATTCCATTTTGCTGTGGGGTATGACTGCATGAATATTGCTGCTTTATACCATGCTCCTACAAGAACCTTGCAAACTTATTTGAGAGGTACTCTCCCCCTCCATCTGACCTTAGGCATTTTATTTGCAGGCCTGTTTCTTTTTCAACCACAGCTTTAAGAGTTTTGAAATGCCCAAAAACTTCACTTTTCTTTTTCATAAAATACACCCAAACTTTTCTGCTATAGTCATCAATAAAAGTGACAAAATAATGACAGCCTCCAAGAGATGCAGCTTTTGTAGTCCATACATCAAAGTGGATTAATTCCAATGGCTTCTTACTCTCTTGAACATGTCTAGGAAATGGTTTCCTTGCCTGTTTTCCAAACTGACAAGCTTCACATACCTTATGCATTTCTGCAACCTTGAATTTAGGCAATCCTGCAACAATATTTTGGGCCTGCATTGATTTAAGTCGCTGTACATTAACATGACCAATGCGTTTATGCCAGATATTAATATCTGCAACTACACCGGTCCCATGTGCAAACATTGTTGCACTCAATTTAGGCATGTCTGCATCCAATGTAAACATTCTGCCCTTCTTCTTTCCTTTTGCTATCAAGCGACCTTTATTTTTCATATCCTCAACAAAGCATCCATGAGGATTAAATCTGACTTGCAAGCCCTGCTCAACCATTTAACCAACAGAAACCAGATTCTTGGTGATATTCGGGACATGAAATACATCGGACAGGTATTTCTTTTTCCCATCCTGCATAGACAAAGGAAATTTTCCAATCTGCACAATAGGATGTGCAGTATCATCACCAGTCTCCACAAATCCTGGTTTTTCCATTTTCCTTGCATCCTCCATCCATTCTACATGACCTGTCATGTGGTTTGATGCACCTGAGTCAACATACCATACATCGTTGCTTTCTTCTGCACTTGTCACAGAATTGTTCATGTGCTGCACCATAAACAAATGCTCATTTCTGTCATCACCCTGTCTACTAGAAGATCCATAATTCCCTTGTTGCAATTTTCCATTCATTATGTCATTCTGCTTTTTATAGCAGTCTTTAGCCATATGACCCATTTTACCACAGTAGTAGCATTCAACATTACTGTTTACATTTTGGCCTCTTTGCCATCCACCACGACCTCTTTGGCTCCCCTTGCCTCTAGAGTTACCACGTCCTCCTCCATAGGACTGGTTTTCTTGAGTTTGCTGCATATTCTAATTTCTACCACGGCCTCCAGATCGGCCTCCTCTACCTCTTCCAGCATTTGAGTAGAAGACAGCTTCTTTTGAAGTTCCTCCTGAAGAAGATGCACCACCATTTCTCTGCTCCTCAGAAATTAGAAGAGCAATCAACTCCTCAAAATCAGGAAATCTTTCACGGACGGAAATGGATGTTCGAAACTGTGCATAATCCTTTCCTAGACCATTCAAGGTCACAGAAACTAAATCATCATCTTCCACTGGCGACCCAATGGAAGCAAGTGCATCTGCAATCTTCTTCACCTTCATGTGGGAGTCATTGATGCTCATATTTTCTCTTTGCACATTATGCAACTCTTGCTTGAGCTGCATTTTCCTGGCTTGTGTATTTGTGCTATACATTTTTGACAAAGTATCCCATGCCTCCTTTGGCGTACTTGCATCCTAAATATGCACAATCATAGAGTCTGAAATGCTGATAGACAGCCAGTACATAACTTTCCTGGCTCTCTCATGCCATGCTTTAAATGCCTGCATTTGCTGTTGATTGGGAACATTAGGAAGAACTGGTTCTTCTTCATTTCCTGCAACGAATTCCCAATATCCTTTTTCCATAAGGAAATTCGTCATTCTGAACTTCCATGCTTGGAAGTTGTTCTTGTCAAGCTTTTCAATGACAATCTGTGAAAGAGAATCAGACGCCATTACAGAACACTGCAAAAAATTCTGTCACTGCAAAAAACACAGCTTCAGCCTCACAAGGGCAAATCTGCAAAACTGACGAAAGTGGTACTTGACCACACAGTCACTTCCTAGTGACGATTTTGCATCAACAGGCAATAAGGATGATTCTGTAACTCCCAATGTCTCTGTGCACAAGTATACGATGCAACTTCTACAGTAACTTTTTACCGACCTGTAGAACAGTGGTCGCACAGCATAAAACTGGGCCTTTTCCCGAGTGCGTGCAAAAAACTTCCGCCTCCAAAATAGGCCCCGAAATGGCCTCAAATCAAAAAAACAAGGTCACCTAAGGCTAAAGCCCTTTCCCGCAGCATATATTGCCCTCTTGCTTCACTGCGAAGGGCGTCTCAACCTGAGACAATGCACTCTTGCACTTTCCGGATGTGCTACCTGTAGAGACTTGCTCCCAAAACAGAAGAATGAAAGCAACACTGGTCCTCTTACCAAAACACCGTGAACTTGGCTTGCTTTCTTGAGCTCCTTACCACGAACAAGGCTCTGATACCGTGTCAAGATTGTGGGAGAGAAGGAAGGAGTCTCACTTGTAGCTTTCTTGCTTGCACAATGGGGGAATACACACAAGGGTGGAGGCTGAAAACAGTTTTCCTCTTCTTAGTTGTGTAAGCCAAAAGAACTCTGGTACATAGAAATAGAAGAATCCTATATATGGGTCTCAAACCAAACTCAACTAACTAAGGTGGCATACTAACTGAGCCACGAACTAGAGTAGATAAGGATAGCTGTCATCTAGCTATTATTCATGGGCGGTGTACCAACCGCATCTGCAACTGACAAGTCAGTGACATAAATACACAATGGTCACCCTGGCATATCACGAGTGGAGCTCGATATCTCAACACTCTCAAGGTCCATTGGAATACATTGTTCATTGGAAAGGCTATGATGTCAATGATCACATTTGGGAACCTATAGAATATCTCCAAATAGCACCTTCCAAAGTTAAAGAATTTCACAAGAGGAATCCAAGAAACTTGGACCAAACTACCAAGTCGCTCCTTATGGAACTCATCGCTAGAGGAGGGGGTGATGTCATAGATGTGCCATGATCAAGTGTACAAATTAATTCTTGCTCATGTCATATAAATCCACACCCCATGCGAACACACTCTTAGTAGGACATCTTCGAGCCAACCATGCAAATGGACCTTACCATCTCATCATAGAACCTTCTAGAAGATATGCCATATCATCGCTTGCATCATCAATGATATCGTCATAAAACCTTCTAGAATGCATGCCATGTCATTACCTTTGCATCATCTATGATGTCATCATGAAACATTCTAGAAGACCTTTAGCTACCCTCCAATGCCTATAAAAGGAGGGGCTCACCATAGAGCTCCTCAATCTTGCCAATGCTAGACTTGGGAGCTCAAGGAGTCGAGACCTCCAAGTAAGTAAGTTTGAGTTCCAGTTCTAATTCTTGTCTAGTCATGGTAGCTAGTCTTGTCTTGTCTTATCTTCCATTATACTCATATTGTCTTGTCGCCTTGTAATCTCATAGTACACGATCTTGTCTAGTACTATCTTGTATCTTGTTCATCCCCATCGAGAGAGATCTTGTAATTCTAATATCTTGTATCCATATCTATGGTCCCAGGTTGTGGGATCCTTCATATCCTATCAAGTCATGTTGTATATACCTATGATCTCGAGTTGTGGGATTTTCTATAACTTGTTAAGCTATCATTGTACCTTGTGCCCCTATGTGGGATTATCTTGTAATCAAAATTCTTGTAACAAATCTTGCACCTAGTCTAGTTTCTCAAGCACAGTCTAATGCTCCCATAACACCAACAGGGCAAACTAAGATGTCAATAGTCATGGTACAAGGGTCATATGAGGTGATGTCTGTGACATATATACATATTCCTAGCTATGGATGATGTCAACAATGCATATGTGCCAATGGATTTCTTAATGTAATGGAATGATTCAATGATCAATTCAATAATATGCAATCGTAGAAACATGTCATCATTTCTAGGGTGCCATGTGTCACCTCAAATCTTGGGACCAATGCAAGGATGCAATGTGGCAACGTGTGTTTGTTACTCACATATGTAATGGTCAAAGGTATAAAACCAACATTTACATCTTGTTTTTTACTTTTTACCATTGGCCTAACCTCAAACTCTCCAACTTCCACTACCAATAACTTACCTTTTACTACATCCACCTTCCAATACCTCTAATCCAACTCAATAAAAGATGGTACTTGCCTATAAGTGTTGTGAACTAGTTTATACTATAATGGCTTTGTTGGTGAAATATTAAGCCACCGAACTCTATGGTGCAATAGGGACTAAAGGGTTTGGCCACTAATTTTAAGCCTTTTAGTCCATATTCCTTAGTTTATTAGCTATTTTCACCATTATTATTTTACACTTTGGTGATGGGGCATGTTGAACTCATTTTCTACCCACTTCTTGTCAATTGTCAATACAATGTGAGTGCCTTTCATATCTACAGGTGTTTTTGAGGTACATGCAATGGTAAGAGTGAGATAAATAGCAGGAAACATTTCCAAAGTTGAATTTGATCCAAACCCTCAAGATATTGTTAGATAAGAATAAAATACATAGTGCACACAGGAAAGCCCCAAAGCATACCAACATAAGAAACAATCGTATCAAATCTAGGCACTAGAATTGTTACTTCTCATATGGTGCAAAAGTCCAAAGAGCCATAGAAGTTTTGTTAAGGTGCCTTTGCCTATGCAAGGGAAAAATTAAAAAGTCCACCCAATGTGAATATTTCTGGCGATGCATACTTGAAGACCTACAAGTCTCTAAAGAGAAGGGTAGATCAATAGTTGAATGCCCTAAGAGAAATCAAAAAAGCACAAAAGGCCATCCACACATTGATTCCCAAAGCTCTCTTTTTTAGGCTAGTTAGGATTATCTATAGGGAACTTCAAATATTTGAGAGGTGGCAACATTGGCTTTCCCTCAAGAGTTTTTAGGGGAATTCTTGATTGATTTCCCATAAGGTATAGTTATATATGTGCTATCCACGCTCAAAAGGTAACATTGATAAACAATGATGTGCACATTGCAAGGCTTATCAAGTATAGATTTGACAAGATTCTTGTTTATACTTATATAGTAACAAAGAAGCCCTCTACTATTTTGAATATTCCTCTTGGAAGAAAGCCAAAGGAGAGGACATTCTAAGTAAAAGATGTCACAAGGTAGGACACCAATCTAGATAAAGAAAAAAACAAAAGGAGTAGCAAAAGGATAAGGGTGAATATGAAAATGGAGAGAGAGAGAGAGAGAGAGAGAATCAAAAGGAGGCAGAAAGAAAAGAGAGGTTGAAAGATTAAGAGAATAGGAAAAAATATTCAAATAGCTAATGGACTTTATGATGGAAAATAGCGAGATGCTAATACAAATTTTGGGTCACATGGGTAGTGATGTTGGGAGTGAGAGGAAACAATCATGCCTAAGCATTATAATCTTCGTCCATAGGAAGGACAATAAGATCAATGGCACAACAATTTTGATCATCCTAAGATGTGTGTTTCTTGTCATCATATAAAACATTATGATCAACCTCCCAATGTGCCATAGGGTCTAGCCCTCAAAACGCATTTTTTAATGCATAAGATATTACTGATGTGCTCACAAAATTTTTGAGACATTTCTTTGTGCACGATGTATTTTGAGGGCTAGACCCTATGATGCACTAGGATATGTCACATTGCCTCCCTACACTCTATGGGGTTCACCCTCAAAATGTCTTCTTTTATTCACATGATACATTATCTATGAGTTCACATAAGTGTTGAATCCTTTGTGCATATGATGCATTTTTAGGGCCGGACCTTGCACGCATGTTTAAAGGCAATTTGGCGCTCTCAATCCCATCATGTTATAGGGTTTCACCCCTTAAATTGCCTTCTTTTATGGATATGATGCATTATTGATGTGTTCACAAAAGGTGGAGCCCAAAGTGCATATGACTTCTAGCTAATAAACAAATATATTTGTTTGTTGTGGATCTTCTCATCTTTGCAAAATGTAATGTAGATGGCTTGGACTTTTTCACTCATAAGATAAAACTTGGGGAAGTGTATTATGTAATCATTCCAATGAATGTTGAGATGTCAAGCTCCACATGAGTTGGCATCCACGACATGCCTTGGTGATATATGACAGGACTTTACTCAATGGAATATTAGGTAACCGACATGGAGGATATGCCAATGATTCTACAGCTAGACCACACCCACATAGTTCACTCTTTGTTATGGTAAATTTATTATGCCATTTCATCTATCCTTAGCAAGTTCACACTTAGTGACCCCATGTACATAAGTTCTAGTGCTTTCATATGTCTTTTATCATGTTGTAAAAAAGTTCTTTTGTGTGGAAAAAGAAGAAAGAAAGAAGAATAAGATTTCATCCCTTCTTCTCTATGTGCTCAAGTCTTCATTGTGTGTGCTCTTAGTTGCTTTATCTCTCTCTCCTCTTGTCTATTTGCATGGTATCAACATAGTCCCACAACTATGCAAAGCTTAATCAAAGGCTAAGGTGAAGATGGTGGAGTGAGAAAGTAAGCAATCAATAGGTAAAAAGCTCTTCCATCTTATTCGATTTACCTTGGAATATTACCATAGGAGGCTTTTTGAGGCTGATAGGGTTGCAGTGTAATAACACTTGCTAAGCTTCTAGTGCAAGGTATATACTCTGAATAGATCCTTTAGGGAATTACTATAGTGATTTTTTCCATCTAAGATCATTTTAGCCCCTAATATTGGTCCTACAAGTTGGTTGGAAGCTGTTTTTAGGTAAACTACAGATTTGACCATTTTTTGCCATTTATAGGTCCAAAGGTTATAGATTTTGGATCTATAAGGTCTGAGGGGTTTACTAGGTTACACTAAAAGAGGAAATTATACATAAATATTGCAATTGCAATTATTATTGTGCAATCAATGAAAAATGCTATAGTTTTTTGTTGTAATGCACCTGGTATTGGCGTGGTTGCATATTGTAGTTTTGCAAGCTCGCTTGTCTTGTCAATATGTTTGACAATTTTAACCAATTTGTTAGTGAGAAGCTTGATAAGAATATTTTTCTTGCATTTGAAGTGAAAATTTCCATGAAGGGAAAAAGCATTTGGAACTACATTGGGAAGAAGACGTGGCAGTGGTACCCGAAGTCCCTCAACAAAATGCTACTATAAAACAAATACTAGCTAAGAAAGAGTGGGAGCAAGCACAAAGTAAAGTGATGTAGTGGCTATCTATAAGTGTTAGAGATAGCAAAAATATGATATTTCTTGGAAGAATCTCGCAAGGTTGTTTGAGGTAAAAAAGGACTAGAAAGCTGCAGCTCAAGTCAGAGAGAATCAAGTTAAAAGAGGGAACCTATCCATCTATGACTATGCATTAAAGATCAAGAGAATTGTGGAAGCTCTTGGATCTATCAATGTAGCAGTTGATGATGATGATGTGAGAGCATGTTTAGATGGACTTTGAGATGAGTGTAAGAGCTTTAGGTCATCTATAAATACATGGGATGATATCCCTAGCTTTGCACATTTGATTTCTATGTTGATACTTGAGGAGAAGAACCTTGGCTTGGATTCTTATTCTTCTCAAAGTAAGTGGAACCAAGGCCAAGGTGGTGGTGATGGTCAAAGGTGTGGTGCACAACAAAATAGGGGAGGATAGTCCTAAGGAAGGGGGAGCCAAAGAGGGCAAGTTGTTGGTTTCAACTAGTTGCATGAAGAATTTTGATGATAATAGGCAATGTTGGCATTGTGGTGAGAAAGGCCATATTTTTAGTAATTGTTTCAAGAAGGAAGCTAAAATTATAAATAGGAAAAAATAGTAAGGCAAGTATTCTTCCACTAGCAAAAATAATGATGACAAAAGTAAGTAGCGCTTTGCGATGTAGCATTTTATGAATACTATGATTGCTAGTGGTTCATCTAAGAATGATATATGGTATGAAAACTCAGCTGCCTCTAACCATGACTTCTCATGGAGAGTGGTTTAGAGAGATGCATAGTCCAAAATCTCCAAGCTATATGGAGATTAGGGATGATACATCCCATCCCATTACTCACATTGAAAATGCTTCCTTGAGTATGCAGGATAGTAAAACTAATTACTTGATGATGTGTTACATGTACCAAATATAATTAAGAATATGGTTTTCGTTGGTCAAATGGTGGAATAGGAATTGCCTATTTGATTCACATCTGATGGTTGTTATATAGAGGACCCTAGTAATGGTTGAAGGTTGATTGCAAAAGGCAAGAGTGCTAACAGATTATTTACTCTTGATATAGCTTTGCCTAAAATGGATACTCCTATGTTTGCAATAGTCAAAAAAAATTGTGGATGGCTTACCAAAGGTCAAAATTGATGGGATACATAAAGTATGTGCAAAATGTCAATTTGAAACGTAGTCAAGATATGCATTTTTGCATGAAAAACATGTATACAAGTAGCCATTTGAGTTGATACATTTTGATGTGTGGGGTCCTAAAAAGATTTCAATTATAATCTGTTGTAAGTATTATGTCTCTTTCATTGATGATGATACCCAAAAAGTGTAGGTTTATTTCATGTGTGAGAAAATTGAGGTGTTCACTTACTTTAAAAGCTTTAAAGCTTTGATTGAGAAGAAAATAGACTATGTATTACATATCTAAAGTCAGATGGAGGGGGAGAGTACTTCTCTAATAAGCATTTTGATTTCTTGTGCAAAAATGGTATTCAAAGGTAGTTTACATGTAGGTACATTCCATAGCAAAATGGAGTTGTTGAGCGAAAAAATAGACATATTGTAGATCTAGCTTGAGCATTGATGCCTAAAAGAAACTTGCTTCACTACTATCGGCCAGAAGTAGTTGCTACTACTATTGTACATAGTATGAATAGGACATCTATAGTTGTTGTACATGATACGACACCTAAGGAGAATTATGCAGGTAAAAAGCCAAATTTTTCCCACTTCAAAGTATTTTGATGTATTTCTCATATGCATATTCCTAATGATTTGCATAACAAAGTAGATCCTAAGCATTCTCTTGAGTAGAAGGGATACAAATGTTATAATCCTATTACACATGAGTTGAGTATTAGCAAGGATGTTGCCTTTGACAAAATGAGGAGTTGGTGTATCAATATGTAAGGCATAGTTGAGACTAATGTGCATGAGAGTGTGGTTGTGTAGAAAATAGGTCAACAGTCATAAACACAATATTAGCCAATTTCCATTTTTTGAATACTAAAAAGGTGTCACCCGGATAACATGCTCGTAAGTTTCTCAAAATCGTATGATGTGACCTATCATTGGAAAGCGCTTTAAAATTTTAATCTATTGAACTATAAAGCACTCGATTTGGAGTTATAGTGTTCAAGTTATGACAAATCCAAAGATTTGACCACGTGTCCCAAACTTATGGGAAATTTCCATATTCCCCAACATGGTGTTCATAGATATTGAGTGGACTACATGAGTCTCCCAAACGTGGGTCCATTGATAGACCTTGGAGTGGTAGACTATAGTCATAAGTCGCTCCACCAACCTTGAGCTGAAGCTTTGAATCTGGACTGAAGCAAAGGATGAAGAAGCTTCTCGAATGGTTGGCTCTAATACCAATTAAAAGGTAGAGCTCGAGTGGAAGCACACAAGCAGAAGCAAGGGAGACGCTAGTTGTGGCAGATAAAGCGAGAGAGCAAGAGAGAGAGAGACTCAAGATGTGGGAACTCGAATAGTGATAATGTGTGACCAGCTTTCCTTATTCAATAGTCACTAAAAGAATAAAGAATAAAGTGACAATGATGAGCAAGTCACTACCTATATTGTATAGGTGTGTGACCACTCTATACATAGTAAATGTTGGTGATGCAAGCACAAGTGCCTTCACCCCCAACATGGTCTGCACATGGTACACTAAGTTCTTGACTAGCTAAATGCTACTAAGGTTATCACAATAGATGATAACCTTATTGTTTACCCGCAACCATAAATCATCAAGTAGATTACATAGCCAAACTACCTCACATATTGTAACCATAACAGCCATGTACTTTGCCTCAATACTAGATACTGCAATTGTAGGCTATTTCTTGCTACTCCAACTAACAATACAACTCCCAAAGAAAAATATAAATTTGCTATAGACCTTATATTTAAAATATTACCATCCCAGTCTAAATCTGTGTAAGCATGGAAGTTTATGGGATAGACCTATTGCATATAATAAGGCATAGTCAACTGGAGACTTGACATAGCGCAATGTGCAATGCACTACATCCAAATGTGGCTACTCTGGAAGTTGCATGAACTAACTCTCCAAACCAACTATGTGGTTTAGATTTGGTCTATGATCATCAAATAAATAAGGCTTTCCACAATCTACACATACTGACATCCTCAATCACATCACCATCATGTGCACTAACCTTAGCATTGATATCCAAAGATATTGAGATTGGCTTACAATCAACCATACCATATCTTTTCAGCATATCCAAGGCATACTATTTCTGTAACAACCATATACCCTATGGAGTCCTAACTATCCCTATGCTAAAAAAATAGCACAACTCTCCCAAATCCTTTATTTCAAAATCAGCCTTGAGAAGACTCTTCACATGGTCAATCTCTATCCCAATGCCACCCATGATAATGATAATCAAGTTATTTATATATATAGTGATGAATACAATATCAATAGATTCATAGCAATTAGCTAGTGCTTTGCAAAATCCAATGCTAACAAGGTAGCTTGTAATCCTATCATGCAATGCCTTGGGTACTTGCTAGAGCCTTATAAGACCTTATAAAACCTATAAACATAATCATGATAATTTGCATCCACATAACCAGGTGGCTACTCAACATATTTTTTTTCTTACAACTCCCCATGCAAAAATACATTTTTAATCTCCATTTGATACATGATCTGACTCTTTGATGCCGCCACTGCTATGATAGACCTCACAATAGCCATTCTATCTACTAGAGCAAAGGTTTCCTCATAATAAATACCATGAATCTATGCATACCTTTTGGCAACTAGCCTTGCCTTATAATGCTCAACTGATGCATTAGACTTATGCTTCACTTTGTAAACCCATTTGTAGTCAATAACTTTCTTGCCTTTTGGTAATCGCACTAAATCCCATGTGTCATTTTCTTGAAGTGCAACCATTTCTTCATCTGTAGCATCATCCCAATGCCAATTACCCACTACATCCTCAAAACTAGTGGGCTTTATATCTTGCACAACCTAAACCATGTATGCATAGTAATGAGCTACATAGCTATCATATGTTGATCATTGCATGGGGTTCCTTACTCTTGTTGACTTGCATAGACTGGATCACTACCAAGTGCCTTAGCATCCTCTTGCTATCTTCCCCACACCATTTGTCTTAATAGATGGATTCCCAAACTCTTCATCCAAGCTTTGCTCTGAACCATCTGAATCCACATCAATGTGAAAGAAACATGATGATAGATTAGTCATAACAGGTGAGTCCCCAACCTTCTCCTTGCCTTTCCTAGACACTTGTGACTTGTTGAGGAGCTTCTCAGGGCTTAGTTGAGCCTTGTTGAGTGCTTATTTAGCTAAGAAGCAGCCATTTATCTGCTTTGAGTGGATATAGAGAGCATACTATAAAATTCATGGACAGTTATGGAAACATGACAAACTTTTGTATTTTGGCCATAACTTTTGCGTATAATATTGGATTTAGGTGTATTAAAGCTAGAAAAAAATAGTAAGATAAGAGCTATAGATCTAAGCACTCGTGTAGTTTATTTTGTGAAGTTTTTAGTTCTCTATTTCAAACAAAAAAAACATTTGTCGTTTGAATAGCAAACAATGAGCTCCATTATGCATGTTTAATGCCTCCTTGATGTTATTTTGGTGCTTGGATGTTACAATTATACTTTGGAATGCTAGTTGAATCATTTAGAGATCGATTAGATCAATTTTATAAAATTTCATTGATGTAATAGAAATTTGGGCCTTATATGCTAGCTTAGGGTATCCATGGGCACTCTTCAACTTATACACCCACTTGCATAACAATGCATGTTTTCCACTAGGCAAAGGAACCAAATTTCATGTATGGTTTTTCTACATTAAATCAAACTTAGATTGCATGACCCTCTTCCAAGAGTGACTATCACCTCTACACATGGGCTCCTCATAAGTAAGAGGCTCACTAAAATCTGTCACCAGAACATAGTCCATGGAGGGTCAAATCGATTAGACTGACATCTATCTTTAGTAGACCACTACATAATAAGTTGTGGGGCATGTACATCTTGTCTAACATCATAGTCATGGGCCACTAGAGCATCAGTTGTAGGTTGTCTAGCTAGCAGTATAATAATAGGAGGCTTCTCTTGAAAGATCACCCTATGTACCTCAACTACATGCTTAGGCTTCTTATGCATCTTCTCCTCATGGAAGACAACATCATGACTAGGGATGACCTTTCAAACCTGTAGATCCCATAGGTGATAGCCTATCTCATGTGCATCCCCATAACCAAGAAAAATGCACTTCATTGACTTAGAATCTAACTTATTGTGTTTATCCTTGTGTACATGGCAAAAAGCCTCACATCCAAAGACTCTAAGATGTGTATATGAAGGAGATTTTCTAGACCATACCTCCTCTATAACTTGGCAACCAATAGCAATGCATGGGGATTTGTTGATCAAATGTACTATAGTATTAACTGCCTCAACTTGAAAATGTTGTGATAATATTGCTTGACTAAGCATACTTTAGCATCATTCATGAATGTTCTTATTCATATGCTCAACAACACCATTC
This sequence comes from Lygodium microphyllum, assembly GCF_053477565.2. Taxonomy (NCBI): domain Eukaryota; kingdom Viridiplantae; phylum Streptophyta; class Polypodiopsida; order Schizaeales; family Lygodiaceae; genus Lygodium; species Lygodium microphyllum. Next base: position 32,590,355 of record NC_141147.1, read on the forward strand.
TAGGGTGGGGTATATGGGGTAGTCAACTGATGCTTGATACCCCTTTCGTCACAAAACTACTCAAAATCCCTAGAGACATATTCACCCCCATTGTCAACCTTAGGCATTTCAACCTATACATAGACTACTTCTTAGCAAGAGCAAGCTAACACTATACCTAGACTACTTCTTAGCAAGAGCAAGCCAACATTGAAAGGTAGATAAGGCATTCAATTTTTACTTACTAGGATATGCCTAGACCTTATACAAATACTTCTCAACGAATGTAACAAAGTACTTTGCACCACCTAATGATTGACAAGGCATGGGACCACATACTTCAAAATGCACAAGAACTAGAGGCTCACCCATGTACATAATGCCAAACTTCTTATGAGATCTGTAGGTTAGCCTACCATAATAGCAATGGTCACAAGAATCAAAATGTTTGTAGTCAAGAGGTAGAAGATACTATAAATGTGTAAGAATTTTTATTTTCTTTAAGGACATGTGCCCAAGGAGATGATGCCATAAAGATACATGTGGTATGTTGGCCACAACCAAAATATGGTTAAGAGACCCACACACAAATAAAGGATAGAAGCTACCAGCCTTGGAACCTTGAGCAAAGACAATAATCCCACAGGTAATCTTCCATGTGGAATCACCAAAAGATACATAATAGCCTACATCCTCCAACTATCTAGCAAGTAGAAGGCTTTTGGTCAAATCCAATACATGATATATATTATGAAAAGTAAAGTAGCTGCTTGAAGGAAATTGCAACCGTAGATCCCCAATGCCAATAGTATCCAATGCCAAGTTATTTCCTAGTCTCACAGAACCTGACATGCTGTGATAGGAATGTAACCAATCCGTATGTAGGGTAACATGGAAACAAGGCCCTAAATCAAGCAGCCAATACTAAGAGAAGTGGATGAGGCATTAGCCAACTGACTAGCATCAAGAGAAAAAACTACCAAGATGTAATCATCATCAAGCATGGTGTTGACTTTGATGAAATCTTTTCTCGTGTAGTCAAGATGACTACCTACAATTGATTTTGGTCTTGGTTGTGCAATTAGATGTGCACGTTTCTCAAATGGATGTGAAAACTACTTTTCTACATGGGGACTCACATAAGAATATTTATATGCAACAGCCTAAGGGCTTTATGGAAAAGGGCAAGAAATACCTATCGTACAAGTTGAGAAAGAGTCTTTATGGCCCTAAGCAAGCACCTAGGGAATGATACCATAAGTTTGATTGTTTCATGCATTCACAAGGATATACTCGCAGTGATATGGATCTATATTTATACAGGAAGAATGCCCTAATGGTAGCCTTGTTATCTTGGTACTTTATGATATGTTGATTTTTGGGAGAACTCATGAAGAGCTGGATACTTTGAAGACTCATCTTAAGAAGAGCTTTAAGATGAAGGGCATGGAGCAAGCCTCTCATATTCTAAGTGTATACATTATGTGCAATAGCTCCAAGGGGCTCCTTTACATGTCACAATAGGTGTACATACAAAAGGTGTTTGATCGATTTTATATACAAGATGTTATTGGCTAACATTTACCCTCCCATGTAAAGGATAGTCATACTAATTGTCCCTAGTCAAATGAGTAGAAGGTTGAGATGGCCAAGATCCCTTATGCAACTACAATGGGCAGTTTGATGTATGCCATGATAGCCACTCATCCTAACATAGCATTTTCAATGGAAGTTGTGGCATGCTATATGGCTACACTTGGACAGCAACATTGGGACATCATGAAGGGTATCATGAGGTACCTAAAAGGCACTACATATATGTGCATTTGCTATGGTGGCAAGGATACTACAATTATGGATTACACTAACTCTGACTATGCAAGACATTGTAGGAACTCCACCTCTAGATATGTCTTCAATTTTGCTGGAGGTGTTGTTTTTTAGATGTCTAGTGTGCAAAAATGCATGGTCTTATCTATTACTCAAGCAGAGTATGTTGCAACCACTGAGGCTTGCAAGGAGGCCCGGTTGTTAGGCCATCTAGTGGGGCAGACTTGGTATTACTGTTACTCCTACACTGCATTAGGATTCTTTGAGTGCTATTCAGTTGGCCAAGAATTCGATCTTCCATGAGAAGACAAAGAACTTTGGGGTGTGCTATCACTTCATCAAGGAGGTGGTAGAGGACAAGTTTGTTGAGGTTCTCAAGGTCTTGTTGACTAATGAAAATCTTACAGATCTGGTCACTAAAAGTCTCTCAGTAAATTTTTTTCCCTTCCTTAGGAAGATGATGGGCATATGATACGATGGCATCTTTCCTCATCTTATTGTACTTTATGTACATTTGTCCTTTGCACTACATAGTGGCCACACACCTATACACTACAAGTGGTGGCCCACCACCCATCATTGTCACTTTATTCTTTATTCTTTATTCGTTTAGTAATTATTGAATAAGGGAAGGCCGATCACATATTGTGACTGTTGGAGTTCCCACATCTTGAGAGCCTCTCCCTTGCTCTCTTGCTTGATCTACCATAGCTCGCATCTCTATTGCTTCTACTTGTGTGCTTTTACTCGAGCTCTGCCTTTCAGACTAAACACATAGAGATCCATTACCATTTCATTTGAGAGAAAGTTCTAGTAGGGAATATTGACTTGATTTATGTTAGTACATATGATCAAGCTATATATATTTTCACTAAGGCCATGGGAGCTAAGAAGCTCCACCACTTCAAGACTATGCTTGGAGTACATGAGTGTTGAGATGTCAAGCTCCACATGAGGTGGCATCCATTACATGCCTTGATGATATGATGAGACTTTCCTCACTAGTGTGTTAGGTAACTAACATGGAGGAGATGCCAATGATTCTACAACTACTATCCACATAGTCCACTCTTGATTATGGCAGATTTATTGTGCCACCTCATCTATGCTTAGCCGATTCAAACTTTGATCACATGTACATATATTCTAGTACTTTCATATTAGTATTTTGTCATGTCATAGACTAAGTTCTTTTGTGTAGAAGAAGAAGAAAGAGAAAGAAGAAAATTTCATCCCTACTTCTATGTGTGCTCAAGTCTCCATTATGTGTGTATGTGTGCTCTTGGTTGCTTCACCTCTCTCTCCTCTTGTCTATTTATAATCAAGGTTAAGTTAAATCTTTCAATTGTTTCATTTCAAAAGTTGATAGTTGAAAAATGATTGAAATCCTTATGGTTGCCTAATATAATTTCCTCTCTCTTGTAGTTCACACTACTATATTACCACTGTGGACCTAAATTTTAGGAAATTTTCCCTTATGAATTCACTCAATAGATTCCATGGGAATGTTAAGTTATAAGTGAAAATTTAGTTAGTAGTGAAACTGTTTGCAATATTCTTTAGGTCCTAATAAGTTTTCAAACATTTTTAGAAAAAGATTGTATGTTGCATTGGAGAAAAAGCATCCCCCATTGAGAAGTGATAAATAGATTTCTTGTGGATGAGAGTTATTGAGACTATATGTTACCCTTCAAATAAAACTTCTTGTGGATGAGTTATAGCCAATTTCTAAAGTCTTCTAGAGGCCAAATTTATGATTGACAATAGGGTCATCACTATAAGTGATCTACCTTGTTTCCTTTACATAAGAAAAATATTTTGATTGTTCTTGATAACATCCATGCCCTAATTTTTGCAACTAACAATTGGTTTCTACAAGGAAGAATATGTCTAGCCAAAGCCATAGAAGTTCATTCTTGACAAACGTTTAGACATTCTACATATCTAAATTCTCCATCATATAGCTTTGAGAAGGAGAAGGGAATGCCCAAAATATGAGAGGCCCCCAAGTTTACCAAGGGTAATAGGTTTGAGAGGCAACCCATCATAACAAAAGGCTAATCATAATAATACAAGCCAAAAAAAAGTGACTATAAAGGACCCAATAGTGATACATTTACAAAGCAGAAGGATTAGGAGGAAAGAGTAGAAAGTTAGGAAACTCCAAAAAGTGAGCCTCCAAGAAATGCCCCTCAAAAGGGGAAACAAGATCAAGCATCCCCTAGAAGGAATCCCAAGAGGAAACCAAGCAAGGAGGCAAAGGCTTGGGTATTCCTTAAGAGGGACTGCAATAGGGATGTTTGAGAAAAAAACGTAAAATGTGTGATACTTTTGTACATTACCTCATATACACAACCAAAATCAATATATTCTCAATTGTTTTTCTACTCTCTCTCTTAAACAATACATTTTCAAAGACTTTCGATATTTTCTCTTGAACAATAGACTTTCGATATTTTATCTCTTGAACAATATATTCTCAATTATTTTTTATGTTTTATCTCTTGAGTGTTGTATCCTTCTAAGTATTATGAGTTGTGTTATTAAAAACTTGAAATGTCTTAATCTAAGACCCCAAATATTAATCTAGAAGAACATTAAAAAGATATTTAAGTAAATTAATATTTTTAAGGCACGTGTAGACTGGAAGAAATACAAACAGTTTTATGGCTTTGAAAATTATACAATGCCTTCATGGGGGTAGTTTATCACATTTATAACTTTTTTCTATTATTATTCTAATAAATCTACCATTAACAAATATAAATTTAAGAGCACATACCTACGGTTGTAGATAATATGTGAAGAGCTTCTCTTATATTTGGCAATGTCCATCCAAATAGATATCCATAGTAAAGTGATGGCAACTTTCCTCAAATTCCAAAGGTTCCTATGCACCCTTGGTCCTCTTCCATCTTCAACATTGGAAACAAAAATGTAGTATTCGTCTTAGGATGTGTGATAGCATGATGAGGTCCTCAAATGTTTTATAGAGAAATAGATTTTCATGATATACTCTCTCCATCGTTGTAGTACAACCTAGTCTGAAGAATTCATCTACTGTGATGGATGAGATTCTCCTATCTAACTACATTAGTTTGGTTTTGTGCAAATCTATTCCTTGAAACATAGATCCAAAAACATGATTTGGGAGACACCAAGATAAGCTAATTCACCTTGATATTCTCCCAATCTTCATTCAACATGATTTGGGAGACACCAAGATAAGCTAATTCACCTTGATATTCTCCCAATCTTCATTCAACTTTGAATATCTTTGATCACCTTTAACTTGAACCCTAGATGGTTCCATCATCGTGATGGAAATTGGAAATTAAAAAGTAATCATGTGGCCCACATATTGATAAGAAAAGTGCAACCAAACATTGGCTGGATTTAGCCAACCTCCCAAAAAAAGTAATGTATATAAACTAGAAGGGTAAGGACATGGCTTTACTAAGTAGTCAATCTTAAAAGTTTAGCCACAACCTTGCTATTTGTTTCCATGTGGCAAATACCATCATTTTAATCATTGCTTTGATATCACTAACATCTATAAGTTTCCTTAAATCAAATAAAATGCACATCAAAACCAGTGCACCTAAGAAATAAAGATTATGTCACTTTAAGGTGCTAAGGTCACAACATATAACTTTCCTACAGAGTAGATCCAAAAGGCCATAGATTGTGGGTTCGATATTCTTTATAACAAAGAGAATCTATCCCATTTTGGTCTTAAAATGGCCCCTACGAAGCATAGTAAGCCGTCTGAAAGTTTGATCAAGTTATATTACATGCTATTGATCTGCCTTCTCTAGGCTAGATAATTAACAATAGAGTAGTGAAGATTGCAAATAAAAGACATAGTTAATCTTAAATTTCATTGAAAGATAGATTATATTGGTTCACAATGAGGTGAAAAATACTTGGTGAATGCACCTCAAAAAATCCAAGTGCACCATGTATAATCAACATGACGATTATTCCCAAATTTTGATAAATTTGTAGGGTTATATTTATAAAATGTATTTTTTATTGCAATTTGAAGAAAAACCTTACATTTCTTGAGAAAAACCTTAAGTTTCTTAAGGTAAAGGGATCATTTAATTGCCTCATAATATGTAAGTAAAGATAATTTTCTAATATCTTTTGAATGTACATAATGTGGATGATTTCTTATAGGTGCACCACTTGAGGAAAAATAGCGTTGCATAGAAGGGGTGAGATGAAGATCCTCTATTGAGAATACATGTTGAATACTCATGTGCCATTCATAATCCTCCAACTTGAAGCTTTGAATTCTTTATTTCCAACAAAAATTGATATTTTCTATTTTTTATTTGTTGATTTGGTAAAGACCTTTGCAAGAGGGAATCATTGTTGTTTGATCATGGAGCTTGTAGGTCATTGGATGTTACATATCATGCTCTCTTGTATTATAGTATACCCATGCATATATAGAGTTGTTGATCATGTAGAAGAAGCCATGGAAAGTCTTGAGCATTAAAAAGAAATGAGGTTGGAAAATAGTCTAACATGATCAAAAAATGAGATTAGATTGGAGTTTAAGTGCCAAAACAATGCAGCTATAACATATATGTATACAAAAGGACATAAACAACAAAATATTGAAATATCTCTTACATGAAGACAAGATTTTTAATTTTTTAATTTTGAAGGCAATAAAAAATAATCCTACTTTTCAAATCCCATGTCAAGGGTGCTTTAAAAAATATATGGGAATTGAAAACCTCATGGTAAGTACAAATCTTTTAATTAAAAGTGCCTTAACAAGACGCCCTTAGAGACCTTTCACCTTTTTGCTAGAAGTAGATGAAGTTTTACCAAATTAGTAGAGAGTCAAATGTTACATTTGATCATATTGTACTACCAGTTACCTATTTACTAGTCTTATCATTAATGAAAGTTAATCAAACACCTTATTTAGCCTCGAAATGGTCCCTAACAATGAGTGGCTATGTGGCAAAGTATGCTACAAACTATGTGGATGTGAGAGAGAGAGAGAGAGGCACTTATGATTGATTGTACAAGTTCTTTAGTGTATTAAATTGGTGAATGACTATGGAAGGATGGCTAGCACGTCAAGCTAAGGCAAGTGACTAATTTGTTAATCTGGAGGAGACAAGGTGTAGACTGGGCATGCACACATGTATGAGAGAGAGAGAGAGAGAGCGAGCGAGCGAGAGAGAGAGAGATGGTGTGTGTGTGTGTGTGTGTGTGTGTGTGTGTGTGTGTGTGTGTGTGTGTGTGTGTGTGTGTGTGTGTGTGTGTGTGTGTGTGTGTGTGTGTGTGTGTGTGTGTGTGTGTGTGTGTGCGTGTGTGCGTGCACGTGTGTGGGCAAGTGCATCTGTGCACGCGTGCACGTGTGTGTGTGTGTGTGTGTGTGTGTGTGTGTGTGTGTGTGTGTGTGTGTGTGTGTGTGTGTGTGTGTGTGTGTGTGTGTGTGTGTGTGTGTGTGTGTGTGTGTGTGTGTGTGTGTGTGTGTGTGTGTGTGTGTGTGTGTGTGTGTGTGTGTGTGTGTTGACAAGATGGTAAACATAGAATAACAATAATGTCATAATGAGAACATACACGCGCACGTGTGTGTGCATGCATGCATGTGTAGTGACAAGATGGTAAACATAGAATAACAATAATGTCATAATGATGACAATAGAAAACAACTCAACAATGGTGTAGACCACATGAGGGATAGCGAGCTGATAAGTACACTCACAAGTTGGTGCCAAGAACAAATCACTAACCAAAAGAGATAAGCCAGAGTAGCATCATTTCTAAAATGCAAAATAGGGTGCCTTTATATAGGCTATGAGACTTGAGAAAGTTTGCATGAACAAGAGTTGAGAGGAGTGACACAGAAGAAGTCTAGAAGCACTTTATAGATTAGCATACATGTTTCTAATATACCATATGTATAGTAGTACAAACAGAATGCAATGATACATAGAAGTCAACAAAGTGTGAAAATTTTACAAACACTAAATGTAACTTTGAGGTAGCACAAAGAAAATTCATCAACAAGGATGAAGCATGGGATGTGGAACTAACTCCTAAGTAATAGCTCGCCAATGTGCAAGATAGTGTTGAGAAACACGGATTTAGAGCGATACTAGCTATGGTAGATGAAGGATATAAACATACAACATGATTGAGATAAAGAATTGTAACTCAAGTGAATTAGGTTCTAAGATAGATTAGCTTGGACTCATAAACACAATCTTGAGTGACTCAAACTAAAAGTACCATTCCATTGAAATGAGTGTCAAGTACATGCTTATGTAGCTTTTGGATAGTACCACTTTTCTTCTCTGTGCTTATGGGATTTTGGACATCTCTTCCTAGAGCTTCTAGAGCATACATCTTTGTCATATCTCTCATACAAAGCCACTTATGGGCAAGCCTCTGTATCAGGTATCATTTGCTATTCTCAGCACTCCCCCTCAAATGATGAGTTCCTACACCTGCTGCCATTTTCCCCCCCTGCATGTGGACATGGACTAGGAGACTTGCTCTTTGGCAATCTTAGTCAGGTCAAGCTTGAAACTTTACATTTTCGGTAGGGTTTGTTGCATCCACTATGGAAAGCAGATCCACTAAGGGAATTCGAGATCCACTATCGGAAAGATCCATTATCGAGGTAAAAAAGGTTCCATGATGGAAATTTTTTTGCAAAACATTTTGTTTGTAGCATCTTCTTCATGCTTCTTTGGCATTCTTCGCTTTTCTCGATCTCCTTGGCCTTATGTTTCAATCTTCAATGTTTGTGGGTCTTGGTCTTATGCTCTTCATCTTTGACTTGTTCTTCATTATCTTGTGCTCTAGTCTTCTTGGCGAGGTCCTTTTGGTCTTCTTTCTTAGTAAGTTTGAGATGGGTACGTGCCTTTTGCTCTAGTCTTCTTGACACAGTCTTTTTGCTCAATGTATTGTTGTTGCCACACTAACTTGAAATGCTTAAGCCATTAAATTCAATCCAAGCCTTCACAGTTTTGAAGCTTTTGGAAAAAATATCAAGGGTGAAATTTTGTGTGGCACTCATGCTGCCCTTGATTTTCATTTTGCCTTTGATAAATGCCATCTGTCCACTCATTTTTTCGATGGCCAAAGAAATAAAGTCATCATCGGTGAAGGAGAAAACAGCATTATGAGAATAGTCCTAATGTTGCATCTTTACGAAAAAACTGAGAGCTTCATGGCCATGCCCATGCTGCATATACCTTATGATTTGTAGTTTTGATAGCTTCATCCAAGGTGAGGAAGGAAGTCTACAGGGAGGCGAGTTCGACAATAACCTCAACAACTCTAATGAAGGAGGATCTACACAGCTGGATTTGGTGTCCACCACCCCACGCCAACCTGTGAGATCATTTTTGGTCTCCTGGCTTCTATGAAATACTCGAATTTCGGAATCTTGACACCAACTACATTGTCTTGCTTAGCCCTAACTTTGACAGATGCGAAGCCGACATTTTCAAGGACAATATGCTTGATGATTTCACCAACTAAGTAGTACTTGGCCTTAGTAAGGGCGAAATTCGAAGCTTTGAGGGAGTCTCCCATGGTTTCCTTTGCCTAGACAATCCATTTCAAGATCTATTGAAAATGGACAGTGAGGGTGTCGCTCTTCTTCTTGAGGAGATGGTGGCCTTTTGTGGCACCGATCAAACTTTTAGAATGCATGGATTTGAGCATGGCTATGGTGTCTTGAAGGCATAGAGCGAACTCATGAAGACACAGAATTGAAGATAAAATGTCACAAAGTGAATTAGGTTCCAAGATTGAGACTTGGACTCATAAACACAATCTTGTGTGGTTGGATAATGACTCAAACACTTGATTGAAAGGAGAAAAGTACCATCATATTGCATTGAAAATGAGAGGCAAGTACAATGCTTTATAGCTTGAGGATAGGTGGTATTTTCTTGCTTTGTGCATATGGGATCTAGATAGCCTGCATATCCTTTACCCAAACTGCTCCTCAAAGAGGCTATACTAGGTATGATTTCTTAAATCTCAACACCCCTCCTCAATCACAACCTAAAAGGCACAAAGTGTGTAGAGGCTTTAGTGAGTCACCACCTGTAAAGTGTGGGCACACCACAAACATGGTAAACACTAGAGGCTATTGCAAAAAAAGCTGTGGGTACCAAACACATGGCGGACATCCACAGGCTATAATAGGGGCCTCACAAAGTATACAGAGGCTGTAATGCCAGATTACATGAGGAGTTTGCAAAGCTTATGATAGAAGCATTAGGGCAAGGTTATACAAGGCTTCAAAAAAGCCTATCGGAAAATTGGGAATAGAAGGACTGGTGAGACTTGTCCTTCTGCTCCTAGTTGTCTTCTACTTCTTCTTCTTCTTCCTTTGCTCCATGATTTTCTTCTTCTTTTACAATTGCTGCAAGAAAGGCCTTTTGAGACCTTTTTCTGGCATGAAAAAACTTCTCAATGTGTCCAGTCCTTTTGCAAAAGTCACAAAATAGCTGGTCCTTTCTTCCTTTGTTCCTATTACTTACATATAACATTTGTTCATCTTTAGAAGTACTTGATTCTTCTTTATTTTTTATCTTCTTTTCTTCTTCCAATATAGAGGCCTTAATGTCAACCAGTTTAGGATTTGGCATGTTAGTTAAGGTGGTTGAAACATTATCATAATCAAAAAGCAAAATTTTTAGCAAAACACTAATACAAATATCTTCATCCATTTTGAGATTTGTCCCTGCAAGCTGGGTTAGGAGACTTTCCATGTAGTTCAAATGAGATGCTAGGAATGTATTAGGCTTCATATCAAGTCAAAAGAATTCGATCTGTAAACCATACTTTGAGTACTTGGACTATGCACCAAACAATGTATCTAATCTATCCCAAGTGTCATGGGACGTGTCACAAGCATCTACATGATGGATGTAGCTGTCATCCAACTCCAATTTGATGATGGCATGTGCTTTGTCATCATTCTTCTGCCAAGCAACTGCAAGAGTTGCATCCCAAGGCTTCCTTTCTTGTCCATTGTAATGGCCCATAGGCCCTTCTTCATCAGGATGAGTTTGATACGGGTTTGCCATGTGTGAAACCCGACTCCTTTGAATCGACATGTCAGTGAATCTTTCCCCATGTTGGAGCAGCAAATCAACACCAAAATTCTCAGATATAACCAGCAGAAGAGGTGATCTTGAGTGTGCTAACAAGCACGTGCCAAAAAGCACTAGGTTAGTATCAAGAGATACTAGTTGTGAAGAACTAGATGTCAAGCTTGATGGTGATTCTTTGATGCTTGCCTTATAACTTGAGTCCCCTCCTTGCTAGTTTAATGCCTAAATGTTTGCTGGAAACTGAGGAACTCCAGTAGGTGAAATTGAAGTGTTGTATGAGCTTGAAGAAACTTGGTTATGACTACCCTTTAGGGTTTCAGGATAGGGGCCTAATTTTTCACTCATTGCCTCATAGAGGTAGCCATTTTGAAAACCCTCTGAATGGGAGAGAGCTTAGGTATAAAAACTTCCAAAGCCCTATGGTTTTTTAGGGAATCGTATTGCATGGAGAGAGAACGACTGTACGGATGGAATCAAGCGCAAATTAAGCAGTGTCTTCAAATTTACACAATGTTGAGCAGCTGGGAGATCAAGCTCCCACTGTAATGTGCCAAGCAGGAGCGCAGGGAGTTCAAGAATTTTTCTCCAAAAGAGAGCTTGGGGAGATATGGCCTATATGTGGAGATCCAACTCCTCCAAGTCAGATAGGTGCTGATGTCCATAGACATAGTTACGGCAACAACTTTGAAGAGAGGCAATGCTGAAGCTATAGTTGCCCGATGTCAATGATTGAGGTGCGAGGGAGGAGCTCTTGAAGTAGAAAAATGCTTCTCCAAAAGGAAGTTCAGAGAGATTTGTCCTGTGAAGAGAGATATGAAAGATTCAAGCTGACAGGGTGCTGCTAACTATGGCTGCCAAGGAAGCTTCATTGAAGGTAGAAATGCGAATGAAGTTGGAGATGGGGTCCAGCACTCAAACTAAGCCAAGCGGATATGGAGAGGAGCTAAGCCATGCTCACCATGGCTCTAATTGGTGGCTTGAAGACATAGACTTGAAGACAAAATGTCACACAAGTGAATTAGGTTCCAAGATTGAGACTTGGACTCATAAACACAATCTTGTGTGGTTGGATAATGACTCAGACACGTGATTGAAAATACAAAAGTGCCACCATATTGCATTGAAAATGAGAGGCAAGTACAATGCTTTATAGCTTGAGGATAGGTGGTATTTTCCTGCTTTGTGCATATGGGATTCTGGATAGCCTGTATATCCTTTACCCAAACTGCTCCTCAAAGAGGCTATACTAGGTGTGTTTGCCTAAATCTCAACACAAATGGGCCTTCACCACTCCTAGGACCGTTACAGTGGGAACAACATTCAGATGCTAACCTTGTCCCAACATGTCTAATAATCCTTTGTCTTCTGGATAGACAGTAAGTGGCTTGGAGAAAGGTCAACGAAGAAGGGGAGACAAGAGACCTGTTGATGCTTTCTTAAAGTTTCCTATGTGTTTCAAAGAAGATGGGAGGGGAGCTTGGTGGATTTGAAGTGAAGAGAAGGATGAGAAGGACATGAGATGAAGAATAAGCCTAAGGTATGGATATGGCAAAGGGCCTTAAGGTAGGTTCAACTCCTACTACCATTCATAATCAAACAGGGCTAAAGAAGTACTCTACTCTAATGAAGCTAGTCATAGCTCACCATGGCTCTAATACCATGTTGAGAAACACATATCTAGAGCTATGCTAGCTATGGCCAATGGAGATTATAAACATAAAACATGATTGAGATAAAGAATTGTAACTCAAGTGAATTAGGTTCTAAGATAGATTAGCTTGGACTCATAAACACAATCTTGAGTGACTCAAACTGAAAGTACCATTCCATTGAAATGAGTGTCAAGTACATGCTTACATAGCTTTTGGATAGTACCACTTTTCTTCTCTGTGCTTATGGGATTTTGGACATCTCTTCCTAGAGCTTCTAGAGCATACATATTTGTCATATCTCTCATGCAAAGCCACTTATGGGCAAGCCCCTATATCAGGCATCATTTGCTATTCTCAACAAATAGTCCAAGCAAACATTGCTCAAAACTTCAATGTGCAAGATAGTCCAAGAAAGTAGTGCTCAAAGCTCCATGAACAACACATAAAAACCGTCGACCTATGCATGTTTAGAAGGCCACACAATGTCAAAGAGGTCAAATATGTACCAAGCCACAAAATGAACCAAGGATTCAACTCAATTCTATTTTCTTACAAGAAAATAAAGCAAAAATTACACATAAGATGTGGCAATCACAAAGCACTCCTCAAGATGATTGTCAAACCTTTCTAGTGAGGGCTTTGGGGATACTCCTCTCTGACATAAATTCCATAATCTACACTTTGAGTAGGTGGACTAGGAGGCAACAACCATGAAGCTAAGAGAAGTTCACCTTGGGACCCCAATGGTCCATGTACCATAAGACAACTCATGAGAAAATAGATCTCCCATTAGTTACCAATGAGATTACTCTCTAATGAGCAGTCCCCCTTGAAAATATGCCTAAGATAAACCAAGGCAAATCCCTACAATGAAAGCATCTATCCAAAAGTGGATCAAGGTATAGATAGATGCAAATCTAGTAATTCCAATGAAGTAGAAGATCAAGTGCTTAGCTTTACTATAAGTGAGGGTTCAAGGATGGTGAAACCCTCGTAAGGAAGAACAAACTTAAAGTTCCAATCCACTATTATAACTTCATTATTTATTATGTATGATATTTTGGGGTCAACATACCACCTTAGACAAGCATTTTTTATGATTTCATGAAAAATGTGCCTACATTTGGCTTTATGAAGGTAAACATTTATGGCATGACATGAAGATCAATCCATAGTGACCGACTTGGAATGCCATAAATGTTATGTATTGGCATTAAACCAATCTGCAACCAGTGTAAAGGACACTTGATTCGTCAATAAGAGATATCATGATGGCATAGCCACATTAGCATTATCAATCCTACTAAATATGTCCCATGCATCTCACTTTGTGCTTACAATGACTTGTTAGGATCATCACCATTGAAAAGCACAAAAGATCCTTACACACAATAAATCACATGCCTAACATGTTTAGAACTAATTACTTCCAAAATATATAATTATGAATATCTGATGCAAGTTTCAATACAATGAAAAATGAAAAATACAAATGTGAACCACCAAGAACTCACGCACTACACAAAATGCAAATCCAAAACACTAATCATGTGAAACACACTAACAATGATGAAACAAAAATACTTAGAGCAATCCAATATCATGAGGGAGGATTGAGAAGCTAGTGCTATGATATCATCTTAGAAGTGTAGGGGACTTCAAAGAGGTTGGAAGAATGTGCGCACCTGCATGTTTTTCTAATATCACGAGCTCATACACTTAGTTAGTGATGAGAAATTAGAAGTGTAGTGGACTCCAAAGAGGTTGGGAGAATGTCTTTGCATGTACAATATCATGGGATCATACATGCTAGCGACAAGAATGTTGTACAATGTTATACAAACAAACAAGAGCAATGACGATTAGCTCCATAATAACTAGATCTCACAAAAGCTACCCCGAGCAAGCTACCAAGTAGACCCATAAGTTGGACCCAAGAGAAGCACCGACAAAGAGTGACTAATCAACACAAGAAACATCATGTGTGGATGCCAAATGGGTGGCTACAAGTGGTACAAAACTCTAGAGAATTGACATGGAGATGAGTTGAGGACTTTGGGTACTTCCCTAAAGGAACTGCAAAAGTACTTTATAAAGTAGTAGTTACATGTAGCAAGAAATTCAAGTTCATCACCTAACCCTAGTTTCCATACATTATTTGACAAAATTTGGGGTTTTGATCATCTAAACATATTGCTACACATGTCTAAGAGTCCACATGGAGAAGAGACAAGGACTTTGAATAACCAACTAATGAAACCGCAAAAGTACATTCTACAATCACAAAAGTACTTTCTTTAATTGTAGTTTATGGAATAATCTAAGCACCATGTCATGGTGCTAGTAGATGTTGCAGTGTCAAAACTTGAAATACAAAGCATGTCAAACCTTGTTAATCTTCATCCCAATGAGATTAGATAATGAACCAAGTACCTACCAAGTAATCCTAGTCATGACGAGTGGATGATTCTCATAAACTCCTTGGCAGAGCACAACAACAGGCGATAGATGTGTGAAGTTGCACATAAAGAGCTAGCAAGTGAGAAAAATGTGAATGAACCCAAACTTCATGTCCCTATCTTTGTGAAAGACCTGGGCACCATGTGGAAGATCGCTAGTAAGAGGCACATTAAACCCTTGGATAAATGGGATGTAGCAATATAAATGCAATTGTGCAAATGGGCAAATGTAGAGGGAAACAACTTGCAAGACATCAGAGCTGGGTTGAAAAGCAAGTTATCACTTTAGGAGAACTATACTAAGGCTATTAAGGGATCACCAAAATGATATAATTTTACAGAAGCTTTTGAAAGATGTAGAAGACTTTAACCAACAAAATGAAGTAAGCAAAGTGGAAGCAGTAAAAGTTCAACTCAAAAGTAAGTGGCTTCCACATGGTGATGCACCAGATAAGTTCTTCTAGGACTCCCTTAAGGCCAAGAAGCAAAGAGAACTAATAACATTGATTCAAAATGATCAAGGGAATGTATTTAAGGAGCATACAAATATTCGAAATTCCTTCACAAAATAGTTATCAACAATATTAGGATGCCCTCTAGAAAAATATGATAGGTATGGGGAAAGGTTGAGGACTTTCCTTCAAGCTAAGCCCTAGTTAATAGTGCAAGAGGTGGCACTCATGCTAGAAAGACCCTTCTCATCCAATGAAATTGGTTTGGTAGTTAAAAACATAAAAAGTGGCAAGTCACTAGGAATCGATGGCATCCGAGTGGAAGTGTTACAAGCCATTTGGGATTATTATGATAAGGATTTTACATTCGTGCTCAATTGGATCAAAGTCAAAGGGGTCTTTCCGAAGCACTTGAATAAGAAACTGATTAAATTGACACCAAAAACTATTGATAGAATGGTTGATAGGTCAATGGAGACCAATGACAATGCTCAATGTCATTTACAAGATCTTTGCAAAGTGTTTGGAAATTAAACTCCTATTGGGAAGAATCGTTCACCGTTGTGACATGGATTCATTTAGGGGAGGAAAATACATGACACCATTTTGAATCTTATCTTCTCGATGGATCGTGCCCTTTCTCTTGGTGTAGATTTTGCATTGATAAATATGGGACCATTGAGAAATCCTACGACGAGAGACTAGGATTTTATCTTAGGTGTGACCTTGTTTCAAGCCTCTCAAGTTCAAGGGTCAACAAACAAAAAACGAAGCTAGTTCTTCTCAATTGGAAGGACCCAAATCCTTGGCTTATGAACATGGGCTTCAAGGTGATCAAGCAAGGGCAAACATTCAAATATCTTGGGTGTTTAGTACGAACTACAATCACTATGCATCAAAGAGCAGAATGGTTGGCAAGAAGGATTGTAAACAAACTTAACCAATTGAAAGCCAAACCTATCTCCTTTGGGGGTAGGCTAGTGGTGATCACAATAATGCTATCACCCATGTGCCAAACCTATCTCCTTTGGGGGTAGGTTGGTGGTGATCACAATAATGCTAGCACCCATGTTTGTTTTTCTCACAATGATCCTAGACTTTTGTGCTAGCTTCTAGGAGTATGGATCAACAATTGAGCAAAGCAAGGCTAAAGGCTAGAAATTGATTGTGGTTGCAACTACTTTCTCCCTAGTCCCAAGGCAATCTAGGATTGCCCAACCTCAAAACACAAGCATAGTGCATGATGTTTAAGGAACTAAGAATGGAAACCCAACATCCCTATGGGTCTCGCTTATGAAGGATTGGCTCAAGAATGCGAAATCGAAGGGCAAAACCCTATCGCAAGTGAGTTGGCTAGATCTTTTATTGTCAAGCATGTGAATTAACATTCCCCAATTCGAGGTGGCTCAAGCCTTAGTTAGACAACCCTTGAGTAATAGTGTTGGCGAAGGTAAGGTGGGTCGAGACAAAGGTAGGGAGGGGAAACCCTTCACTAGCACAATCAATTTTCTTGTGTGCGAATAGGTTCGAGGCCCCCTTTGTCCCTTGGCAAGAAAATCCCAAGATGTCACAAAAGGTCGTAGTTAAAAGGGTGGTCGATTAGCATGATGTATGGGACAAAGAAATATTGGATTTTATCATCGTGGAGTGCTAAATGAAGGCAAGAGACCACAAGGTTGGGCCAAGTGCTTTCTAAGAGGAGAGAAGGCTCACCTAATACAATAGCGAACAAACCATAAATGTAGAAAGTTCTTATTTCCCCTACTAGAAAGACGTTGGCAAGATTCGTGGAGAGACTCTAACTAGGAATTCATAATTCATCCTCATGCTAGCGGAGGCTTGGAAGGACATGCTTCCAAGGACTAAAATCAAGACATGGAGGAAGATAAACTAGAGTGTGGAGGGCAACCCCGTCGGCAAGATTTAACCTAATTATGTGAAGAGTCCTATTTAATAAACTCCCTTCAAATAAAAGGGTTAACCAAGTGGATAAAGATATTCCCAATATGCCTACTACTAGCCATTGGTTTTGGATTGCAAACAATCAAAGCAAATCTATAATAAGCTGAGGAAGTGGATACATAAGGTGGGCTGTGATGAGTGCCTCTCTCAAAAGGTGGTTTTGTTTGGGGATCGTGCTCCAAAATCAATGAAACTTTGGAATGCACTAGAGGGCCGTGGTCATGTGTTGGACATGGAATGAGAGGAATGAACAGGCTTTCGGCAATGTTAGCAAGTGGAGACAAATCAGTTTTAAGGCTGGCCCAAGTTGGGAACAACTATCATAAGCACTCCTGAGAAATTTGAGGAGAAATGAGCACACCTACAAGGTGGCATACGTATGTTTGAAAAGGGTGGTTGTCTAGGTTGTTTTCTGGCTTTGTCCAGCTCTAGTTGGGTTATATGGGTTTTGAGTCCTTTCCTAACTTGATAGTGCCCTCAGCTCTCAAAGGCTTGTAAAAAAACTCTTCTGATCAACAATACACTCGCACTACTTTTTTTTTTTTAATGCCACACATTATCATCAAGCAAATAAGGATAAACATATCCTTTTATCCAATGCTCAAACATCCACGCACAAAATCATGAACTAGAACAGAGTTTGAGACTAAGTGAAAGAACCACTTACCAACACAACACTGCATTAATTGAAAACGTGCAAACAAGAAAATTGTGTGAGAACATTTCTAGTTGCATGGGTGTAGCACTACATGCACTTCCACTATAGTACAAAGAAGTGATTCAATTCAACTCTATAGGATTCACGTGCATTTTTTTCACCTGAAGCATATAATTTCCTCCAAGATCATTTAAAATGTCTTGGATCATGACCTGAACCAACACACTGAATATCTTCCCAACCCATATGAGAAATACCACAATCTACTGCAATTTCCAAGTTTCTATTTCAATGCAGGGTATCATTTAGCTTTAAGCTTGCATCCTAGTCTTGCTGCTGGCAATGGTACGTGCAGCATACTGGTTTACATATAATCATCTTGATGACTGCTACACATGGGCTACAAAAAATTTTCACCCTTCTAATATGTCGTAACATGGACTGCTTCCTCTGTTATATCTACTCACACTGCCACAAGCCTTGTCCCCAGCCAACCCACCCTGCTGAATTTGAAGACAACTTGACACAAATGGTTATTTACAGAATCTAGATAACTACAATTGAGTCAAACTCGCAGGTGATCACAATCAGATGACAGTAATTAGTGAGACTAAACAAATAACATACATGTATGCTGATGCAGGTGGACACGTTGGATGTGAGCAAGGTGCACTAATTGCTTTTGGTGCCACATCTCACCCAAGAAAAGAAACTCGACTTTTCAGAGATCCTAGAAATCTGATATTAGCATGAAAGTAATCAGCAATAAAAGTGCCTGCAATTAATACAGATCAACAAAATAAACACTTTAGATATGAGTGGCTTTGGTGCTCAACATAAAACGAGATCCTAATGCTTGAAGTTATTACGATAGGTGGAAACTACTCAACTAAATTGTTCACAACTATTCTCCTTCAACATCCACATTTTTCCCCCTTTAGATTGACTTGACAATTTATTAACTTTAACACCTAAGCAAACCAAAGCCCACAATGTTGCCTTGACTTGCAAACAAAATCAGAATTATCTACTTAAGACAATGGGTACAGCCATGAAAAAGCGCAATACTAAGTTTTTACCTGCTCTAGCAACAAACCCATCGGCAACAGACCCTAGAGCAATAGTCCAATTATTCATGCCACCTGCTGCTAGAGCATCAGCCCCATTTCGTCTGAGATCCTAGAACTCAAATTCTAACACTCGAGCAAAGAGACAAGTGTCTTACATTCTCAGAACATCTTTGCAAAAGAAAAAAGAAACTTTTTGCATACAAACACAAGTTCAGTACAATGTTATAAGCCCTTTACAAGATGAGTTGAAAGTCTTAGCTACCGATACTTCTGAAAGAGTTTGATGTGATGCATAGAGTTTGCCAGGCCCAGAACACCAAGGAAATACTTATGGAGCAGTTTTAGAATCCTATAGTCCAACAAGACATTTTCGATTTGTATCACTGCAAACAAACCATAAGATTCCATGTCCTACTAGCCTATTGACTAATAAGCTGAGCACTGCACATTGCAGTGCAGAAATTGACTTGGAGATTACTTCAATGCCCAATCTGGAGAGGATCATTCAAAGGCCCACTGGTTTTCACGCCTAACCTCTTCCTCTTCCTCAGGAGTGAAGTCATTTTTAATGTTAAAAGTTTTCCGGATTTCTTCAGGCGTTTTACCCTTTATCATATCGGCTACACTCTGGCATGTGAGATCCAACAAGCTTTTGATATTAAGGTAGTTTGCTGCCTGTCAATGTAGAAAAAATTGCACCATTTGTCATTTAGATATAACACAGAATACAATAATTGTTGGTTGCACAACATTCATGACAGGGATGAGAAGCACACGAAGTCATCACTGCATAGCCAGACTTGACGACAATCAGAGGGCAGCTGGAAGCTACTAGCACAATCAGTCAGTCCTCGTAAGTCCACGAAGAAAAAGCAAGAGCAAGATATTCAGAAATTAAAAAAAGAAATATACCTCCAAGAAAACCCACATAAATGTCATAAAAAGTCAAATGTGGAAGTTAAAAGAAGATAAAACGCACTCAGGTACATTGCTTAGAACAAAGCCACCAGCTGTGGCATGAATTTAGACATACAAATTTTCCAAGCTTACACTTACAACATGTACCAGCAATCTCAACTTCTAAGTCTGCATTCCACCGAATCATAAAGTGCAATTCACAATATGAGCACCCAGATTAATGTGCGCATTTGACAGTAAGAACTTCAAACAATAAGCAAGTCAAATAGTATTCCCATTAAGTAGTCACTCTGTGCAAGCTCCCTCCAGACTGATATATGGGACCAAAGACATTGGGATTGTCTACTGTTCAAGTGTATACCGTGTCAAAAGCTCCAGTTAACTTTGAGCAATATAGTAAGTTATCCAACAGAGAAACTGAACCCATATGCAATATAAATGAAGACAACACAACCAACAGGCAAACAAAATCTAAAAGAAGAACTGAGGTCGTATCCAATACAAATGAAAACACATAAACAACACTGCGAGTTAAGCAGCCAAGCAAACAAGCCACAAAAACCAAAGATCCACAAGCAGAAAACTGCAGTGTCAAGCTACTAAACTCACCAGTAAGCCCAGATGGGTTGAAGCACACCACAGCAGGTGTGGTTATACAGATATGGCTTACTCAAAACTAATCACTCTGTAAATCCTGATCAGACTCGACAGTTTTAAATGAAAATGGACAAGCCACAGGTCATTATCAAGAACACATCGGCCCACTAAGTGTAATCTGGATTGAACATACAAGACAGGAAGCCAGGAAAAAAACATTTGTATGGCCAAAGAAACAAAGGCCCCAAACATGTTACACATGTCAGGTGACAGCAACCTTGACCACCTTTTGGGACAAATATTTGTGGAACCAATAAAGCTTCCAAGAAAGTGGTACCGACGGGATGGATAGAGGTTGAGAGTCAATACACGTATCATCAATCAGTCAAAATAATAGTCAACCAAGCAAAGCCAACCAATCCTGAGGGTGCACAAACCATGGTGGGCCTTCATACAGACAAATGGCAGGCTCAACTGACACTCAGCCCAGAATACATTCTGAAATCAGTATTTCACTCCCAGGTTGAAGAGCACATCCATATATTCTGCACAAAGCTACCATTTTTGCCACAGATAGAAGTGCAAACGAACTTAAATGCAGTAAATTAACTAACCTTGTAAAGCAGCACATGTTCAAGTCAAGTCACAACACAAAAACCAGATCTAGACTCAAACGGCAGGCCTCGTAGAACATTAGGGGAAATAAGGAGTACCACATAAGGCAGTACACAAAACAGGAGATACCAAGCTGAATAATCCGTGACCACAACCAACCATAGATTTCATGTCATTTGATGACAAGACAGGACATCTCAACACAAAAGCTAATGTAGCAAAGCAGTACCCAGGCACCTAGGATTCAGGAACTCTGAGTACCTAAGTGCTTTGAATTCAACCACAAAGGTCCAAAACAGCACAACTTCTAAATCTAGATCTGCAAGAATCCTCATAAGAAGACGATATTGAAGTCAAACTTTGGGGTGCAGAGCACCACGAACTTCAGGATGCGTAGTAAAATGAGCACGCCCTGTGTAATAGCCAGAGATAGGGAGACAAAGAGACCAAGGACTGCAAACCATCTGAGGTGCCTGCTCTATAGACAGGAAAAGGGACCAGAGAAATCTGCATTCACAGCAACCGAAGGACCTGTCACATGTCACAAGGTGGAAACGAAATCACTTCTGCAAAGCATAGCATGTGACCATTGAGGAGGACAACATTGGACATAACAAGAAGATCGCTTGTCCTCAAACCCGAGGCAAGCTTTATCTGCTCTCTTTTAAAACAGAAGATTTCTCCAGAGGAAGGCGCGGGAAGTAACATACCAGGATGAGATCAAACAAGGTAGCCTGGTCAACCTTGACGAACTCGGCATCCCACGCCTTCACCTCCTCCTCAGAGAGGCCTGGCTTGTTGTCGTCGCTGCTCTTGGGGACCTCGAGGGCGTGGTAGCGACAGTACTCGATGACCTTGGACAGGATCTTGCTGGAGACGTTGAGGAGGGGGATGACGCTCTCGGTGCCGGTGTCCTCGACCATGTCCTTGATGGTCTGGGACTCGAAGGCGACGATCTCCTCGACCTCGAAGAGCTCGTCATCGGAGGCCTTGAGCTTCACCTTGGAGTCCTTCGACATGGCAGCTAGGGTTAGGGCGATGTCCTGTTTCGGGGGGGGGGGAGAGGGGGACGCAGGGAACCGCCAAGCCAGGGGATGATGAGAGGCAGGCAAAAATATAGAGTTGTAAGAAAGAGAGGTACAGAGAGGGAGAGGGAGAGAGAGACTAATAAGCAAGCGGCACGCCTCTCTGGCCCTATTCCTTCTTTTCCATTTACCGCCTTAGCTGGGTACAGCCTCGTATTTCTCACATACCCTCCCCTCTCCCCCAAACAAAAGTGGGGGAGAAACCCAACGCTTCATAAATATCGGACCTCCCCATGATTCATAGTAAGCATAGGTTTGGATTTTCTCTTGGGTTCACACAATTATCATGACAATGACGATATCCAAATAAGAGCAAAAGGGGCTACTACCCCCCCTCTCACACTCCATTTTGGACATGTTAGATTCTGCTTCATCCCAACCTCTCCAACGTGAACAATAATGGCACCATAGTAGAGTTGCGCTCAATGGCACGACTCCAGCCTTCGACTTACCATTTCTCAAGCAATTGCCCTACCAATTGAGCTATCTTTCATTGGTGGAAAAAGTGACTAAACCTTGAATTCACCGATAGCCAATTGGAGCACATGGAGTGAAGGTGCTAAATTCCTAAGCAGTGTTCATGAAAAACATTTTTGGTAGCAAATACGGTAGCCATTTGACTCAAAATTTTAGAGGGAGTCTATAGAATTTTGAGATTTTTGTAATTCATTCTACTCTTGAAGGAATTATAATGAACATTGATCCTAATGTTAGCAAGTGGACACTAGGATGTATTGGATCATTGCCCTTTTGTCTCCAAGAAGAGCTCTCATCACTATAATCCACTAAAAGAGAGCTACTTATTCTCTCTCCAAATTTTGCTTAGAAAGAGAAAATTTGGGCAAAAAGATGATCTTAAGTTGAACTTAATACTTAATAAAACTAGAACTAATTTTTGAATGGCGATTCACCATGCCACTATACCAAGCATGTGCCTTTCACAAGCAACGCTAAAGAAGACTAAATCTTGAGTTCAACAACATACCTCAATTGATGTAGCAAATGTTCACAAGGGTTGATTTGTAAGTTAGATTCCAACCTCTAGAATGGACATGCCTCATCTAATATGTTCGCATTTTGAAAAATGGACTACACCCTAAGGATTCATGTTGCATACCCTAGTTTTCGCCTCAACCATCTATCATAGCATAGGACATGCCTCATCTGACATGTTCGCATTTTGAAAAAGGGACTACATCCTAAGGATTCGTATTGCATACCCTAGTTTCCACCTCTACCATCTATCATAGCATAGGATATTTTCTTTTCTTTGAGTGAACGAGATTGAATCCTAAGGGTAAAAGAGACTATCTCTTTTTCTCTCCCTTATGATTTGATCTCGTCTACTTTAAGAACCAAAAAAATACTAAGAGTAAAAGAGACTAACTCTTCTTCTCTCCCTTATGATTTGATCTCGTCTACTCTAAGAACCAAAAAAATCTACTATGAATATGGTTTTTTTAATATAAGATTAGCATTGTCAATATAGGGTAAAGTCAAATCATCACTCTTGTTGAATCCAAAATATATGGAGTAAGAGCGAATTTTTTGAGCCCAATTTAATGCGAAAAAGTGCTTGGGAGGCGTAAAAGACCAATTTTTTCATGGAAAATGAAACGGTTTGCAGATCGGTGGGCTGAAGTTTTCTTAGATAGAGCTCAATGCGAGGAATACAATGCAAGTCTCGATTCATCAATCGGAGTCCATTTGACCCCCCATTTAATCCCCGCAAGGTTTGGCGTTATAAAGCAACTATGTGATCAGGGAGCCAAAAAGTGCATGACAGAGGCAACTTGAAAGATTTCGATGTTGTGAAGCTGATCGTCCAATTTGTTTGCAAATCGAAGTTTGTTTGGGCCTCCATTCAACAAAAACCCACTTGCATGCAATATAAAAACTTGAAGTTCGAACTAGTTATTTTAATGTTAAAGCTTTAATTACTAATTAAAAGGATTAAAAGCCTCAAATCTGAATCAAAGGAGGGGGAAGGAAGGCATGGTTTTTTTTTGTGCCCCATTTTTTATTTTTAAAATGGCTTCTTGCACCTATTGGCATCAGGAGGAGTGAAGAAGGGGCTAAGATGAACATTCTCTGTGCCTTCCATCGCAAGAAACAAATCAAAAAATGATGCAGTGAATGAAGATTTCATATTCTAGTATTTCCCTTTCCTCTCTCCTCTCTCCTCTCTCCTCTTGTTGTGTTTTCGTGGTTAATTCTATGAGAGAAGGGGGTGAGATACGAGCATTAAATACTGATTGACTTGCTGTTGTTTATGGCATTATTTGTCCTTTATATTATGGGGCTCCCTCCTCAATTAGTCATTCATCATCTCAGGTTCTGTTGGAGAGAGGGAGTCGGTGCGAGTGCCCACACAACCAGTGACTCATTGTTGTACATGATTTTCTCGTGTTTGGTATATGGATTCCGTTTCCCGAGCATTCTTTTGAGTTTTCTTCTTTGCAATGTTCTTCTGTGTTTTTCTCATGTCCTTGTGTTCAGCAGTTTATTATAGCATCTGTTTATGCTTCAATTGCTACATCCACTTCTGATAGTACCAATCCTCCACCGAGAAGAATTTTGTTAATAGAGAGATGGTATTTGCTGAATATGCCAGTCAACCCTTCATGGAATACAAGAATCAGCTCAGTGTGGGGCCTATGGATATGCTTAACAGTTTGTTGCTATTGTTTCAGCAAATTGCACTTGATTTTGGTCAATTTCAGCACCCTATTAAAGGTTTACAGTACCAAAATCAGCAGCAAACACATGCTGACCTGCAGGATCTAGCAGTTCTAAAAACAAGGATGTAGTTTTCTATTCCAATCAACGTGGCCGTGGAAACCGTGGTAGAGGCTATGGATTTGGCAGAGGAGGCCAGCAAAATGCATCCTATGGTAATAACAATCAGCAGATATCGAATGCAAGAGGTGGTGGAAACTTTAGAAGCAGGGGGAGATCTAGCCCTAGAGGTAGAGGCTCCTGGCAACAGCAGCGTCCATCTGACAATCCGAACAAGGATAAGGATTGTCATTATTGCGGAAAGTATGCGCATATTTCCAAGGACTGCTGGAAGAAGTAGGGCAATCAGAAAGGCAAACAACATGGGCATTTTGCTACATCTAGTCAGGCAGATGATACTTCAGGAGATAGATTGTTTGCTATGCAGTATGTAAAAGACAAAGTTGCTGAAGGCCTCCAATCACGAGATGCGTACCATATAAGGCATGGTTCTATGAGTAAGTCATAAATTTAATCATTTTATGATAAATTCCATTGGTAAATGGTTGGAAATGGTTGCATGTATCATAAACGTTAAGGAAATCAAGAAAAATTAGTCATCTAATAGTTTCTTTATAAACACACAAAACCCGCAACATTAAGGTTTTAAGAAAAACCATGAGATTTTGGGGTTTTGTTGTATATATGGTGTTCACATGGGATGGAATGTGATTTAAAAAAATATCAGCAAGATCAACCAATCTAAATTAGTAAATTATAAAATATCTATATTTATCAATAAATAAATGGTAAAATAAAAAAATTAAAAATAAATTTTTTCCATTCAAAAAATAGAAAAAAAACACATTTGTGTTTCTAAATGTATGATAAGACTGAGGCATGAGGTTTAGCCTCAGTTCAGTCCTATCTTTATGTTAAAGTAGGTATTTACTCCTTTTATGAAGGAAAAACACATTTAAAAGTGCTCTCTAAACTTACCACTAAATACACAACCTTAAGCGGTAGAGAGAAGGGGGTATTAAGGGTTGATAATACAGTGAATTCTGATTTTTTTTCTAATGCATGGCATATAGGACATGTGGTTTAAAATTGAGAGGGCCCAGTAGCGCGAGCATGCTCGATATGCTGGCCCTATATAACACAGCAATCTCGTTTAGAGTAAGGGCATAAAAAGAAATGTTTTTGCACCTTCACAATGCTAGTTGTTGATGAAAGAATTGTTTGAGCACTATAAATCATACACATTTGCATTACGTGCAATGTAAAGTATCATCCTGGATGCATGGCAATTGTTTTCATGAACAATGACCTACGTTGAGGAGGTAAGGTACCCTAAGTTGTAGGTTAGTGGATCGATCTCCTTGGGGAGTATTCAGTGGAGGCATATATTATATCTCTTGGATTGATCGATTAAAAGAGTGGAGCATGTTTCGTATGTGTTCTATGTATGTGCGATGCATCTTGGGGCTAATCCTCGAGGTGTAGGAGAGCCGTAGTGGGACTGCGACGATCAACCAAGGGGTGATACCTTTGTATGTGCTTACATGGTGTATTATATCGATATGTGTAGGGACTCCCTCTGAGGAGTGTGGGAAGGGTTATCCGTTGGATTACAATCTGTACAAACGTAAAGTTCTACATTTGAGGTTAGGGTAGTACACCCCTTAGACGCTCATGGGCGTAAGCCCATGTGGGGTGGTTTGAGTGTGTAGTAGAGGCTCGAATAGTGCCATAGAGCCAGTATCGGGCCCGTTTTAGGTCTCGACATGCATTCGTTTGCCAAGAGTTGCTAATAAGTGGTGGTCTCCGAATCTCTGTCGATAGGGACCAATTTATTAGTGTATGCTAAAAGGCAATGAAATAGATCCAAAAGACCATTGAGCCAAGCTTCAAATGCAATAAAGAGCTAAATGGGGTAGATGGTAGGCTAAAATTATTAGGAGATATTTTCCGCAAAGGAGTGGTTTGATATCTCTACAAGGGAGGGGTCTTAGTAACCCTAGCCCACACGGATAGTCCGTTAGGAGGAGAAGGAAGTTCTAGTACTTTCCCTCTCCAAGTTAGTCAACCCACTTCGAGTGGGGTAGTAGTGTCATCCATTCAAACTCCTTTGGTGAATTCAATTGTTATCATGGCGCAACCCATTGCAATCCCAGTAGGAATGCCGGGACTTGCCAGCTGCCTTAGGATTTCCTCTACCCATTTTTAATGGGTTAGCAGAGGAAGATGTGGAACTCCATATTAATGATTTCCAAAAGTTAATGTTTAATTGTTGATTCCAAGATTAAGGACACTTGATAATATTCTTTAATATGACTCTGAAAGGACAAGTTGCAGTATGGTATCACAGCCTAGAGGCTGGAACCATAACTACAATTGATTTATTTTTTGCGGCCTTCCGAAGACAGTTTGCTCCTAAAAGGGGAGGTTAGTACTGGTTACGTGTTCTCATTGTAACATATCAAGAACCTCATGAGAACATTTGAGACTATGCAAAGAAACTGAAGGAAGTATTTCGTAAGTTGCAAACCTATATTCCCATTCCAGTTGCTACTCAACTCCAATACTTTTTGCATGGCCTAGATGTTAACATTCAAGTGCAATTGAGCAATGTTGCTCTTATTGACATTGATACGACTATTACAAGAGCAAAGGAGGTAGAGTCGAGATTACAAGCAGCCTATACCTTTAGGGCAAATTGGAATCCGAGTCTAGGTGTTGGAAATACTTTGGCATTGATTCATGGAGGTCAAGGGATGCCCATGAGTACTTACAATGGGAGAGAGAGCATAATTCAAAATGTGTCCATGTTGCCAGCTCCTCCTAGTGTGACCATGCCTATGGCTAGTCAGATAGCTCCACCAAGTGTTGGAGGCCAAACAATAAATCCTAATGTTGTTCCAAAAATCAATAGCCAAATCCTAATCAAGTGGTTAGGCCAATGGAATGACAGGTGGATAATTGCAATTATGAGTCAAGTGCCTCTAATGTCCTTGGAGAAGTAAAGGATATGATGAAGCACTATACTAACATGATCACTAAACAATACAGGTAAATAGCTATTGATGTCAATTTTCTTAAGAAGCATCAGAATTTGATAGGGAGTTGATGCCCTGAAGAGGGCGCCCCCTCAAGATTCAACTTTAAGTGGTCTGGCGACCAAGATTTCCCTAGGAATTGTCCAAATGTTAAATGTGACATATGTGAAAAGTCCAGCCACTTAGCTAGTACCTATTGGATCAAGATTAGCTCTCTTCAACAGGGAAGTAAATAGACAAGTCCAGTCTACCATTGAGCACAAGGGAATAATCTCCAGCAAGATGAGGGATAAATACTACAAAGAGGGAAAGCTATTGTAGAGGAGTTGCCTAGTGATAGTGGAATCAACCTTATTGAAGCTATTCATGTCAATGGCATTGAAGCTTCTAATCTATGGATCATCACGAGAGGTCAAAAGAGTAAAGACGGTGATAAAGACAATATGAAACCTGTCGAGAGAATTCCTAAGCAAGATGATAAGGGGATGCAAGTCCTTAACCCTAACATGGAAGGCGAACCTCTATAAGCTGTAGATGAGCTATAGATGGTAAAACTAACTCCAATAAAATATTGCCAAAGAAGAAGGCAAAAGCCAAGAAAGAGGCACCAAAGCCTGTTCAAAGACCAAAGGAGAGAATGGTCTTGTAGGAAAAGAGAGCTCTTGCTAGCTATTGTGAATTTGATTTAGTGAGTTCTCTTTGTGAAGTTAAGCATGATGTAAACCTCCTATTGTTGATTAGGTTGTCTTCAAGAGTATGCAATGAATTTAAAAAGATTATGCACACAAGGTATATTGTGGAGCCCTTGGGGAATAACATGTAGGAGATGATTGGTTTGAGCATGCTAAAAAGCATTGTTCAAGGGTAGCAGCATATGTTGATGGCATATGAGTGGAACATGCTGTTACATGCACCAAATTCTCTATCAACATTATGAGTTCAGAATTGATAGAGAGGCTAGGTCTAGAAATAAAAAAAGATACCTCCACGATTCTCCAAATGGCTAATGATAATTTAAGGCAACTTGAAGGGTGCATTACTAAAGTTCATGTGACCGTTCCTAATGTGGAATTCATTTTGAACTTTAGGGTTATTAGGTTCGCAGGGCAGCCTAGCTATCAAGTATTGCTAGGCAGACCATGGATCTTACAAGCAGACTGTGTGGTTGATATACTTACTGGTCAGTTGAGCTTTGGCAGAGGTACTAGACGTGTAGTAGTAGATGCCTACCTTGAATCTCCTCAAAGTGAGAGAGTTCATTTATCCTCTATAGAGAAAGATACACTGGAGGATGCAGCTAGTAGTGTAATGTCATCAAGTGATGAATCCAATGAGAGGTCCACTACTCCAAAGGATGTCTATCACGTAACTTTGAACGAGCCAACAGAGTCTCACGATAGGATAAGAAATGCAGACGTAATTGAGTTGGACCTAGGTATGTTGAATGGTCCACGACCAATTAAATTAGGATCCATGCTTAGTTTGAAAGAAAGGGAGGACTATGTGTCATCGATTCAAGAATTATGCGACACCTTTGCTTGGAGTTATGACGAGCTAAGATGTATTCTTCTCAACCTAGCTATTCATACCATTCCCCTAAAGGAAGATAGCTGCCCTGTGCAACAAAAAGTAAGGAGTATGCCTTTTGAATTAAGGGACATGCTATTGACAAATTTACGAAAAGTTAGCCTAATATTTTCAGTACAACAACACACAGAGTGGTGTTCACTAATCGTTATCAACAAAAAGAAGAATAATAATCAAATTTGGCTTTGTGTAGATTTTAGAGAGCTTAATAACTAGATGGTTAATGATTACCATATGTGACCATTTATTGATAAGATCTTAGATCAATTAGCAGGTAGGGAAATCTATTCATTTTGGATTGCTTTGTTGAAACGGCTATTGCAAAGAAAGATAGGCTAAAAATGACATTTATTCACCATCTTTGATACCTTTGCATATCATGTGATAGCCTTTGGGTTACGCAATGCACCAAGGTCTTGGCAATGTACAACTAATAAGACTTTTGGTGACATCTCCCTAAAGGAGTTAAAAGTCTTCGTCAATGATTTGGGGATATCCACCATAAGGGAAAGACAACTGCTTATTTTAAGGAAATATTTTGAGCATTGCAGACAATTCTGCATTGCTATTATCCACAAACGTCTTTGGGGTGACCTATGGATTGTTATTGGGCCATGTGGTTAGCTCGATTCGTATCACAATTGACCCTAAAAAGATAAAGGTTATAGTTGCTATGAGCTTGCCACACACTCTCAAAGAGGTACACATCTTTCTGTCATCAGTGGGGTATTATCGGAGATTTATTAATGCATTGGTAGAAAGAATGTTGCCATTGGCAAACTTACTATCTTTTAACGATCTGTTTAATTGGAGCAAAGCATGCCAAGTATCCTTTAAGGATGTGAAGTAGGAACTAGAGAAAGCACCAATCTTAAAAGCTTTCAAAAGAGGTGAGATCTTTTATATATTTTCAGCAGCAATGCATAGTATTAGCTATTGTTTAGCCCAATTTTGGGAAGAGAAATGGTATCATCCAATAGTCTTTGCTAGCCATAAATTGGGGATATCTAAAATTAATTATACTTATATGGAGAAATTGAGCCTTGGAATGGTTTTCGTGATAAAGAAATTTAGGCACTATATTCTCTATGAGAAGGTGGTATTTTTTATGAAGGAAGGACTTAGACTGTTGATGAACAAGTTGCAGCCACCTAACCGTTTAGCAAAGTGGTTAATTACTTTGCAGGAGTTCGATTATGAGATTAAGAGTAAGCCACTGAAGCTGCAAGGCATTGTGGAATTTCTTGTGGATTTCGAGGAGTGAAAGGAAATTTAAGCCGAAGGGAGTGACATCGAAGGTCTATTCAAAATCGATACAGCTTTTATCCCTTCCTGATATGCGACTGTAACGTATTATCTAGCTACAGGGGGGTTTGGGGCTACTCTATCAAATTTTGAGAAGAGAAAGATTAAGCAACAAGCACTACACTGTTCGATTATAGTGGGTGTCTTGTATCGAAAATATGTGGGTGAGATTTATCGCCAATGTGTAGTACCTAATGAAGTATCATTTATTCTCGAGGAATGCCATGATTCAACATGTGGGGGACATTTTGCTGGATGACTTATCACCCAGAAAGCTCTCCATGTTGGATATTGATGGCCATTGATTTTCCAGGATGCTTTCAATTATGTTAAGTGAAAGGGAAGTGGAACCTAGGAGGAAGAAGCTTGGTGGTGAGAGCTATGGTGGATGGAGTGCAAGAGCCAAGAGAGAGAGAGACTCAAAAGTGGAAATTCCAACAACCACAATGTGTGGCCAGGCCTTCCTTTATTCAAATTGTTACTAAAAGAATAAAGAATAAGTGACTCTGACGGGCGCTCGCCATCTGTAGTGTGCAGTGCCAGGTACTGTCAGTGTAGTAATACATGCACGGCTAGGCAGAGGCGCCTTTACCCCCAACAACCTCCCACTTAAAGGCGAATCTATCCCAGTGAGAGAGAAAAAAGAAAAAGATAGTACAACATATACACATGTACAACAGGATGAGGAAAAAGACGTCATCTCATCAAATGCCCATCAATCTCTTGAGGAAGGCAAAGTACTTCGTAGTGAGGCTTTTCGTGAGCAAGTCTGTAGGATTCTGTTCAATCGGAATCTTGACAAGGTCAATAGACCTGTCCTCAATGACCTCGCGAATGAAGTGATACCTCACCTCAATATGTTTCGTCTTCGCATGGAAGACTCGATTCTTGGCCAACTGAATGGCACTCATAGAATCCAAATGTAATGTAGGCATAACATCTATCATACCAAGATCTGCAATCAAATGGCCTAACTAGATAGCCTCCTTGTAAGACTCTGTGGCTGCAATATACTCGGCCTCTATAGTAGAAAGGGCCGTACACTTTTGCACCCTAGACATCCAAGAAATAGCCCCTCCAGCATAAGTGAACACATAGCCAGAAGTGGACTTCCTACTATCTGCATGTCCTACATAATTAGAGTCAGTGTACCCCACGACTCTTGTATCTTGGCTACCATAACAAAGACACATATCTGTTGTGCCCTTCATGTACCTCATGATACCCTTCACGGCATCCCAATGTTTCTTGCCAGGTGTAGCATATAACGTGCCACAACCCCAACTGCAAAAGCAATATCTGGACGGGTGGCTATCATGGCATACATAAGACTGCCCACGGCTGATGCATAGGGAATCTTGGCCATCTCAGCCCTCTACTCATCTGTTTGCAGACAATCGGCTTGTGAAACCTTCACATGAGAAGGTAATGGACAGCCAATAGGCTTAACATCATGCATGTGGAAGCGCTCAAGGACTTTATGAATGTACTCCCTCTGTGACACATAGAGTAGTCCCTGAGATCAATCGCACGTAATGTGCATACCAAGTATATGAGAGGCATGTCCCAGATATTTCATCTCAAAGCTCTTCTTCAGTTGAGCCTTAAGAGCATCTAGCTCCTCATGAGTTGTCCCTACTAAAAGCATGTAATCCACATAGAGTACCAAAATCAGTAAAGAACCATCACGGGCTTTCTTCGTGTACAAGTACGGATCCATAGCACTGCGGCTGTAGCCCTGTGACTACATGAATGCTCAAACTTATGGTACCATTCCCTAGGTGCCTGCTTCAAGCCATATAGACTCTTCTTTAGTTTGCACACTCGGTGTTCCCTGCTAGGGTCTGCAAAGCCCTTAGGCTGCTCCATGTAAATCTCATCATGCAAGTCCCCATGTAAAAAGGCCGTCTTGACATCCATATGGTACAAGTCCCCATGTCAAGCTGTGCAACCAAGGCCAAGATTAAGCGTAAGGTGGTCATCTTGACCATAGGAGAAAATACTTCATCAAAGTCAACACCATGCTCCTTCTTAAAACCCTTAGCAACCAATCAAGCCTTGTATGTCAGCTTGGGGTGTCTAAGGGTATTTTTCAGCTTGTACACCCACTTGCATGGCAAAGCCTTCTCACCCTGAGGCAAGGAAACCAAATCCCAAGTCTAATTCTTATGTAATGAGTCAAGCTCAGATTGCATAGCCCTCTCCCAAGAGTGACAATCACCCCTGCGCATAGCCTGATCATAAGTGAGAGGCTCTCCTGCATCTATAACCAGTACATAATCCATCGAGGACACAAAACGGTGAGGAGGTCGTCTATCTCAAGTAGAACACTTCAATCCAGGCTTTGCTGCCTGACCAACATCCTGTCTAACATCAGTATGTCTAGCATCTGGGCCATGAGCAATAGGTGATGCTATATGCTGTCTAGCTGGTCGTGGAGTGGGTTGAATAGGAGCAGGTGGCTCCTCCTGAAAGATAACTCTGCGTACCTCAACCACTTTCTCAGGCTGCATATGCATTTTGTCCTCGTTAAAGATGACATCATGGCTGCGGATCACTTTCCGCCCCTGCGGATCCCATAGACGGTAACCCATCTCTCCTGCATCTCCATAGCCAATGAAAATGCATTTGACATTTTAGGATCTAGCTTATTGCGTTTGTCCTTGGGCACATGGCAGAATGTGTCACATCCAAAGATACGCAAATGATCATAGGAGGGGGGCTTGTCTGCCCATACCTCCTCTGCAACCTAAAAGTCAATGCCACTGCTAGGCGACTTGTTAATGAGATGCACTGCAATTGTAACTGCCTCAGCCCAAAAGTGCTGCGGTAAGCCAGCATGTCTAAGCATGCTACAGACCCTTTCCTGAATGGTCCTATTCATGCGTTCAACCATACCATTTTGGGGAGGGGTGTAATGGGCGGTCAATTGACGCTTAATACCTCACTCATCACAAAATTGCTCAAAAGCACGTGATACATACTCACACCCATTATCTGACCTTAGGCATTTGAGCATTTTCCAAGACTGATTCTCTGCCAATGCAAGCCAATGTTGAAATGTGTCTAAGACAT
This sequence comes from Lygodium microphyllum, assembly GCF_053477565.2. NCBI lineage: Eukaryota > Viridiplantae > Streptophyta > Polypodiopsida > Schizaeales > Lygodiaceae > Lygodium > Lygodium microphyllum. The sequence continues at coordinate 32,624,489 of NC_141147.1, forward strand.
CAGATTTTCTCTTTATGGGATAAGCCCAAACCTTACGTGAGTAATCATCTATGAAAGTAACAAAGTACTTTGTCCCACCAAGTGATTGACAAGGCATGGGCCCACATACATTTGAGTGCACAAGAGCTAAGGGCTCACCCATGCGTTTCTTACCATACTTTTTATGCGTATTTCTAGTCTGTCTGCCATACAAACAATGCTTACAAGAATCAAAATGCGAAGAGTCAAAAGGCAGAAGATACTGCAAAGCATGGAGCATTTTCATTCCTTTAAGAGACATATGCCCCAAACGAGCATGCCAAAGGGATACATGGGGAATAGAACCCATAGACAAAACATGATCCAATGTAGCTCCAGATACAAGTAAGGGATAGAAGCTACCAGACTTGACATCTCTTGCAAGGACAAGCCTGCCACGAGTAATCTTCCATGCAGAGTCTCCAAAAGACACAAAATACCTTGCACCATCAAGCTGTCCAACTGACATAAGGCTACAAGTCGGTGCAGGTACATGACGTACATCATGCAAAACAAAAGAACTACCAGAAGGAAACTGCAGCCTAACATCTCCAATGCCCACAATGTCAAGAGACCTATCATCACCGAGATGCACAGAACCAGACATGGCACGATAGGTATGAAACCAATCTCGACAGGGTGTCACACAAAAGGACACACCCGAGTCCAAGAGCCAGCACTGCACATACATAGAATGTATCTCAGAAGTCTGTAAGGCATCGCATGAAGAAGCTGCATGTATCGAATCATCATCTAGAGCAGTGGCTTGTATGACATTAACCTCTTATATCTTCACACTGGACTTTGTAGGTACAATACTGCGCTCAAAAGACTTTTCCTACACTTTTTCTTTTCCCTTTTCCTTGTGCTTATCATCACACATTTTATGGCACTGCGGCCTAATATGTCCTGCTTTCCCACAATAATGATAGGTAAGATCAAAGACTTCCGTCCACGGGACTTACTGCGACCATGTGACTTGGACCTGGACTTTTGAGAGTCCCTGCCCTTATGATCATTATCATGCCTGCCATTTCTGCCACCTTTAATGGTCAATGCATGTGAAGAGCGGGAAGCATCATTGTTTCTCATGTTGATTTCCTCATTCAATAAAGCACTCTCAATATATTTGATTTTCAGCCTATCAAGCTTGTTCGTGCATATGGCAATACGGAAGACATCCCATGATTCAGGCAATGTGCCAAGCAAAAACAACATGTGCAAGTTATCTTTGAACTCAATACCCTGTGACAACAGACTCTTCATGATGGCATGAAACTGGCTAAAATGAGATGAAAGGGAGGTCCCCTCCTTCATGCGAAGGTCCATTAATTGCTTCAGCCAATACATATGTGACGTAGGACTCTGCTGCGCATAGAGCTCCTGAATCTTCTCCCATAAGTCCCAAGTACTTTGATGCTCATCTTCAACAACATTATGATGGACCTCTTCTGAGAGTGACAAGATAATGGTAAACTTGCATAGCTCAACAACTTCCATCGAAACATCATCATCCCTATCCTCAGGTTTAACACCCTTGAAATGGCAAGGGTTTAATCTGCAACTTATGCACCAATACCTGCCATATTTGGGACTTCCAATTCCCATAGTTGGTACCATCCAACTTGGCAATGTTAAAGAGAGCTGTGTCTTTTAGATGACCAGCCATACTATCCCAAATCAAAGCAACAAGGTAAAATTGCAGGTTGTTGTAATTAGCAAAAAATGCACTAAAACCACTGCTAAAACTTGCTGAAAGAGTGGATTTTACCAAAAGAAGCACCTACCCATCAAATATGACCAAGATAACATCAAATATTAAGCATTACCCTCATAGAAGTGCTCAAAATATGTAGATTTCAGCTTGCTATAATAAATGATTGCAGTATGTAAAACTATCCCAAAATTAGGCAATCTCACTGATACATATGTCACTGCAACTGCCAGGTAGCAAGATACATCCAACACTGAGTTTCCAGGGGCAAGAAGGTAGCAAGAATTGTCAAACCAATAACTTGTCAAGCAAGAGACATCTCGTAGGTCTAGAAGTCATGCATGTAATGAGTCTTGGGGTAAGAGAAGAGACCAAGCACAAGTACAACTGATAGAGCAAGAAGCTCAATACATAACCATCCAAGATGCATACAAAAGTGACAAACCTGTGAGACAGAGATAGGTGCCTGTCCCAATAGGCATATCAAATCAGCCCACTATAGACAAACTGCAGACATAAAGCTCTCAAGAGAGCAAATGCATGTAACTATCCCACAAGCTCAAGCTCATCTGTAAATATGACTCTGTGTACATCCGAATATACCAAGAGGCTCCCACTGAAAGTGAAGTCAGATGCAAAGAGAGCAAGCAACACTCTAATATATCAACTACATAGCATCTGACATGCCAAATTCCAATAGGGTACATCCGAAATATAAATCCCAAGCTATCTCAGACCCGTAAAAAGAATAAGCCTGAAAGCATTCAAAGAGCATGTAACTGACAACCAAATGTAATGCCCAGCAGATCCAAAATGTTCAAATACATTTGAAGACAAAGCTCCAAGTAACTGTCAAGCATGGGAAAACCAAGTGGCATCCATATCTGACCAAGGTATAAATACAAGAAGCCTAAATATCAAGCAATGACAATAGGCATAGACCAGTCCAAAGCATGCCAAATTAAAGCCATACGCCAGTGAAGAATGACCAAGTCAGAGCCTAATCCAAGCTCAAAAGTATTCTAGAACTAAAAAGAAGCATTTGACAACCTCCAAATACATCGGTATGATCATTCAAACCTCCAGGAAGCACCCCTATCCATGAACCAATGCATACACCAAGTAAATGAGCTTCAGCCCACTGTATTATATCAAGCAATTTAATGTTATATGAAGCTCAAGCGGTGCTCAAATGTGTTCCAAATTAGTCCCAAAACATAGACATAGCATTCCATAACATCTGGGCATCAATAGGCATCAAATGGGTAATGCCAAGAAGCATTAAACAGTATACAGCAAAGGGCAGAAGGGGAAAGCACTCGAATCGATCCCCAAGAGTTAAGCACCAATGCCAAGGAGTCAAGCAATGCTCGGGAAGGTTGCAAAGAGTGCCGAGAAGCCGAGGAGGAGCATGGAAATGCCTAGGAGCAGATCAGCCCAGCCCCCTAAAAATGCACCAAAAATTGCGATGGCTGTTTCTGGGGGCTTGGGGATCTTCAATAGCCCTCGGGGGCACTTGGCAATGTCAAGTGGGCTCCGATGCAGCCCGGGAAGAAGCCGATGAAGGTCTGGAAGCTCGAGGAGGAGGCGGGAGATCAAAACATACCTGCAAATGAAGGTGCCATGGCTACCATTGAAGCTCGAGTTGAAGCTCTTCAAATCCAGGTTGAAGAGAATGCTAGGCAAGCTCCCATGCCTTTGCTTTAATACTAGTTGAAAGGGAAGTGGAACCCAGAAGAAAGAAGCTTGGCGGTGAAAGCTATGGTTGATGGAGAGCAAGAGCTAAGAGAGAGAGAGAGACTCAAAAGTGGAAACTCCAACAACCACAATGTGTGGCTGGGCCTTCCTTTATTCAAACTATCACTAAAAGAATAAAGAATAAGTGACTGTGATAGGCACCCGCCACCTGCAATGTGCAGTGGTGGCGGATATTGTCAGTGTAGTAATACATGGGCGGCTAGGTGGAGGCGCCTTTACCCCCAACATTAAGCACTGTGAATGTCTGCCAAAGAGACGATGCCAAGGAAAATCATAAGCGGCCGCTACATCCTATTTTAGTTACATTACCCTTTGGAAAATGGGGTATCGATCTTGTTGGACCAATATAGCCTTCATCGATTATGTACAAGCAATATATTATTGTAGTGATAGACTAGTTTACAAAGTGGTCTGAAGCTCGAGCAATGATGAAGCAAAACGCTAAGGAGACGACCAGTTTTATTATGGAGCAACCATTTTGGTCCACCTAAGGAGATAGTGTTTGATCGAGGGATACACTTCCTGAATAAGGTTATAGTAGCTTTGACAGAAGCTCTGAAGATTAAACACAATAAAACTACCCCATATAATGCGCAATGAAATGGTCAAGTTGAGAGTACGAATAAACAACTTGCATGGATCTTATCTAAGATAGTGTTTGAAAGTAAGCGAGATTGGGATAAGAAATTGTATGTGATGGTTTTGGCTTACAATACGACATTTAAGAGAGCTACAGGCCACATCCCATTCAAGCTGGTATATAGGGAAGAGTGTGTCTTCCCATTGGAAATAGAGCTACCCACTGTGCGATTCACTCTCAATCATTCATTGGGTGAAGTAGAAGCATTGCAAGAAATATTTATTTCTCTTGCGCATCTTGATGAAATTTGATTGCAGGCTTTATTACATCATCCCCTCTGGAAGAAGAGAATGAAAGTACTTCATGACCTTCGAGCTAAGAAATATAAATTTGTGAAGGACTAATTGGTGTTGTACTATGATGCTCGTTGTGAGTTATTTCCTGGTTAATTAGAACCCAAATGAGATAGCCCATACAAAATTGTACATATAGAAAATAATGGCTCTATAGCCCTTTTAGCAGATTTTGCAAGGGGTAGAGTTTAAAAATAAAGTTAACTTGAATAAGTAAGCTAAAGCCTTACTACGTGTAAGCGATGATATCGGACTTGATGCCTGTGCAGGTCCTTCATGATTCAACTTTACCTTGCAGTAGGTACCAAGACAATCGAATGGGAAGAATTATTCCTTATCTTGAAGCATCCATATTTAGAGTAGCGTTATCATCAAGGTCGAGTGATCTAATGGACTAAAGGTTAAAAGGTTATTGAGTGGCAAGACAGATCTTTCACGTGGGATATTAGGGTCTACTACCACCATTGTCAAAGGATTTTTACAAGTATTCCTATCAAGTTCAACAAGGAAGGAGGGATTGTACCTGTTATACATCCTCTCTCTTGGCTCGATTTTGATTATCATGAGTACGAGTGAGCTAATTAGTATGGCATGGCCTATCACTGAAGTCTAGGTCTATACTTTGTATTTTGACGGAGCTTCTAGAGGGTTTGCTAAATATACAAGCGTTGGTATGGTCATTAAAGATCCCCAATGTAGGGTTATTATGAAAATGGGAGTATATTTAGGACACTCTTTTACTAATAAATATGGCAGAATACAAGGCCTTGATTATGGGGCTGAATGTAGTCCAATGTGGTGGTATCCATCGGTTATTGGTAAAAGGTGAATCACAATTAGTGATCAACCTGTTGGGGGTAAAGGCGCCTCCGCCTAGCCGCCCGTGTGTTACTACATTGATAGTACCTGCCATTGCACACTGCAGGTGGCAGGCACCCTTCATAGTCACTTATTCTTTATTCTTTTAGTGACAGTTTGAATATAGGAAGGCCCGACCACACATTGTGGTTGTTGGAGTTCCCACTTTTGAGTCTCTCTCTCTCTTGGCTCTTGCTCTCCATCCGCCATAGCTCTCACAACCAAGCTTCTTCCTCCTGGGTTCCACTTCCCTTTTAACTGGTATCAAAGCAAAGACATTGGAGTTTGCCCGGCATTTTCTTTAGCCCAGATTTGAAGAGCTTCAACCCGAGATTCAATGGCAGCCATGGCACCTTCATTTGCAGGTATGTTTTGATCTCCCGCCTCCTCCCCGAGCTTCTAGACCTTCATCGGCTTCTTCTCGGGCTGCATTGGAGCCCCCTAGACATTGTCAAGTGCCCCCGAGGGCTGTTGAAGACCCCCTAGCCCCCAAGAACAGCCAACACAATTTTCGTCTCATTTTTAGGGGGCTAGGCTGATATGCTCCTCGGCATTTCCCTGCTCCTCCTTGGCTTTCTGGCACTCTTGGCAACCTTCTCGAGCATTCCTTGACTCCCCGACATTAGTGCTTGACTCCCGATGATCGATTCAACTGCTTCCCCCTTCAGCCCTTTACTATATACACAGTCCTAGGACTGTCAAAATAGGGCAGCACTTGACATTTATTGTTTGATGCTTCTTGGCATTGGCCATTTGATGCCTATTGATGCCCAATGATGCCCGAATGTTATGAGATGCTATGTCTATGCTTTGGGATTGATTTGGAATAGATTTGAGCACCGTTTGAGCTTCATTTAACAGTAAATTGCTTGTTGTAATACAGTGGGCTGAAGCTCATTTACTTGGTATATGCATTGGTCCATGGATACAAGGTGCTCACTAGAGGTGTGAATGATCATACCGATGTATTTGGATGTATTTGGAGGCTGTCAAATGCTTCTTCTTGGTTTTGGAATGCTTTTGAGCTTGGATTAGGCTCCGACTTGGTCATCCTTTACTAGCATTTGGCTTCAGTTGGCATGCTTTGCACCGGTTTATGCCTATTGTCGGTGCTTGACATTTAGGCTTCTTGCATTTACACTTTGGCCAGATATGGATGCCACTTGGTTTGCCCATGATTGACAGTTACTTGGAGCTTCATCTTCAGATATGCTGGAGCATTTTGGATCTATTGGGCATTACATTTGGTTGTTAGTTACATGCTCTTTGAATGCTTTCACGCTTATGCTTTACGGGTCTGAGATAGCTTGGAATTTATGCTTCAGATGTACCCTACTAGGATTTGGCATGTCTAATGCTATGTATTTGATGTATTAGAGCATTGCTTGCTCTCTTTGCATTTGACTTCACTTCCAGTGGGAGCCTCTTAGTATATTCGGATGTACACAGAGACTTATTTACAGATGAGCTTGAGCTTGTGGGATAATTACATGCATTTGCTCTCTTGGGAGATTTATGTCTGCAGTTTGTTTGTAGTGGGCTGATTTGATATGCCTATTGGGACAGGCACCTATCTCTGTCACAGGTTTGTCAGTTTTATATGCATCTTGGATGGTTATGTATTGAGCTTCTTGCTTTATCAATTGTGCTTGTGCTTGATCTCTTCTCTTACCTCGATACTCATTACATGTATGACTTCTGGACCTACGAGATGTCTCTTGCCTGACAGGTTATTGGTTTGACATTTCTTGGTACCTTCTTGCCCCTGGAAACTCACTGTTGGATGTATCTTGCTACCTGGCAGTTGCAGTGACATATGTATTAGTGATTGCTTCATTTTGGGACAATTTTACATATTGCTATCATTTATTATAGCAAGCTGAAATCTGCAGATTTTGAGCACTTCTATGAGGGTAATGCTTAATATTTGATGTTATCTTGGTCATATTTGGTGGATAGGTGCTTCCCTTGGTGAAATCCACTCTTTCAGCCAGTTTTAGTAGTGGTTTTAGTGCATTTTTTGCTAATTATAACAACATGCAATTTTGCTTTTTTGCTTTGATTTGGGACAGTATGGCTGGTCATCTGAAAGATACAGCTCTCTTTAACATTGCCAAGTTGGATGGTACCAACTATGGGTATTGGAAGTCCCAAATATGGCAGGTTTTGGTGCAGAAGTTGTAGATTAAACCCTTACGTTTCAAGGGTATTAAACCTAAGGATATGGATGATGATGTTTGGATGGAAGTTGATGAGCTATGCAAGTCTACCATTATTTTGTCACTCTTAGAAGAGGTCCATCATAATGTTGTTGAAGATGAGAATCAGAGTGCATGGGATTTATGGGAGAAGATTCAGGTGTAGCTTCTTCATGCGATGCCTTACAGACTTCTGAGATACATTCTATGTATGCGCAGTGCTGGCTCTTGGATTCGAGTACGTTCTTTCATGTGACACCTTGTAGAGATTGGTTTCATACCTATCGTACCATATCTGGTTCTATGCATCTTGGTGATGACAAGTCTCTTGACATTGTGGTTATTGGAGACGTTAGACTGTAGTTTCCTTCTTGTAATTCTTTTGTTTTGCATGATGTATGCCATGTACCTGCATTGACTTGCAGCCTTATGTTAGCTGGACAGCTTGATGATGCAGGGTATTTTGTATCTTTTGGAGACTCTGCATGGAAGATTACTTGTTGGCAGGCTTGTGCTTGCAAGAGGTGCCAAGTCTGGTAGCCTCTATCCCTTATTTGAATTTGGAGCTACATTGGATCATGTTTTGTCTATGGGGTTCTATTCCCCATGTATCCCTTTGGCATGCTCATTTTTTGGGGCATATGTCTCTTAGAGGAATGAAAATGCTCCGTGCTTTGTAGTATCTTCTGCCTTTTGACTCTTCGCATTTTGATTCTTGTGATCATTTTTTGTATGGTAGATAGACTAGAAATACGCATAAAAAGTCTGGTAAGAAACGCATGGGTGAGCCCTTGGCTCTTATGCACTCAGATGTATGTGGGCCCATGCCCTGTCAGTCACTTGGTGGGGCAAAGTACTTTGTTACTTTCATAAATGATTACTCATCTAAGGTTTGGGCTTATCCCATAAAGAGGAAATCTGATGTCTTACACACCTTTCAACGTTGGCTTGCATTGGCAAAAGACCAGTCTAGGAAAAGGCTAAAATGCCTAAGGTCAGATAATGGGGGTGAGTATGTATCACATGCTTTTGAGCAATTTTGTGATGAGCGGGGTATTAAGCATCAGTTGACCGCCTGTTACACCCCTCCCCAGAACAGTATGGCTGAACGCATGAATAGGACCATTCAGGAAAGGGTCTGTAGCATGCTTAGCCACGCTGGCTTATTGCAGCACTTTTGGATTGAGGCAGTTACTATTGCAGTGCATCTCATTAACATGTTGCCTAGCAATGGCATTGACTTTTAGGTTGCAGAGGAGGTATGGGCACGCAAGCCCCCCTCTTATGATCATTTGCGTGTCTTTGGATGTGAGGCATTCTGCCGTGTGTCCAAAGTCAAATGCAATAAGCTGGATCCTAAAAGTGTCAAATGCATTTTCATTGGCTATGGAGATGTAGGAGAGATGGGTTACCGTCTATGGGATTCGCAGGTGCGAAAAGTGATCCGCAGCCATGATGTCATCTTTCATGAGGACAAAATGCATATGTAGCCTGAGAAAGTGGTTGATGTATGCAGAGTTATCTTTCAGGAGGAGCCATCTGCTCCTGTTCAGCCCACTTCACAGCTAGCTAGATAGTGTGCAACATCACCTGATGCTCATGGCTCAGATGGTAGACATGCCGATGTTAGATAGGACGTCGGTCAAGCAGTAGAGCCTGGATTGAGGAGTTCTACTAGAGATAAACGACCTCCTGACCGTTTTGCACCCTCTATGGATTATGTACTGGTTACAAATGCAAAAGAGCCTCTCACTTATGATGAGGCTATGCGTAGGGGTGATTGTCACTCTTGAGAGAGGGCTATGCAATCTGAGCTTGACTCATTGCGTAAGACTCAGACTTGGGATTTGGTTTCCTTTCCTCAGGGTGAGAAGGCTTTGCCATGCAAGTGGGTGTACAAGCTGAAAAGTACCCCTAGACACCACCAATCGACATACAAGGCTCGATTGGTTGCTAAGGCTTTTAAGAAGGAACATGGTGTTGACTTTGATGAAGTCTTTTCTCCTGTGGTCAAGATGACAACCCTACGCTTAGTCTTGGCCTTGCTTGCACAGCTTGACCTGGACTTGTACCAGATGGATGTCAAAGACGGCCTTTTTACATGGGGACTTGCATGATGAGATTTACATGGAGCAGTCTAAGGGCTTTGCAGACCCTGGCAGGGAACACCTAGTGTGCAAACTAAAGAAGAGTCTATATGGCTTGAAGCAAGCACCTAGATAATGGTACCATAAGTTTGATGCATTCATGCAGTCTCACAGGGCTACAGCCACAGTGCTATGGATCTGTTCTTGCACACGAAGAAAGCCCGTGATGGTTCTTTACTGATTTTGGTACTCTATGTGGATGACATGGTTTTAGTAGGGATAGCTCATGAGGAGCTAGATGCTCTTAAGGCTCAGCTCAAGAAGAGCTTTGAGATGAAAGATCGGGGACATGCCTCTCATATACTTGATATGCACATTACATGTGATCGATCTTAGGGACTACTCTATCTGTCACAGGGGGAGTACATTCATAAAGTCCTTGAGCACTTCCGCATGCAGGATGTTAAGCCCATTGGCTGTTCATTACCTTCTCATGTGAAGGTTTCACAAGCCAATTGTCCACATACAGATGAGCAGAGGGCTGAGATGGCCAAAATTCCCTATGCATCCGTGGGCAGTCTTATATATGCCATGATAGCCACCCGTCCAAATATTGCTTTTGCAATTGGGGTTGTGGCACGTTATATGGCTACACCTGGCAAGAAACATTGGGATGGCATGAAGGGTATCATGAGGTACATGAAGGACACAACAGATATGTGTCTTTGTTATGGCAACCAGGATACAGGAGTCATGGGGTACACTAACTCTGATTATGCAGGACATGCAGATAGTAGGAAGTCCACTTCTGGCTATGTGTTCACTTATGATGGAGGGGCTATCTCTTGGATATCCAGGGTGTAGAAGTGTACGACCCTTTCTACTATAGAGGCCGAGTATATTACAGCCACAGAGGCTTGCAAGGAGGCTATCTGGTTAGGCTGTTTGATTGCAGACCTTGGTATGATAGATGATATGCCTACACTGCATTCGGATTCTATGAGTGCCATCCAGTTGGCCAAGAATCCGATCTTCCATGTGAAGATGAAACATATTGAGGTGAGGTATCACTTCATTTGCGAGGTCGTTGAGGATAGGTTTGTTGACCTTGTCAAGATTTCGACTGAGCAGAATCCTATAAACGTGCTCACGAAGAGCCTCACTATTGAGCGCTTTGCCTTCCTCAAGAGATTGATGGGAATTGGATGAGATGATGTCTTTTTCCTCATCTTGTTGTACATATGTACATGTTGTAATGTCTTTTCTTTTTTCTCTATCTCATTGGGACAGATTCACCTTTAAGTGGGAGGTTGTTGGGGGTAAAGGCACCTCTGCCTAGCCACGTGTGTATTACTACACTAAAGTATCCGCCATTGTACACTGCAGGTGGCGGGTGCCCGTCATAGTCACTTATTCTCTATTCTTTTAGTGACAATTTGAACAAAGGAAAGCCCGGCCACACATTGTGGTTGTTGGAGTTCCCACTTTTGAGTGTCTCTCTCTCTTGGCTCTTGCTCTCCATCCGCCATAGCTCTCACTGCCAAGCTTCTTCCTCCTGGGTTCCACTTCCCTTTCACAACCAATTGAATGGGACCTATAGTGTGTAGGATCCCATCCTACGGATGTACCATTGGATAGCCTTAGATATGTTGCATATTTTTGAGACGGTGACTTGTCAATTAGTTCCTCAACAATGGAATCACTTTGCAGATTCCATGGCCAATTATGCTTTTGTTGAAGATGCCTTTTTGAATTATGGTCTGGGGGAGTTCTTACAATTACCTTTTAACATTAGCCCAGGACTACTTTGGGGTCTTCTTGTGGATACATTCTATTTTGGCCGTTGATGGCTAGTTTGGGTTATGAGTCAGGTAGCAATTGAGCACCTTCTTATTTTTTCATGGATACATAGGATTGTTTATCATCATATTCATTGGACACCCCTTGATATTTATGCAGGGGGGTTAGCCAATAACCTAATGCATTTAGTGTAGGGCATGAGGAGCCCTTATTCTTGGTCAATCTTACGCTTCGGTGGAGTTATGTCAGGACCAAGGGTTTGTTTCAATAGTACGCAGCTGATTGGTTGTTTTGTGAAATATCTCATTAGGCCAAGAGAACCACTCATTCTGTAGTGAAATGTCACATTTCGTTAGGCCAAGAGGGTCATGTGTCTGTTTTGTGCAGGTGCAGTCAACGAGTTTTGTTTTAGTGTTGTGCTAGACAGATTTAATGGAACCTGGAGGGAGCCTCTTGATGTGCAAAAGTTTCTTGTGGCCAAGTCTAGGTGATATTTTTCCTTTATGAGTACTTTTCTTTTATATTATATGTGTTTATGTACTAGGGGAGACTTGTTCTTTTGTTGGGGATCGGCAATCAAGGCATGAAGTCCCAGGGTTAGGTATGTATATGTGAGGGAGGTTTGAGTAGTTGACTGCTCCCTGTCAAAACATTGTTAGACATTAAAAGACTTGTTTTTAGAAGGCAGTCCTAGCGACTTTGTTCTGCTAGTTGCTTGCTAGGCAGTTATTCTAGGAGTCCCTGCTAGTGTGAGGTAGTTAGAGAAGCCTGCCGAAATAAAAAGAAGAGACAAGCATGAATATACTTGAGATATTAAAAAAAATACAGAGGTGTGTAAAAAGGGGTTCTAACCTCTAAAATAGAAAACAAAAGGAGGAAAATTCTTAAGAGCAGTCAATTATCACCTTTTGCGAAGGCGTGGTAGATTCCTGGGGATGAGTCGGATTCGGGGCTGATGCCTTGTCTTCCTAGGGATGACATCTAGTTGAAAAATAATTACTAAGGAAGGTTGAAGTGAAAATAAAAGTGAGCGGAAGAGGGGAAAAAAAACTGAAGTGTCGCCTTATAAGGGCTTGGTAGGTTCTTGGGTGCCAAGTCAGAACCTGAGATTGATATCCTGTTCTCCTCAGGTCACTACGCTCAGCTTCCTTCTTCTTACATACTCGAGTATGGAAACTTAAAGGAAAAATATTATTAGATAAAAATGTACGATGACCAAGCTATAGGAGTCCTCACCTAGTAGGAGTTCCTGCTCTAGTTGTCCTAAGTTGGGTAGGTAGTTCAAGCCACCACCTAGGATGACTTCTTTGATGGTTCTTTTTAGTCAGTCTGTGTTGGAGCAATTGGTTAGCAACTCGCTCTGGATTTTTGTCAGATTATGCTAGGCCTATACCTTAAGGATTTTCATGCCTTGATTTTGTCAGGGTAGGATGAGAGTTGTTCTTGTGCTTTGATTGAGTATTCTATTTTGAGGTAGTATGATGCCTTTTATGGTTGTTATTTGTGCAGATCAGTTCGTGGGATTCAACGGGTTGAGTAGCCTTATTTCGTGGGGTTGCCAATGAGAGCAGATTTTTGGAGCTTGATTCAATGCGAAAAAGCGCTCGGGAGGCATAAAAGACCAATTTTTCATAGAAAATGAAATGGTTGCAGATTGATGAGCTGGAGTTTTCCTAGATAGAGTTTGATATGCCAGGAATATAATGCAAGTCTTGGTTCATCAATCGAAGTTTGTCTGACCTGCCATTTAATCCCCATAAGGTTTGGCATTATAAAGCAGCTATGTGATCTGGGAGCCCGAAAATGCCAGCTTGATAGATTTCGATGCTGTGAAGCTGAGCGTCCAGTTTGTTAATGAATTAGAGTTCGTTTGGCAAAAAACTACTTGTATGTAATGTGAAAACTTGAAGTTAGAACTAGTTATTTTAACATTTAAGACTTAATGACTAATTAAAAGGCTTAAAAGCCTCAAATCTGAATTGAGGAGGGGGGAGTGTCATTTTTAATTTAAAAAATGACTTATTGCACCCGTTGGCGTAAAGAGAAATGAAGAAGAGGCTGAGATGAACATTTTCCATGCCTTCCATTGCAAGAACCAGATTAGAAAATGATGTAGTAAATGAAAATTTTAGATTCTATTATTTCTCTCTCCTCTCTTCTCTCTCCTCTCTCCTCTCTCCTCTCTCCTCTCTCCTCTCTCCTCTCTCCTCTCTCCTCTTGTTGTGTGTTTCCATGGTTGATTCTATGACAGAAGGGGGTGGACCCGGATATGAGATTTTGATCATGGGATGATGTTGGAGCGTGAAGGAGCATAGATTGATGTTGGAAGGATTGTCTGCAGCTATTGGGAAGCATCAACGGGCCTTTAATCACGAGATGCATACTATATAAGGTGCGATTCTATGAATAAGTTGTAAATTTAATTGTTTTAATGATAAATTTTGTTGGTAAATGGTTGCATTTGGTTTTTAATGTTGTGATCTATCATAAATGTTAAGTAAATCAAAATTATTCATTTAATAATTTCTTTAAAAACACGCAAAACTCGCAACATTGCGGTTTTAAGGAAAATCATGAGGTTTTGGGGTTTTGTTGCATATATGGTGTTTGCATGGGATGGAATGTGATAGAAAAAAAATTCTCAACAAGCTTAATTAGTCTAAATTAGTAGATAAAAAAACCAATATTTATCAATAAATAAATAGAAAAAAAATGCTATTTGTTGATGAAAGAATTGTTTGAGCACTATAAATCATACACATTTGCATTACGTGCAATGCATGGTATCATCTTGGATGCACAACAATTGTTTTCATGAAAAATGACCTACATTGAGGAGGTGAGGTACCCTAAGTTATAGGGTTAGTAGATCGATCTCCTTGGGGAGTATTCAGTGGAGGGATATATTGCATCTCTCGGGATCGATCGATTAAAAGAGTGGAGCATATTTCGTATGTGTTCTATGTATGTGCGACACATCTTGGGGCCTATCCTAGAGGTGTAGGAGGTGTTACTCATTAATATATGTGTGCATCACGTGGCTTCAAAATAAGGCATTTTTAAAATACAATTTTTATACATTTTTTACATACATAAGGGTATAATATAAAGGGGTTATTTACAGATTGAATAGAAAAGGGTTATGATTTATTCACTTCCCCGAGGGATAGTTGTAGTGGGACCACAGTGATTAGCCGAGGGGCGCTCCCTTTGTCTGTGCTTACATGGTATATAACATCGATACGTGTAGGGACTCCCTCTAAGGACTGTGTAAAGGGTTATCCGTTGGATTACAATTTGTACAAACACGAAGTTCTACATTTGAGGTTAGGGTAGTATACCCCTTAGATGCTCTTGGCCGCAAGGCCATGTGGGGTGGTTTGGGTGTGTAGTAGAGGCATGGATAGTGCCATAGAGCCAATGTCGGGTCCATTTTAGGCCTCGACATGGACTAAGATCCTTTCACTATAGCACATGGAGATATTTTCAAGGTGGTGACCTGATGCTTTGTGAGGCTTGGTATAGCCCTTGTTATGCACATTGATATAGCCTTATTATATATTGAAGCATATATCAATGCCTAGCTAATATCAATGCTTTTATTGACAAATATACCACATGCAAACAATGACAATGCAAGAAAAAAAAAAGTAAATCCAAGATGTGAAATCTTATTTTCTTTTAGTTTTTTAATATTTTTCCATTAGAGAGAGGGAGCAAAGGAGAGTGAAACATAGACAAGAGGGGGGAAGGAGAAGGAGAGTGAGACATAGACAAGAGGGGGGAAGGGAGAAGGCCAAGACAAAGGAGGAGCCTCGAGGCACTTTTTTTCCTCTTTAGGAGAGTTTTTCCCCTCTACCTTGTATATACCTATTCATTTTTAGAGCATACTTAGTTGTATAAATGTTCTCTATTAATACCTCTAAATACATATTTGAATTGTGCTCTCTCAAGCTTATTCTTCTCTAAGCTATGTACTTGCATTCCTGCAATCCTAAATGAAACAATTAGTATCACTACAGGCTTCAACCTCTTGGATAGAGTCATTCGTCAACACCCTCCACTTGATTTTCTCAAATTGGGACAAGATTTGACTAGCATTAGTAGGTCAACAAATACTATGGAACAACACTTAAGGGCTTCTTAGCACTATGTATTTTTTATTGGTGTTCATTTTGGCCTTTGTTTGCATTGCTATACTGGTACTATGCGTGTTGTTTCATCTTTTTGTACAAATTTTTTTATATCAGACATTTTTGCAGGTAAGAGCCCTTATAGTCTCCTTTATACTATGTTGCATAGCACATGCTAATTTTGTGCATATTTCCCTCTATATAAGTAACTTTTGTATCAAGTACAATCAATGGCCATGGCTAGAAACAATGATGTATTCCATATGTTGGCTGTTGAGGACAAGTTGGATGGAACCAACAATCTACTATGGGCTTATATGATGCATCACATAATGGTTGTAAAGGGCCTTTTGAATGTTGTACATGGAATTGAAAGACATCTTAGTGGTGTTTCAAAAGCTTCAATTGCAACAGAGGCAACACAAATAGGTTGTATTAAGGATGTTGCAAGTTTAGTTTTTGATCCAACAATGCCACCACCACCTACTCCTAAATAGATTCATCGAGATAGCAAAGATACAAAGGCTCATGCTTTCATGGCATTGTTTGTTAAACATGTCATGATTCCACATATTCAATCATGTGAGATAGCTAATGATGAGTGTGATAGCCTTGCATGTTTGAATCAATGAAGAAATAAAGCTCATATTTCTTTCCTACACAAGCCTTTAAAAAGTGAATATATGGATGAAGGTGACTTTGTGGATAGTTTTTTGACAAAGATCAAAGACCTTAAGGAGAACTGATTGCTACAAATGAGATTTTGCCAAACAATTGACTTGTGCAAACTATTCTCATTGGTATTCCTGATTCTTATTAGAGTTTTGCATCTACTATTCATTGATGATGAAAGGTAATCTCAATGCTTTGTCATTTGATGAGTTAGTTTCTATTTTTTTTTGCAAAAAGAATAATCTATACAAAATAGGTCCATTAAGTGTGTTGCAGACCAAGCTTTTGTGGCTAGTCAAAAAGATAAAGAAAAAGCTCCATTTTGTACTAGTAAGCAAAAATCTGTAAATGTTGCTCATACAAAAAAAGCTGATAAGGATGAGAAGAAAAAAGAGAGTTAGATGTTTTGCAAGTATTAGAAGGCAAAAGATCGTGTCATAAAGGACTATCCTAAATTGGCTATGAAAGAGACTAAGGAGAAAGAGGCTAGTATGTATATTGCAAATACCTCTCCTTCTAAGTTAGAATTTGCAAATGTTGTGTGGAATATAGAATGGACATTTAGTATGAAATGCAATTATAATTCTTCTTTACATGATCTTTTCATGTCTATTGTGGATTCAGATGTATGGTACTTTGATCGTGCTATGAAGCATATTACTTATGTAGTTTGTCTACTTCTTTTGAGCCTACCCCCCTGAGGGCAATATTGTGATATGTGCCAATAACTCCTCTTATTTTGTCAAAGGAGTTTTAAAAACTTGTGTTTTCTATTGTTGATGATAGTACTTTCACACTTATGGATGCTTTCTATGTACTAGACATTAAAAATAATTTGCGATTAGTTTTGGTACTTGCAAGTTTGGCTTGGCTGCACATTAAGTAAAATGTGGTATGTTTCATTTCCAAAAGATGGTTCGACAAGAGCTATTTGCAAACTAAAGCTTGTACACAGTGATGTTTGTGATCTAATTGCAAACAACATCTTTTGGCAACTACATATACTTCATGATTTCCATTGATGACTACTCTAAGCATATATGGGTATATACTTCAAAAGCTAAGTCCAAAGAGTTCTTGTGCTTCAAGAAATTTGTTAGCATGGCTAAAATTTTGTCATGATGTGAAGTGGCCACCCTTTGTTGTGATCAAGGGGGAGTACTCTCTAAGGAATTATATGTGCTACCTATGTACTTGATAGGTAAGGACAACATCATTATTGAATAAGATACACTTATTTTGTGGATGGTATAGCTTGTAACATTTACTTTCATTAGTCTACCCAACAAAAATACATTTTATGGCATTGTTATCCAATTTCTTGCTTTGTTGCTTTAGAACAAAAGTATAAGCTAAGAAAGTAAAATATGCAAGTAAGCCATAGATGGTGTTTTGACCATGTCAAGCCTCATACATCATGATAGACTATAATACCACTTTTGAATGGTGTATAGTCACATGTAGTGTCAAATGAGGCAATTTTTTAGCATATATATGTATCTTACAATAACACAAATCTGCCTATGTCTGATGTAGATGTGAATGATGCACTTCTTGATGAGAGAGTAGAGATTGAGCAGTCTAGGACTATGCCAAAATGGCTAACGCAAACATTTCATGATAGTAAGTTAGATGCATGTTCTTGATTTAATAATTTTCGATGAGTTATGTATGCCATAATTTTTTAACTTGTTTAATAATAGTGGAGTTTCCTTTCTTAAAGAAATATACTCCTAATCAACAATTTTTAGTCACCTACTTTAATTTTTATAATTCACTTTAAATACTTTTTTGATATAAAGAAAAAGCTATTTTCTTATGTTTATAAATACTAAGAAAATATTTCTTGATATTTAAGAAATTTATAGATCCAAAAAGAAACATCCTTGATATACTTTTCACCTTTTCCTACATTCACATCATCTATAAATGCTAAAATATTTTTTCTTAATGCAACTTTCACTTGTCCTAACATTTACATAATTTATAAATGCTAAAAGAATTATTCTTAATGCAACTTTTGACTTTTCCCTATGTTTTCACAATTTATAAATGCAAAAAAATATTATTATTATTATTAATGTAACTTTTCACTTTTTCTTACATTTTTACAATTTATAAATACAAAAAGAATTATTATTAATGCAATTGTTTGTTTATAAGCAACTTAAGATAATTTAGCCAATGCAATGCAATGTTATCCAATTTATCCTAACTTCAAAATATAAAAAACTAATTTAATAGCCTTTACATGTTCTAACATTTCCTTTCGTTAGAATTCCTTTACCAAATTGATTTCTTTATTTATGTTCCTAGCCATGTATTGAGTGGATGTTAATCTATGAAGAATCCTGGTAATGTGTTGCGTGTGATGACATGTCAACCGCGTTTGCAATCACATTGGTAATGTGTTGCGTGTGAAGAAACCTCGTAATGTGTGATGACATGTCAACCACGTTTGCAATCACATTGGTAGCTCCCATGCCCTACGCTCTAGAATACCATCTCTTTGGGGCCATTGTGAGAAAACATCTATGGCATTAGCTCTAAGATTTGACCAGTCTTAAACTTTTAAATGGTTTGGTGGCTCCTTGTGAGATTGGCACTTCACTAGAAGAGGAAGGGCTTATATCAAGGCATGAAGAATAAGGTAGATCATACCTTTGTGAGCTAGAGTAGTGCTCCTCTCCATGATTGGAGATGATCTCCTCTTGCTCCCTCTCTTTCTTTATGGGTTCTTTACTCTCTTCTTCTCTATCCTCCTCTTCTTTTCATCTATTCCCTCTTTTTTTCTTCTCTACTTCCTCTTCACCACCTCTCCTCTTCCATCTTCTCTCTTCTTCTCCTTCTCCTCTCTCCTCCTCCTCCTCCTCCTCCTCCTCCTCCTCCTCCTCCTCCTCCTCCTCCTCCTCCTCCTCCTCCTCCTCTCTCTCTCTCTCTCTCTCTCTCTCTCTCTCTCTCTCTCTCTCTCTCTCTCTCTCTCTCTCTCTCTCTCTCTCTCTCTCTCTCTCTCTCTCTCTCTCTCTCTCTGTGTGTGCAATGAGCAGTTAATGGCAAGGCATTAGCCTAAGCATTAGCCTAGCCTTGGCTTTATAGACTAAGGCTATAACCTTGTCGAGTGATGCTTCTTTCTACCTTCTCGTGTTCATCAATGGCGACTCCGTCACTCTTCCTCCGATCATAGGGTGGCATGTGGTCTTTGTTCTTATCGCAGCTTTGTTTGGATCATTGTCATTTGACTATGCATTCATAGATTCCTTCTGTTCGTGCTGATTTTGTTTGAATGGTTTTCTTTTCTTTTCTTTTTGAATTTTCTCTTAAGGTTATAAACCTTAAAGCATTGCCCCCACTTTCACATACGAGTCTTTTGAAGGGCCAAGGTTTTACACTTCAGTCTTAAACCTAGGATATCTAGACCAATTCGCTTGCTAAAATGAGTAAGCAAAATATGAATCCTAGATAATGAGATAACCAAAAAAGGGAGATATAATTCTCCTTGGAAAGAATAAAAGTTTAAGAGTTCCTAGAAAAAATAATCTATTTTTCAACTCATGCAATCTCTAAGGAGAAATCATGCACTACAACAGAAACGAGACATAGACGCGCATGTTAGACATGCAAAGTCGGGCGCGTCTATCATAGCGTCTATAAGTGTGTGTAAACATGCGTGTAAATAGACATGAATTTTGGGTCTATATATCTGCGCAAATAGACGCTAATATAGACGCGCCAGCAGACGCACAATTATTTAACCACCTAAAATTGCACTTCACATAATTAAAAAACCAAAGCTAATAATTATTTAACCACTTGAAATTGATTCTTGAGCATGCACGTGTGCGCATGATAAAAACCATAGAATTAAGAATACACCATTGAATTAAAAAAATAGAGTTAATAATTACTTTTTCATTGCTCTCTAATGAATGGCAGTTCCTCCAGTTGACAAGCCTGATATAAGTAATTAGCGACAAGCGACAGAAACCTTACAATTAGTAGCAAGCATTGCAATATGTATCTCGTAATTTCTCTACGTACTTGAAGATGATTAAAAATACTTCCTTTTTATTATGGAAAATTCAATTTAGCTTTAAACTTGACTATTGATTCTTGAGTATGCACGTGTGTGCATGATAAAAACCATAGAATTAGGAATACACATTGAATCAATAAGCAAATTAAGTATGTTATAGTGAATGATCCATCTCATCTTCAATGAGATCAACCCTTGCTAAACTATCTACTTCTAGGTCTATGTTACCAAGAGGTAACGAAACAAATAAGTCTATCCCACTATCAGATGTGTTGCTATATTGCTCAATAACTTCTTCAATATCATCGACAATCACATTATTGTGTTCTTTGCGTTTCCTTGAACATCCTCGCGAGGTTCATCTTGTACTATATCACGCATATCATCCATTATGGTGTCATCATGCACATCATCATTAATTGTTGGATTATCATCTGCTATCTCCATGTCGGTAATATTACCATATATTGGTTTTGAATGATTAGATATAGGGATGACATACCACCATCGGTTATTGTTTACCATTGGATGATACACAACCTATATTTGAAAAACAAAAGCAAAAAACTTAAGTACTTATTATATTGTGTATATGTATCACATGTATACATATAAAAAAATTAGCCTTTGCATATATACCTGCTCGCATTGTTGAGGTAGTACTAATGTGTCATTCTTGTTTTGGTGAAATTTTGTAGAGTCAATGATTACAAAACCACTTGGATGATGTCTGATTATGCAATGCTCACCATTTGTTACTACTTCTTTAAACCACTTCACATCCAGTACATATATAAAGAATCGTCTGAAGTCAAGCTTCAGAATATCTTGGATCAAGCCACAATAACCTTCCATGGTACCATTGGCATCCTCGAAGTGAGCAAGGACACCACAATCTTGGGTATTTCTCTTTTCATCTATACGTTGAGTTCGAAGATGTTTACCCTCACACCAAAGTGCATTGAATAATATAAAATAAAACTTATAGAAACAAATTAATTGATAGTATGTCTCACCTTTGATAAGTAACCTCGTGCGTATTCCCACTCTTCTTGAGATATATTAATTTCCTCCTCTTTTTCCATTCTCTCCATTTCCTCATGTAACCAATCTATATCAATATGACGTGGGAGCGCATTTAGATGATCTGGAAATGAGACGTTACGTCCATATCTAGTGCAAAATTCTTGTCTTTCGCTTTTTCTTCTTGCCCTTGCTTCATTATATAGTGTCATCCATTTGCTCATTACATCACTATTGAGCACACAAAAACTATTTAACTTACGAAGTTCTTCTTTTGTTAGCACTTTACTCATTCCTTTTCCTTAACTATTTTCCAGGATGCTTTAGGCTGAGGTGGTTATGTTTATAACCTTCCAGTAGATGGAAGAAGGTTGATCCTTCCCCCTGCTCCCATGACAATCTTTGAGCTAAATTGCATAAACACACGGGGTGCCCCTAGCACTATATGTGGATTGATCAGAAAAATATTTTCTTCCCACAAAGAAAGCAAGATACCTTCTTATCTTCAACATGAGATTGTCCTAGCATGCAAAATATGGAACTTGGTTTTCAGCCCAGGCCAAGCTGCCCCACTTGAACCCCATGAGATTGAGCTGGTGCTTGGATATGATCGTGACCACACTTGAGGCTGCTCTACCCTTTTAGATCTGTATGATGCATTGGGCAACTCATTTCAGGTCAATACTATTGCGTACAGTCTTTCACCACTGAAAGAATTATATCCACAAGGTTTAACAGTTCTGTCCTTATTCTCGAGCCTTGGTGGGAAAGAAGTGGCATTGCACAAATTGGGTATAATTTTGAAGGCTGTTGTTATTGTGGAGATCAATGATAAATGTAAAAACATAATAGCCAGCTAGTGGAACAAAACCTTACAAACAGGCCGATTTCAAATGGAGGATGATGTTAGAGATCTTACTGATGATAAGTTGGCTGAGATTGTGGATGCAGTGGGAAAGATTGACCTCATAATTGGGGGAAGCCCTTGCAACAATCTCTCATGCAACAATAGAGTAAGTAGGGTAGGCTTGGGTGGCAAAGAATCCTATCTTTTCTTTAAATTTCCCAAGTTTCTGAGTAGTTTAAAACATATCATGCATGTTGGGGTAAAGGCGCCTCCACCGTGCCGCCCCGTGTATTACTACACTGACAGTACCCGCCACTGCACACTGCAGGTGGCGGGCGCCCATCATGTCACTTTATTCTTTACATTCATTTTAGTGACTAGTAAATAAAGGAAGGCCCGGTCACACATTGTGACTGTTGGAGTTCCCATTTCTTGTCTCTCTCTTTCTTGCTCTTGCTCTCCCGCCATCGCTCGCGTGCAAGCTTCGATCCTTCTCACCTTTCAACTGGTATCAAAGATTGGCTTCCTCTTGCTCGAGCTTGACTCGGTGCTTGCTTAGCTTCGCATTGACTCCCTTCTTGCATTGGATCTCCATCCCGGCAGCCATATCCGATCTCCTCGAGCTCCCATCACTCCCCGGCTTCCCGAGCACCTTCTCGGCCTATTGAGGCACCTTCAAGGCATTGGTACTGAGGTATTTAATCATTCTTTTAGGGTTTTATTTCAGTCTACAGGTTGCAAACAGCAAGGGTAGCCATGGCTTCAAACCCTTGAAGATTATTCCCCTCATATTGTGCCTTACACTTTATCAAGGCTCAAAGAGGCTTGTCATAGGCCTTTGATAGGTCCTTCTTGAGCCCCCCATTACCCCCTTTCAGCCCACGTGGAGTAGCAGCAAGTTCAACACCAACAGGATAGATTGTGCCATTTTTCCAGGTTGTTAGCACTCGTCTACTTCAGCTCCACACTTGGCCATTGCTTGTTGCTCTCTACCTTGATCAAGAGGGCTATTAGACTTCATATTTGATGTCATTCAAGCTGTGGGCATTGGTCTTGATCATTCGGGGCTGATTTCTTCAGATTTGGGACTATCATAAACTGTTATAACAGGCTGAAAACAAGGCAGCCACACTTGGTATTGGCATTTGATGCTTATACTCTACTCCGGTTACCTTGTTTGATGACCGTATGCGGCCTACATGATGCCTAGTGCCTTGGGAATGTATGCACATGATTATGCCATGATTTTGGCCTGAAATATTGGCTGAAATTTCTCAGTTTTGACAGTCAAACTTGGCTGTAATAACAGTGGGTTGAAGGTACTTTGGATGCTTTGTCACTTACCTATTGGTACCGGATGTATGCTTTGGGATTTGCCATCATGTATCTGACATTTGGGGATGACTTTGAGCTCATGTTTGAATCTATGGAATGCATTTGAGCTACGCATAAGCTCCATCTTGGTTGGTATTCACTGGCATTTGGACCAACTTGGCATGCTCTTGGATTGCTTATGCCTCATGTCTATGCTTGACAGTTAGGCTTCATACATTACATGCTTTGGTTTGTGATATATGCCGCTTGGTTCGTCTATGCTTTACCGACATTGGGAGCTTTGCCTTGGATGTATTTGAGCATTTCTGACTCAGTTTGATCATTTACTTGGTTTCTATCGGATGTCATTGAGTTGATAGAGATCTTATTTTGGAATTACGTATTGCTCGTTGGTTGCTTCCATCAGTTGCTTCATGTATGTCATGCTCTTGGGATGCGTATGACGCATTGACTTGGTCACTTGTCACTAGTACTTTGTCTTGGGTTGCTTGAGCCCTTGAGCTCATTTGTACGCCTTTTGTGCCAGTGGGAGCATCTTGCATGCTTACTTGACCTTGAGCAGGGATTACATGCTATTGGAGCAGTTTATGTCATTGAGCAGTTATAGATGTATTGAGACTTTGGGATTATACTCCGACAATTGGATGTTGCATTGAGTATATGTCTTGGTTCATAGGATGCTTATGAGCAGAGTCTCAGTTTTGGATCTGCTTTCTTTTGAGCAGACACCTATTTGTGTCAGGTTTTGGCAGTTGGTTCTACATTTTGCCTAGATTGTCTGGGGGTGTGCATCTTATTGGCAGATGCTATTTGACATCTCTCGGTGTTATGCTCATGTTACCGTAGAAATTGCATCATATGCCTATGTGCAGAGACATTGGGAGTTATAGAATCATCCTTGTTGCCTGTTGATGCAAAATCGTCACACTAGGAAGTGACTGTGTGGTCAAATACCACTTTCGTCAGTTTTGCAGATTTGCCCTTATGAGGTTGAAGCTGTGTTTTTTGCAGTGACAGAATTTTTTGTAGTGTTCTGTAATGGCGTCTGATTCTCTTTCACAGATTGTCACTGAAAAGCTTGACAAGAACAACTTCCAAGCATGGAAGTTTAGAATGACGAATTTCCTTATGGGAAAGGATATTGGGAATTTGTTGCAGGAAATGAAGAAGAACCAGTTCTTCCTGATGTACCCAATCAACAACAAATGAAGGCATTTAAAGGATGGCATGAGAGAGCCAGAAAAGTTATGTACTGGCTGTCTACTAGTATTTCAGATTCTATGATTGTGCATATTCAGGATGCAAGTACGCTAAAGGAGGCATGGGATACTTTGTCAAAAATGTATAGCACAAATACACAAGCCAAGAAAATGCAGCTCAAGCAAGAGTTGCACAATGTGCAAAGAGAAAGTATGAGCATCAATGACTACCACATGAAGGTGAAGAAGATTGCAGATGCACTTGCTTCCATTGGGTCGCCAGTGGAAGATGATGATTTAGTCTCAGTGACCTTGAATGGTCTAGGAAAGGATTATGCACAGTTCCGAACATCCATTTCCGTGCGTGAAAGATTTCCTGATTTTGAGGAGTTGATTGCTCTTCCAATTTCTGAGGAGCAGAGAAATGGTGGTGCATCTTCTTTAGGAGGAACTTCAAAAGAAGCTGTCTTCTACTCAAATGCTAGAAGAGGTAGAGGAAGAGGTAGAGGAGGCCATGGTAGAAATTAGAATATGCAACAAACTCAAGAAAACCAGTCCTATGGAGGAGGATGTGGTAACTCTAGAGGCAGGGGGAGCCAAAGAGGTCGTGGTGGATGGCAAAGAGGGCAAAATGCAAACAGCAATGTTGAATGCTACTACTGTGGTAAAATGGGTCATATGGCTAAAGACTGCTATAAAAAGCAGAATGACATCACGAATGGAAAATTGCAACAAGGGAATTATGCATCTTCTAGTATACATGATGATGACAAAAATGAGCATTTGTTTATGGTGCAGCACATGACCAATTCTGTGACAAGTGCAAAAGAAAGCAACGATGTGTGGTATGTTGACTCAGGTGCATCAAACCACATGCAGGTCATGCAGAATGGATGCAGGATGCAAGAAAAATGGAAAAACTAGGATTTGTGGAGACTGGTGATGATACTGCACATTCTATTGTGCAGATTGGAAAAATTCCTTTGTCTATGCAGGATGGGAAAAAGAAATACCTGTCGAATGTATTTCATGTCCTAAATATCACCAAGAACCTGGTTTCTGTTAGTCAAATGGTTGAGTAGGGCTTTCATGTCAGATTTAATCCTCATGGATGCTTTGTTGAGGATATGAAAAATAAAGGTCGCTTGATAGCAAAAGGAAAGAAGAAAGGTAGAATGTTTACGTTGGATGCAGACATGCCTGAATTGAGTGCAACAATGTTTGCACATGGGACCAGTGTAGTTGCAGATATTGATATTTGGCATAAACGCATTGGTCATGTTAATGTACATTGACTTAAATCAATGCAAGCCCAAAATATTGTTGCAGGATTGTCTAAATTCAAGGTTGTAGAAATGCATAAGGTATGTGAACCCTGTCAATTTGGAAAACAGGCAAGGAAACCATTTCCTAGACATGTTCAAGAGAGTAAGAAGCCATTGGAATTAATCCACTCTGATGTGTGGACTACTAAAGCTGCATCTATTGGAGGCTGTCATTATTTTGTCACTTTTATTGATGACTATAGCAGAAAAGTTTGGGTGTATTTTATGAAAAAGAAAAGTGAAGTTTTTGGGCATTTCAAAACGTTTAAAGCTATGGTTGAAAAAGAAACAGGCCTGCAAATAAAATGCCTAAGGTCAGATGGAGGGGGAGAGTACCTCTCAAATGAGTTTGCAAGGTTCTTGCAGGAGCATGGCATAAAGTAGCAATATTCATGTAGTCATACCCCACAGCAAAATGGAATTGCAGAAAGAAAAAAGAGGCATATTGGAGAGGTATCTCGTGCCATGCTCAATGAAAAAGACATGCCATATTTTTACTGGGCTGAGGCAGTTGCTACAGCAGTCTACATAATGAACATGATTCCCATTGTAGCAATACATGGCATGACTCCAGAGGAGAGGTATAGTGGTAGGAAACCAGATATTTCTCATTTGAAATTTTTTGGTTACATTGCCTATGTTCATGTGCCAGATGAGTTGAGATCCAAGTTGGATCCAAAAGCTGAGAAGTGCATCTTTATTGGTTACTCTTTGCAGACAACAGAAAGGGTATAGATGCTATAATCCTTTTACTCTTAAGTTTACAGTGAGTAGAGATGTTGTTTTTGATGAGATGAGTAGCTGGTATAAACCAGTAAATGTGATTGATAATGTAGATGCACAAAATGGTAATGCTACACAGAATTCACAATAGCAGTCACAAGATATTAGTGGACCTGGAGTGTCCTCTAGCAATGGTTCACATTCTTTGCCATGGACAGGCAGATTGAGATCAGGAGAATCTTCTCAAAGCAATGCAGATAGTGGTATGCAGGTTTCACGAAAAGGAAAAGAGAAGGTAGATCAGCCCATGTTTGATGTGAATGCAGGTCACTCTTATGTGGATGGTGAATCTAGTGGCTCAGAACAGAGCATTGATGATGAGTTGGGTATTCCTTCTATTGTTACCCCTGGAGTAAGGAAGACCAGGGATATTTTGAGAGCACCTGGGAGTGAACCTACTTTGTGCAGGTCTACCAGAGCTAGGTATCCTGTGGATAGGCTGAAATATGATGGATTTACAGCCATTCACTATGCCTATATGGTCAAAATGATACAGGAACCAGAACCCACTTCTTTTGAGCAAGCCATAGGAAAAGAAAAATGGGAGAAAGCCATGGATGAAGAAATGGATGCCTTGGAAGCAAATGCTACATGGGAATTGGTACCTTTGCCTAAAGATAAGAATGCAATTGGTTGTAAGTGGGTTTATAAGGTGAAGCACAATGCAGATGGTTCTGTGAACATATACAAGGAAATATTAGTAGTCAAGGGGTATGCACAAACATATGGCATTGATTATGAAGAAACATTCAGTCCAGTTGCAAGTATGGCAACCGTAAGAGCAGTCATTGATATGGCTACATCAAAGGGATGGTCTTTAAATCAAATGAATGTAAAGAATGCCTTATTGCATGGTGATTTGCAAGAAGAGGTCTATATGGAGCAGCCACCAAGTTATGTGCATGCTATTCATCCTGAGTTTGTTTGCAGGTTGAAGAAAGCCTTGTATGGCTTGAAGCAAGCACCTAGAGCATGGTATGACAAGATAGGATAGTATCTTGTCACTATTGGTTTTCAGATTTCCAAGGCAGATTTCTCACTTTATGTGAGAAAAATAAAGAAAGGTATTAGCTACTTGTCATTTATGTTGATGATTTGATTGTGACAGGTGATAGTGATGAAGATATCCTTCATGTGAAAATGCTATTGAAGCAGAAGTTTGAGATGAAGGATTTGGAAGAGCTGCGTTATTTCTTGGGCATTGAGGTGATTAGATCACCAAGTGGGATACGGCTCTTGCAGAGGCAGTATGGATTGAATATGCTATCCAAATACGGGATGACAGGCTGTAAGACTATTTCAGTTCCTTTGGAGCAGAATGTGAAGCTGAGCGCAGATGCAGGTGAGCTTCTGGAAGACCCTGCTATGTACAAACGCATAGTAGGAAGTTTGATTTATATGACTATTACCAGGCCAGATTTGAGCTATGCTGTTGGATTGGTAAGTCAGTTTATGCAGGCTCCAAGGAAATCGCATTTGGATGTGGCTAGACGCTTACTCAGGTATGTGAAGTCCACATTGCAATATGGACTATTTTATGAGTCTCGGGTTCAGATACAGTTGCATGGATACACTGATGTTGATTGGGCTGGTAGTATTTCTAATAGACGATCTACCAGTGGATATGTGTTCTCTTTTGGGAGTGCTGCAGTCATTTGGAACAGCAAGAAATAGCCTACAGTTGCCTTGTTGAGCACAGAGGATGAGTATAGGGGCAGCAATGGCTGCATGTGAGGTAGCTTGGTTGCATAAGCTACTTTATGATATGCATAAGCCTACAGATGGGACAGTTGTCATTTATTGTGACAACATGAGTAGTATACACTTGCCAAATAACCCAGTTTATCATGCTAGAACAAAGCACATTGAGGTGCATTATCATTATGTACGGGAGAGGGTTTTACTAGGTCTTATTGATCTAGTTTATGTCAGCACAGAGGATCAGGTAGCTGGCATATTCACGAAGGCATTGGGTGCAGAGAAGCTACGCAAGTTCAGAAACCTGCTTGGTGTGTAGGAATTGGGATTGAGATTGAGGGGGAGTGTTGAGATATCGAGCTCCACTCCTGATATGCCAGGGTGACTTTTGTGCATTTATGTCACTGGCTTTTTAGCTGCAGATGCCGTTGGTACACCGCCCATGAATAATAGCTAGATGACAGCTATCCTTATCTACTCTAGTTCATGGCTCAGTTAGTATGCCACCTTAGTTAGTTGTGTTTGGTTTGAGACCCATATATAGGGTTATTCTATTTCTCTGTACTAGAGTTCTTTTTGGCTTACACAACTGAGAAGAGGAAAATTGTTTTCAGCCTCCACCTTTGTGTGTATTCCCCCATTGTGTAAGTGAGAAAGCTACAAATGAGACTCCTCTCTCGCACAATCTTGACATGACTATACTAATTGACTGGCACTATAACTATGCCAACTATAGGTAAGTGTAACAAACTAAATACAACAAGTGATAAGTGAAGGGCCATGCGAGGATCATAATGACCATCGACGTACTAATTGTAGATGTGTAGACCCATCTAACCAAGTGGTCCATCATCAATGTCCACACACGTTGAGTTTTCCATCTCAACACTTCCCCTCAAGCTCAACTATATCTTTGTAACTTTGAGTAAGCTTGGAATTTTTCAAAGCTTCTCTATATCCAATGCCTTTGTGAAAATGTCAACTATATGATTCTGTATGTTAACATATACCAAGTCAACCTGTCCTACAAGTACCTTCTCTCTCACAAAGTGGTAATGTACCTCCATGTATTTATCCTAGCATGAAATATTGGGTTCCTAGATAGCCCTATATTGCTCATGTTGTCACAATGAATGACAATTGGATCATCTTGCTGCACATCTAAATCACCCAATAACTTTTGTAGCCATATCACTTCACATGTTGCTATAGCAGCACCTTTGTACTCAGTCTTTATACTTGATAAAGCAACCATAGGTGGCTTTTTTCTACTCCATCTAAATGAATATGTAGCTAACTCTACTTCCTTTTGTGACTAATCTATACTTAGTATTAGAATCTTTCACAAAGAAACCTTTTGTATTCAATTAAACTTGCAACTCTTGCTCTACCATATTCAACCAACATATACTAATTTCTTTGTGATGGATGGCACATGTGATACATCTGAAATATTCTTTGTCTAACCATCATACAAGGATAAGGGAACATTTCCAATGTGTGAAATTGGGTGGCATGAATCATCATCCGTCTATATACAACTTGGATTTTGTAAATCTTGCATCTCTCCAAACCATTTAGCATGACTAGTCATATGATTAGATGCATATGAATCAACATACCATACATCATCATGTGTCTCCTTTCTTGTAATATAATTCGTCATATGTTGCATAATAAATAGATGCTCATTTTTATCTTTATTCTATCATGAAGACAATGCATAGTTTCCTTGCTATAATTTACCACTACAAATATCTTCCTTTTTAGCATAACAATGAATTGCAATATGACCTATTTTTTCATAATAATGACAAACAATACTAGAATTTTCAGAACTTGTGTTTTGCCATCCACCTCTTCCTCTAGAACTCCCCCTATCTCTAAATTTCAAAGGGTCTCTTGAACCGTGCATTTCATTGGATTGCTGATTTAATATATATTGATGGTTATCATAAGTACACCCAATCCATGGTCTCTTCAAGAGGATCTATCACATCCCCTTCCTCAACTACTTGCGTAAAATGCTTGGACCTCTTCACCACTTCTTTCAAATGATTCACCTTGCAGGTTGATCTCTTCAGTGAATCATGAGAGAAACCAAATTATCAAAAATTGAAAATGGCTTTCATACATATACAGAAGTGACAAATGATTTTCAAGCATTCTCATTATTAATGCCACATGAAGTAGATGAAATCGAATCATTATCATCATGCATTACATCAATAGCTGTTAAGGCATATGCAATGCTTCTCACTTTCAAAACATACTCATTTATAGACATCCCATCTTATCTTTCTTCAAAGTATTTAACTCTTGCTTGAGTTGAATCTTGCATGCCTTTGTATTTAATAAAAACATATTCTCAAAGATTATCTAAGCTATATGTGAATTTTCTACATTTTTTATATGCCCCAACCTAGTGTTATCAATGTCTATAGATAGCCAAAATGTCACCTTTTTATCCTTTGAATTCCATTCTTTGCATGCTTAAATTCATATGTAGTCGCAGGGTCACTTAGCTCTTGCTCCTTTTATTCGCCTGAAATAAACTCATAAAGGCCTTTTTTAATTCGTCACACAAAAATTCTATGATGGATAGTTATTCTTGTTTAGCTTCACAATGATGGGATTTTCACTATTCTCTACCATTATTACAAAATTGATATAAAACAACAAGCAAGTCTTTTGCAACCTTTCACAACAAGTGCATAGTCATAACACAAGTAGCCTTTTTCACAGACTACTCAATAGTACATATAATCTACAATATATTTCAGATAAATACAAACATATTTGAGTTTATAGATTCAAACCTTGTAATTTCTATACAAACTTTTGATCAACACATCAAAATTGCAATATACTTTGAAACTGTTGCCCACAACTGCATGAGTCTAAAATGGGGTCCAAAATGGTCTCAAATGGATAAAAAAGCAATAGAAAAGATTTAAAGGATCTATTTACTGAATATATGGTGCTTTGCTTATACATTGAATCTCATAGCAATTTGAGATTTTTACTATGCCCTACTTTCGGTGCCTCCATAAGCATGTCCAAGAGAAAGAGTGGAAGAATGGGAGATGTTCTTACCTGTTGCTTGCTTACTCAAATCCTTGCTTCTTCTCCTTCACTTTAGCCTTCAAAACTAGCTTCTCTCAGTGGTTCCACTCTGATACCATATCGGGATCACATATGGTAGGGGAGCTTACTTGAGTTGCTATGTCAAATACACACCATACATATAATAGGAAGCTCACTCAAGAACACAAGAAGAGAGATGGAGGACAAAACATTTTCTTACTGATTTCTTCTTCTTCTTTCTCACACATACAATATACATAAAATATAGATAAGATACAACATAAACAAAAGTGACCTACTAAGTCAAACACTACATAACTAAGTATACTAATCGATTAGTATTGCATTAGAAAGAGTTTGAGGTTACTTTTTGGCCTTTTAGCATGTAGAGAGAGTGTACGTTCCACCAATGATGAGAAGGCTTCCATGATGGAGTTTTTTTTCAAAAAGAAAATTTCTATTCTCAAAAATAAAAATTGGTATTTATTATATTGTTAGTTTTTTTGAAATAAGTAGAGTAATTGTTGCTTTGCAGTAGTAAAGTGGAGTACTACCATTTTTCATTAGTAAATTTTACCATTATATTTCAACCGTTTCTCTTGTCAAGGGGAAAAAAGGTGTAAAAGCCTCTCTTTGTTTGAAATATTTGAGTGCTCAATGCTCATTCCCTCTCTCTTGACTCCAACTTGCACCCTTTGGAGTTTTTATCATTTTCTCTCCACTTAGCAGCACATCTCTTCCCTCCATCTTCCTACTCTATGGAGGTGTTTTCTTAGTGCAAAAGACCTAGTGCTTCCATCAACTCCATAGTCACTTTCAATATGCTCGATGAGAAGGATAGGTGGATTCCCTTGACCATAACAAAGGAAAGTTGGATAATCATGCAATGAAGAAAGAGGAAGAGATCTTTGACAGCCAACACTTTTTTATCATGCTAGAAGGGCAGGGTTATGGATTTTAGTCTTAGTGGCTCCAAGAAAGCAATCAAA
This sequence comes from Lygodium microphyllum, assembly GCF_053477565.2. Classification (NCBI taxonomy): domain Eukaryota; kingdom Viridiplantae; phylum Streptophyta; class Polypodiopsida; order Schizaeales; family Lygodiaceae; genus Lygodium; species Lygodium microphyllum. Next base: position 32,656,979 of record NC_141147.1, read on the forward strand.
GAAGTGTGCATGCAATATGTTTTCATGCATAAGGAGCTTCACCTTGAGCCCACTGCTTCTAGTTTTCATCTTCCTAGACCCAAATATTGGTGCATTTTGGTTGCATCTACTTTCTGATATGAATGAAGATCCATGCTTCTTATTCACCTTGTAACTAAATTTTGATGTTAACAGACTTGTATCCATCAAGCATCCAGGAGTGGCAACTAGTAGAATATGTGGTAGATTTTTTGGATGTCATCTATGGCTCTATTAAAAGAGCTTTAAAAGGGGAGAACCAAAGTGACAATGGCTGAGAGGGGCATATTATTTTGCGACCATTTTTATATATACATCTTTCTCCAATGGGCAATGGGGAGCCTTGTCCAGCCTTTCTCTTCTAGATTTCAAGAGCAAGGAGTGGCCATTACCAGATTCGAGAATAAGTGAGAGTTACATGTGAAAAAATGCCTAATGCTCAACATTTCAAGTAGTCAAAGCAAAATATCCACTTTTATGCAGATAGCCATTTTCATGGACTTCTTCTCTAGCACTAAAGTCCGGTCCTCAAGAACCATATTCTTAGTAAAGTTCTCAGATGCAAACAATATCCTAGAGTTTGCAGATGCAGGTTGGGATACAAAGGTACAAGATGGAAACACCTGCATGGTGCAACTAGATTCTGTTGTCTGCAAGTATATGATTGTCACTCAAAACTTCATCATGACATTTTTGTATAAAAGATGGCACCATGTTTATGGGAAACTGGTGCCACTAGACCAAGATATGAGGGAGGTTTTTTGAAATTCATTACAAGATATTGATATTTGGATGGATGGTGAAATTTTGATCATTATGAAGGTAGAGTCAATGTGCACATTGTGAAAATTAAGAACGGACTTGCACAATGAAGACATCCAACTTCCTACTTTGTTTAGCTTTTATGTCAATGATAAAAATGTGCATTGTTATTTACATTGCTTATCTTGCTTTACATTCACATGATCAAAAGAATTGTCTGCATCACTTTATCTCTAACTACTCTCTCGATGTCTATTAGGTCCCAGTAAGAAAAGGAAGGAGATTTGCATGTAAAGAGATAGTAAACAATGCTATGTATCTACATTGCCATCAGTAGCCCAACAGAGCTATCTCCGAGGTTTGTCCATCTAAAGGACAATAGGCGTCTACTTGCAAAATTCAAGGAGATATACCTAAAATCAAGGCTTGGACTATGAAAGAGAGATACATTTCATCATTGCCTAAGAAGTCCATCTACACTCAACAATCACAAAATGAAGCTAGCCTCACTCCTATAAAGAGATATAGGTGCTACAACGATAGTGATAGAGATAGATAGAGGCAGAGAGTGAGAACACAAAAATAGAACAGAAGTTATACATACATAAAGTAGAATAGGCTAAAGTTTAAGCATCACAATCTGCATCTGGATAGCACATTCCCTAGCTCTCAACACTTGTTTTATATTTCAAATAATTCCATACTTTTGTCCCCATGACTATCCTTACTGATGGTTTTCTCTATCCTAGGGTACCAAAATTAGTAGTTTTTGGTACTTTAGTACCATTATTGTTTGTCTCATTATACCATTATTGGTAGTCTTGGTACTTCTAAGTACCAAATTTAGTAGTCCCACAGTACCTTCCTATGGCATCTAAGTACTTTTTATATATGATAAATAGGTTCATAAATACAAGCTCCTTGTGCTACATTTGAGTAATATCTCATTTCAGTGTGTACTGGTCTACTTTGGGCCATGAGCAAATCATATAAGCGCTAACTATCATAATGGTACCAAATTTGAATAGCCTATACTTGGAGAGTCACAACTAAGTGATATGGGGGCCGTTGCCCTAAGGATGTGCCTCTCTCACTTAGTGGTGACCCATATGGTATTTAGTGCACATGAGGGTCAATACCAAGTGAAGTGAGACCCTTCGGCCTAGGGAGGAGGCTCCTTCGCTTGGTGATGACCATCATGGGGTTCACTGCACACGATAAATACTTCGATCAGTCCAAATATAATCAAAATGAACTAGCCTTTTCACAATTATAGACACAATTACTTTCCTTAAGAAAAAGGAAAATGTTTCATAGGGCTTTTGTACTCAATAAAGAGTACCATAGCATCAAATAAATGTCAATAAGTATATCAATACATATGAGAGCATTTTCTTTTTTCTTATTGTTGCATTTCTATTTTCATTTACAAAATGGCAAAAAAGAGCATTGAAAACTTACCACGTAGAGACCTTAAAGGCCAAGTTCAAGGGTCTCCTTGAGGGGCAGGGGCAAAATCTTTGAGAGCAGGCTTTGCCACAAGTGCGGCTAGGTTTTCCATGAGGGCAACGGGGTTGTCCTTGGGGTTGTCATTGGGATGGGGGGAGGTCATGGCTGGGGCTATGGGAGGGTTGATGTGCTTCCTCCATATCACATCGAAGAGCTTCCAATCTCTTCGGTCCCCTCTCCACCACTTGCAATCCACTCTCTATAGCTTTTCTTGATTCAACTTGAACCTCTTCCATGGCCTCCTCATGACCTCATATGGCATATGTTGCCTCTTTTAGAGCCCTTATTCGCTATTGTTTCTGCTCATGTCTTGTTTGCAATCTCTCTCTCACGAACTTCTCTCTCCATAGTACCTCCACCTTGTGATACTCGGCTGCAAAAAATTAAATGGTGTTGACTTTGAATTTCTTGACTTCAAACTTTAAGTAGTTCCCTATATGCTCATTGATCTACAATCGTTTCATTTTGCATGAAAATTTGGTCTTTTACAGCCTCTTGGGCTCTTTTCCACTTCAAGAAAGGTCTTTAAAGTCTGCTCTCATTGGCAACCACAAGATAGGCCGACTCGGCCCGTCAAATCCCACAGATTGATTTGCACAAACAACAACCAAAGAAAGCATCAAGCTACCAAAAAATATATACGCAACAAAGCACAAGAAAAGCTCTCACCCTACCCCCTAATAGAATTAAGGCATGAAAATCCACAAGGGATAGGTCCAACATAATCTACAGAAATCCAGAGCAAGTCTCTAACCAACTTCTCTAACATGGACTGGCTAAAAAACCTATCAAAGAGATAATCCTAGAGGTGGTCTGAACTATCTACCTAACTTAAGACAACTAGACCAGGACCTCCTACTAGAGGTGAGGACTCCTATAGCATGGTCATCATAGTTTTCATGTAACACATTTTCCTCCCAAGGTTTCCATACTCGGGCATGTAAAAAGGAGGGAGTTGAGCATAGAGTGACCCAAGGAGAACATGGCATCGGCTTCAGGTCCTGATTCGGTACCCAAGAACCTACTAAGCTCTTGCGAGGCGACACTTAATCCTTTTGTATTTTGCTCAATTTCGTTTTCACTCCAATCTTCCTTATTCCTTTTTTTTTTCCCGGCTAGCTACTATCCCTAGGAAGACAAGGCATTGGCCCCAGGACTCGTCCCTAGGAACCTACCAGGCCTCCACAAGGCGATAATCAATTGCTTGTACTATTTTTTTCCCCTTTTCTAATTAAGGGGTTAGAACCCCTTTTTACACACCTATGCAATTTTTATCTTTAGATATATTCAGAACTTGCTCTTTTTTGCTATTTTGGCAGGTTTCTCTAACTGTCTCACACTAGCACAAGAACTTCTAGAACAACTACCTAGCAAGTAGGAAGGACAGGGTCACAAGGACTATCCTTTATCACAGGTCTTTAATGCTTGACAATGTCCTAATAGGAGGTAGATGACTACTCAAATCTCCCCCAGATACACCTAACCAAACCTTAGGACTTCATGCCTTGATTTCTGGTCCCCGCAAATGAAAAGAAAATAACCCCCACATACACATATAACACTATTAGCTTAAGAGGAAAACTCGAAAGGTGACGATACCACCTAGAATGGCCACAAGAAACTCTTGTGCAGCAAATGATCCCTCTAGGCACTTCATCCAACCTGTGTGATGCAATTACTAAAATTGAAAACCATTAAACGTACCTACACACCAAACAAACGTATGGCCCTCTTGGCCTAAAGAGATATAACATTTCACAACCAATAAAACGGCCCTCTTGGCCTTATGAGATAAAACATTAGAACTCGACAAAGACATCCCTCTTGGCCTTATGAAATAAAACATTTTACTACCATTCAACACAATGTATTGTTAAAACAATCCCTTGATCCTAATGTTACTCTACTAAAGCACAAAATTGACCAAGGATAAGGCTTCTTAGGCCCTACATTAAGTGCATCAGGTTATTAGCTAACCACTCTATAAATATCAAGGGGTGTTCAACGAATATGACGATACACAATCCTATGTGTCCATGATAGAGTATGAAGGTGCTCACTTGCTACCTAACTCTCATAACCCAAACTAACCAACGGTGGCCAAAATATGATGTGTCAGCAAGAAGACCCCAAAGTAGTCCACAACTAATATTAGGAGGTAATTGTAAGGGCTCCCCTGGACCACAATTGAAAAAGACATCTTCCACAAAAGCATAGTTAGCTAGGGAATCCGCAAAGCACTTCCATTGTCAAGGAACTAACTGACAAGTCACTGTCTCAAAGTTATGCAACATATCCAAGGCTACACGACAGTACATGTGTAAGATGGGATCCCACACACTATAGGTCCCATTTAGCTGATTGATTACTGATTGTGAGTCACCTTTAACCAATAATCAGTGGATACCATCACATCGAGCTACATTCAACCCCATGATCAAGGCATTTTATTCTACCATATTATTAGTAAAGGAGGGTCCTAAATAGACTCGCATCTTCATGACAACCCTACGCCGGGGATCTTTAATAACCACACCAACGCTCGCATGTTTAGCGGGCCCTTTGGAAGCTCTGTCAAAGTATAGAGTATAAACCCATGCTTCATTGATAGGCCACACCCTAATAATCAGCTCACTCATACTTATGATAATCAAAATCAAGCTGATAGAGAGGATGTATAACATGCACAATCCCTCCTTCCTCTCGCTGAACTTGATAGGAATGCTAGTCAAAAGTCGTTGACAATGGTGGCAGTAGACCTTAATCTCCCAAGTAAAGGATCCGTCTTGCCACTCAATAACCTGATACCCTTTTCTCCACCAGATCACTTGACCTTGGTGGTAATGTTTCTTAAGATACGGATACTCCAGATAGGGAATGATACGTCCCATCCGCTTGTCTTGATACCTACGATACGTTAAAGTTGAATCTTGAAGGACCTGCACATGCACTAAGTCCAATGTCAGCCCTTACACATAGTAAGGCTTCAACTTATTAAAGCTAACTTTAGTCTTAATCTCTACCCCTTGCAAATCTTCTAGAAGGGCCATAGAGCAATTCTTTCCTAAACATACAATCTTGTATGGTCCATCCCATTTGGGTTCTAATTTTCCTGGAAAGAGCTCCCGACGAGCATCATAATACAACCCTTACTGACCTTTCACAAATTTGTACTTCTTAGCCTAAAGATCATGAAGGGATTTCATTCTCCTCTTCCCTACTTCTTGATGTAGCAAAGCCTACAACAATCGAAGCTCATCAATATGTGCCAAAAAAGTATACCATTCCTGTAATGCTTCTCCCTCTCCCAACAAATGATTTAGGGGAAAACGCATAGTGGGAAGCTCTATTTCTAATGGAAAAACACACTCCTCCCCATACACTATCACGAATCATGTGGTGGGGGGACTTGCTCAAGATGTTGTGCCGAACACACATAGAATGCACAAGGAGAAGCTCACTCAAGAGACAAGAAGAGAGATGGAGGCCAAAACGTTTTCTTACTGGTTTCTTCTTCCTCTTCCACACACTTTACAATGTACACAAAGTATAGATAATATACAACATAAAGGAAAGTGGCCTACTAAGTCAAACAATGCATAACCGACTACACTAGTTGACTGACGCTATAACTATGCCAGTTGTAAATAGGTGTAACAACCTGAATATAATAAGTAATGAGTTAGTGGTCATCTGAGAGGCATAATGACCACTGATGTGCTAAGTGTAGACTTGTAGACCCATCTAACCGGGAGGTCTATCATTAATTTCTGCATGTGTTGAGCTTGTCATCTCAACACTCCCCCTCAAGCTCAATTGCATCTCTGCAACTCCAAGTAAGCTTCGAAACTTTTGAAGCTTCTCTATACCCAATGCCTTTGTGAAGATGTCAGCTATATGATCCAGTGTGCTGACATACACCAAGTCAATCTCACTTGCTAGTACCTTCTCTCTCACAAAGTGGTAGTGTACCTCAATATGTTTTGTCCTAGCATGGAACACAGGGTTCCTAAGCCAACTGTATACTGCTCATGTTGTCACAATAAATGACAACTGGACCTTCCACCTGCACATCTAAATCAGTCAATAACTTTTGTAGGCATACTACCTCACATGCTGTAACAACAGCACCTCTATAGTCAGCCTCTGTACTCGACAAAGCAACTATACATGCCTCATAGAAAAGTCCATAATGTAATGTGGAATTCACATATCTCAATATGTGTCTGACTGCATCCAAATGTGGCTTTCTAGATACTTGCATAAACTGACTCACAAGACCAACAGCGTAGCTCAAGTCTGGCCTTGTAATGGTTATGTAGATCAAACTCACCACTATCCTCCTGAATGTAGTAGGGTCTTCTATCTCATCCCCAACATCAGCACTCAACTTTACATTTGTTGAGATGACAAGCTCAACACATGTGGACATTGATGATGGACCGCCTGATTAGATGGGTCCACACGTCTACACTTAGCACGCCGGTGGTCATTATGACTCTCACATGGCCACTGACTCATTACTTATTATATTCAGGTTGTTACACCTATTTACAGTTGGCATAGTTATAGCGCCAGCCGACTAGTGTAGTCGGTTATGCATTGTTTGACTTAGTAGGCCACTTTCCTTTATGTTGTATCTTATCTATACTTTGTGTACATTGTAAAGTGCATGGAAGAAGAAGAATAAATCAGCAAGAAAACGTTTTGGCCTCCATCTCTCTTCTTGTCTCTTGAGTGAGCTTCTCTTTGTGCATTCTGTGTGTGTTCGGCGCACCATCTTGAGCAAGTCCCCCCACC